>NC_052147.1:199915879-200271137 GCF_902713615.1 Scyliorhinus canicula | reverse complement strand
TGCTGAGGTGGAGGTCGGCTGCAAGGGAGGAAGTGAGACTACGCTGAGTTGTGGTTCACTGTACCACGTGTGTCAACACCCCCACCCCACCCCACACCACCCTCACCCCCACCCACACCCTCACCCCCACACCACCCCACCCCCACACCACCCTCACCCCCACCCACACCCTGACCCCCAAACCACCCCACCCCCACACCACCCTCACCCCCACCCTCACCCCTACACCACCCCACCCCCACACCACCCCACCCCCACTCTCACCCCCACTCTCACCCCCATACCACACCACACCACCCTCACCCCCACCCCCACCCACACCCTCACCCCCACACCACCCTCACCCCCACACCACACCACCCCTACACCACCCCACCCCACACCACCCCACCCCCACTCTCACCCCCATACCACACCACACCACCCTCACCCCCACACCACCCCACCCCCACACCACTCTCATCCCCACCCACACCCTCACCCCCACACCACCCCTCCCCAACACCACCCTCACCCGTACTCACACCCACACCCTCACCCCCACACCACCCCACCTCCACACCACCCTCACCCCCACCCACACCCTGACCCCCACACCACCCTCACCCCCACACCACCCCACCCCCACACCACCCTCACCCCCACCCACACCCCCACCCCCACACCACCCTCACCCCCACACCACACCACCCCCACACCACCCTACCCCCACCCCCACCCCCACACCATCCTCACACCCACACCACACCACCCCCACACCCACACCACCCCACCCCCACTCTCACCCCCATACCACCCCACACCACCCTCACCCACACCCTCACCTCCACACCACCCCACCCCCACCCCACCCCACCCCCACCCCATACCATCCCACCCCACCCTCACCCCACCCTCACCCCCACACCATCCTCACACCAGCCTCACCCCCACCCATACCCTCACCCCCACACCACCCCACCCCACAGCACCCCACCCCCACCCCCATACCACCCCACCCCCACCCCACCCACCCCACACCACGCTCACCCCCACCCACACCCACACCCTCACCCCCATACCACCCTCACCCCCACACCACCCCCACCCCCACACCAACCTCACCCCCACCCACACCCTCATCCCCACACCACACCACCCCCACACCCACACCACCCCACCCCCACTCTCACCCCATACCACCCTCACCCCCACCCACACCCTCACCCCCACACCACCCCACCCCCACACCACCCCACCCCCACCTCACCCCCACCCCACCCCCACTCTCACCCCATACCACCCCACACCACCCTCACCCCCACCCACACCCTCACCCCCACACCACCCCACCCCCACACCACCCCACCCCCACCCCCACCCTCACCCCCACACCATCCTCACACCACCCTCACCACCACACCACCCTCACCCTCACCACCACACCACCTGACCCTCACACCACCCTCACCCCCACCCCCACCCCCAACCCACCCCACCCTCACCCTCACCCCCACCCCCACACCACCCTGGTCCACACACCACCCTCACCACCACACCAACCTCACCTCCACCCCACCCTGACCCCCACCCTGACCCACACCCTGACCCCACACCATCCTCACCCCCACACCACCCTGGTCCCCACAACACCCTCATCCCCACACCACCCTCACCATCCTCACCCCCACATCACCCCACCCTCACCCAGACACCACCCTCACCCCACCCCCACCCCCAACCCACCCCCAACCTCACCTCCACTCCACCCTCACCCCCACCCTGTCCCCCACCCTGACCCCACACCAACCTCACCCCCACACCACCCTCGTCCCCACACCACCCTCACCATCCTCAGCCCCACACCACCCTCACCCCCACCCTCACCCCCAACCTGACCTCCACACCACCCTCACCCCCACCCCCACCCCACCCTCACCCCCACACCACCCTGACCCTCACACCACCCTCATCCCCACCACCCCTACTCCCCTCTAGCCCGGGATCTAATCATACCTCTTGCCTTGTGTCTTGCAGAACCTGCTTGTGATGGGACAGGTCCATCTGGTGTCCCCGCCTCCAACCAGTGCCAGAACCTGAGCACCCGGCCCGTGTGCTGACCAGCGGTGAGGACAGCAGCACCGACAGGAGCCCGGCACCAAAACCCAAGACACCCCAGAGTTTGAGTCCAGGGATGCAACTGATTTCCCATCACCGCTGTGTCTATCACCCTCCATCACCCCAGAGACACTCACCTCAGCTGGGCATTTTAGTGAAGGGGCTCCTGGGACACTCTCTAGTGAGCAACACGCAGCTGATCCGGTATATCAAGTGGAGGTAGGAAATCCCGAGGGAGCGGGTGGCCGGAGGGCGGGCCGACCCCAGGGACTAGCTGCCGTCCAGATGGGTCTCGGGCTTCTTGGGCAGACGGTGATTGTGGAGATGCAGTCGTAGAGCCAGGGACTACATGAGGGGTTGTCGCCGAGCATCCAGCACCTGCAGGTGCAGTTGGGGGAGTTCAACCACTTGCAGGAGCAGGAGATGGTGCCGACCGTGCGTGCCACCCAGGCCAACACCGCACGGGCAGCGTCTGTGGTGGAGGCATTGGGGGCAAAGTGTCTGGCTATGGATCAGCATGTTCAAAGCCTGGGGCATTCTGTGCAGGCAGTGACTGAGGCCCAAGACAGGGTTGCCCTCTCATAGGCAGCCATGTCCCAGAGCCACCTGGAAATCACAGCGGCACTACTGAGCATGGCCCAGTTATAGCAGGCCATGGCTGGGAACGCTGGTGGCATTGTCCAATTGTGCAGGTGCTGGTTGGCGTGACGCAGACATAGGGGAGGTAGCCCAGTCCCAGAGCAAAATGGCGCAGTCACTGGCTGATGTGTCACACACCCAGAAGATGGTGCCACAGTCAGTAGGTGATGTGGCGCAGTCCCAGACGGGGATGGTCCACTCCCCGTGCTCCATGGCGTGAGCGCGCGGACCCTGGACGAGTCCAGAGCGGGCCTCTAGGACTGGCAGCAGTAGGTGGTGGGGGAGCCTCAGGGGTTATCTCTGCTTGCTCCCCCATTCACCGAGTAGCTCTGGGGCCATAGGGCATCCCGAAGGATGAGGAGATGATGGGGCCTCTGCCGATGACTCCTGCCAGAAGGTGCCGGAACAGCATAGCACCTCGGACTCCCCCCTCCTGACCCTGGCACTTCTGGTGGGCAGTGAGCAGAACAGGGCAGCACCGCAGCACCTGGGACATCCGAGCAGCAGCCAGCTCCATCCAGGCCCAGTTGCCCCAGAAGACAGCCGCCAATGGGGACCCAGGTCGCAGGGTGAGAATCACAGCAGGCCGCCTCCACTCCTGATGCATCGTCTGGGGATCCACCTAGATGTAGCATTATGGCCCATAAAGTTAGACACCAGTTAAGTTGGCATGGGTGCAGGGCACAGTATGGGGATGGGATGCTACGCCTCAGTTGGTGAATCTGGAGGCAATCAGAGCGCCCTGTGCGCATTGGCCCTGGTGCACACATTGTGCGGCTTCCCGTGCCTGCCTGGGTCTCATGTCCTGCCCTCTTTCACCTTCTCTCCCATCCTCGGAGGTGGGGGAGTCCTGGCATCCATCCTTCTCTTCCAGCACATCGTCCCTCTGCTGCGCGATGTTGTGCAGGACACAGCAGGTCGTCACAATGCGGGTGGCACTTTCAGCATCATACTGGAGGGGCCCCTCCAGAGTGGTCCAGGCACCTGAACCGCATCTTCAGGATGTCAAAGCACTGCTTGATCACGCCCCTGGTCGCTGCATGGTCATTGTAGCGAGTTCTGGCATCAGTCTGTAGCTTCTGGACAGTCGTCATCAGCCATGACCACAATGGATAACCCGTGTCGCCATGGAGTTTATGCCCCAGGCGGGGCAGGGGGTTGGGGGAGGGGGAGTGGGGAGGGGGGGGGGCGAGTGCATCTCGAACATGTTGGGAATTGTTGAATTAGCCAGGGTGAAGGCGTTGTGCACACTGCCCGGGTATTGGGTGCAGCCGCGCATCTGATGGTCACATATCAGCTGCACGTTCATCGAGTGGTACACACGAGGCCTCATGCGGAGCCTCTGCTGCACCTCCTCCTCCTCAGCCTGTTGGGCGGCCGGCTGTTCCTCTGGGGCATGCTCCACTGCTGCACACTCTGCTGCTACCACTTCCTAATCCTCGAGCAGCTCCAGCTCGTACAGCCGCAGGGCATGCCCCAGGGCTATGGCGACTAGGAAGAAGGCCGCCATTTCTGGTTGAATTCCAATATCTATTGTTTTCAGAGGGTGAAAGGCTGACATGTCAGCATGGTGCATGCCCTGTGCCTAACCAAGTCCAATGGGTTACACGCTGGCCACGGCTGGCACTGCGGACCCTACCACAACATGTCCCCTTCCCCCCCCCCTCCTCTCCTTATCCCTGGCCCCATCGGTGCCCAGCACTGTGGAGGCCTCTGCCCTGGTGCCTGTCTGTGCTGCCAGGGATACCATATGCTGCTGCTGCCCTTGCCAGTGGTACACTCCACAGCACCTGCCCAGCACCCCTGTCGGAACTACTGTTGGTGTTGCCCTTGGGTGGGCTGCGGGATGCCCCACTGGTGGGTGGAGACCAGGGTGTGGTGTGGTGGAGGCTGAGATGCGGGGGTGGTGGTGTGGAAGGTGGGGACTGGGGTGCGGGGGTGCGGGGTGGAGGGTGGGGTCTGGGTGCGGGGGTGGTGGGCTGGGGGCACCCATAAGGCCGGTGTCACTCTGCAGAACCAGTGGCCAAGGTGGGTGGTCAGCGGGGTGCGCAGCAAGATGGCTGCCTTGCAGGCCGAAGCAATGGGGGTCCGTGCCTGGGTACCGCCTCAGTCCCGTGGGGGAGTCACTCTGGCCACTCGGCCTGTTCCCACTTCATCTCCCCCCCAGCCATGGCAGGGCCCCCTCCCCAACCACAGACAGTTTCTGCCTGGCAGCCCATGGTCGCACGTCTCCGTGTCCTCCCTCCTCTCTCTTCCTCCTCAGCCACAACGCTGGTTTCACGATTTTTAAAAGCTCAAGTGAACCTCGCCGTTGGGAATTTGGCCCATTGGAGGCGGAGAATCGTGGAGACCTATGAGAATACTGGGTCAGGCCCGCTAATGCTATGCCAATGGTGTACACTGTACATACGTTCTCGAATGCATTGACGCTGCTGTCGAGGCTACAGAGAAATGCGATCTGGCATGAAATTGGCGCCCGCCGTGATTTTAGCGTCCAAATTGATTCTCTGCCCAATCTGTTTCCCAATTCTGGCGTCAGCCAACGGAGAATCCTGCCCTTTATCTCAACGGAAAGAAAGTTCAGAGTGCTTTGGTGCAGAGGGATCTGGGTATCCTCTGCATGAACGCAGAAAACTAGAATACAGGTACATCAGGGAATAAGGAAGGCAAATGGAATTTTGGCATTCACAGCTAGAATATAAAATAGGGAAGTTTTGCTGCAACTGCATAAGGCATTGGTGAGACTGCACTGTGTACAGTTTTGGTGCCTCTATTGAGGAAATTTGTAGTTGTATTAGAGGAAGTTATGATGGAGTTCACTCGATCTATTCCGGAGATGAAGGATTTGTTTTATGAAGAGATTGAGCAATTTAGGCTGATATTCTCTTGAGTTTAGAAGAATGAGAGGAGATCTAATTGAGGTACATACGATGATAAAAGGTACTGACAAAGTCGACGTGGAGCAGGTGCTTCCTCTTGTGGGACAATCTCGAACGAAAAGCCACAGTTTTAGGATAAGGAGGAGCAGATTTAAAACAGACCCGAGGAGAAATTAATTCTCCCAAGGGGTTGTGAATCTGAGGAATTCACTACCCCAGAGTACAGTGGATGTGGGGACATTGAGTAAATTTAAGGAGGAGATAGACAGATTTTTAATTAGAAAGGGTTGATGGGTTATGGAGAACTGGGAAGGAAAGTGGGGTTGAGGCTGAGGGAAGGTCAGCCATGATAGCACTGAATAGTAGGGCAGGCTTGAGAGGCTGAATTATGCGAGATTATTAAAGTGTAAATTTAAATTTATGATTTTAGTACTTTAATCATACATGAAATAGCTCCAGAATTCAAAAACCTGTGTTACAAAAGAAAGTCATTTTTTTCCTATTTAGTTCAAACTATTATTGATTGTTTTAATGTACAATCAAAGCATTGGGCACAATTCTGGTTTTGGTAAACAGAAGAAGCAAAACCAAAATACTGTAGATATTAAACAGAAAATGGCAGCATTTCCAATCTGAATCTAGGCATGCAGACTGTTATGAAGTACCTTTATATCTGTAATAACATTACAGAACTTGATATACTGACTAGGGGTGATTAAAAACCAGTAATCTGATCAAAGATTTCAGACACTATCCTTATCTGCAGAATTCTATCTTAAGTAGTTCACATTAGCGAACATACAAAAGCTTTTAAAAGGTGCCTTTTTGCGTCGAATAAAAGGTGTAGTTTTAAGAGCCCCCTGGAAGAACCACAACTGAAATTAGCGGAAAGTCACAATGGTGATGAATTCAATCTGGGGACATGGTCCGGATTGTGGGTGGGACCAGTTTCCAATGAGTTGTTTTCCAAACGATTCTGCTGGGTATGACTTGCGCTTTATGTTTTATGCTGATTTGACCGACTGTGCGCAGATTGCTCAGTGGTTGCTCACCGAAACTCTTTTTCCCAGTGGCTTCATGGGCTTGTCTAGTGAGTAAGTTGTGCTTGGGAGAACAGGCTGGTGCCAGGAGCAGTCCATGGTCTGTGCTTTAGTAACTACTCTGAGCTGAGTGCTGGTCACATTGTCCTCAGTATTTCTGGATTAGGAAGGGGAACACCAGCCAGGTTTGTGTTTGTGATCACTGTCCCTGGCAATCCCAGATGGAAGTGTGCATATGTGGATTGTGCAAAGACAGGACTCTATTAAGGTCACCTGTAAAACAACACCCTGTGATTGTATTGTGAAGATTCATTTATTATCAAGCTTTTCCAATGAAATAGTGAGCACTGGGTGAGAAATGGCAGATCGCCTGATACCCATGGAATTGTGGTCCCAACAATTAAAACAGACACCTTCAAAGTATGGAAGAAACCTTGAAAGACAAATGGAGATCATGCAAATCTGAATAATGAGCACGTCAATCTCACATATTCGTCAACAAACCAGTGAGCTCCACCCTATATGTGAGGCAGTTTATGAACAGTGAGCATCTTAAACAAAGAAAAAATACAACATAATCATTAGAGGAATTCTGGGGACTATAATTTCAGCTGACCACATAAATTTGCATTTATATTGCATGTTTCACCTCACCGCTTTACAACATAAAGTACTTTTCTTTGAAGCGTACTATAGGAAACCATTTTCAAAAAAATCTGTAATGGTATAATTTCAGTGTTTGGTCATTTTTGTTACTTTTGTGACGTTTTCCTAAAAACGGACGGTACCGGGGAAAGTGGTAACAATGTCCAGCATTGCATTATATCCCTGCCCCGCCCCACTGCTATAAATACATCACACAGACTGCAGAGATCTAAGCCATCCCTGAAGTTGACATTGGCCACTTGGTAGTAACAACTTAAAATATTTCTTAAATTTTCTTTTTTTATAAATTTAAAGTACCCAATTCCAATTAAGGGGCAATTTAGCGTGGCCATCCATCTACTCTGCACATCTTTGGATTGTGGGGGTGAGACCCATACATACATGGGGAGAATGTGCAAACTCCTTGTGCAAATTTTCTTTGTTCTTTAGCATAATTTAAGATGCATCTAGACCAGGGGTGGGCAAACTTTTCCGTGCAAGGGCCACATTCAGAAATTCACAATTTTAAAGGGCCGCATAGTATATTAAGTAAAATAATTAATATTTTAAATAGCCAAAATAAAAGGTCTTTAAAGAAAAAAAAGCACATTTATTTGAAAAACAAAGTAACTCAGTAAGTAACAGAACAATGTCAATGAGAATGATGCATCTGACTGCAGTCATTTACCAGTTTGTTGAAATCAGGTGTCAAGTTGCTTGTGCTGATCCTTAACACTGACAGAAACACAGCCTAGCCGAGTCAACGATAAAAACGCGCGTAGTGGGGTGGATGAGTGGGGCTGCCTTATTGGTCGGTTTAGTTGGGTGTGCGACCAATAGGAGTCCAGGTTACAAACAATAATAAGGCTTATTGTTTGTAACCTGGACTCCTATTGGTCGCACACCCAACTAAACCGACCAATGAGACAGCCCCACTCATCCACCCCACTACGCGCGTTTTTATGCGGCCCGCCAATGAGGTGCCCGGAATCATAACCGGCATTTTTGAAAAGCCGCCGGGGAAAAGCCGCTGAAGTAAATGCGCTTATTGAATAAGCGCATTTACTTCAGCGGCTTTTCCCCGGCGGCTTTTCAAAAATGCCGGTTATGATTCCGGGCACCTCATTGGCGGGCCGCATAAAAACCTTTGTCGGGCCGCATGCGGCCCGCGGGCCGTAGTTTGCCCACCCCTGATCTAGACAGATATATGAACGGGCGGGGAACAGAGGGAAGTAGATCCTTGGAAAATAGGCGACAGGTTTAGATAAAGGATCTGGATCGGTGCAGGCTGGGAGGGCCGAAAGGCCTGTTCCTGTGCTGTAATTTTCTTTGTTCTTTGTTGTTCTTTGTTCCACATGGACAGTGACCCGGGGTTGGGATCAGATCCTCGGCAACATGCGGCAGCAGTGCTACTACTGCACCACTGTGCCGCCTTGGGCATTAGTACCCAATTCATTCTTTCCAATCAAGGAGCAATTTAGCGTGGCCAATCCACCTACCCTGCACACCTTTGTGGGGGCGAAACCCACGCAAACATGGGGCGAATGTGCAAACTCCACATGAACAGTGACCCAGAGCCGGGATCGAACCTGGGACCTTGGCGCCGTGAGGCAGCAGTGCTATCCACTGCGCCACCGTGCTGCCGGGCATTAACAATTCTAAACAACTTTGTGAAATATGAGAAGGATAAACAACAAATTGGATAGACACATTCCACCCATTTGCTTCCATATACAGTGCCAGGAATGGTGTAAAAGCTCATTTCAAATCATACAAATATTTCAATGTCACTGATCCTGTAACTGTGCGTGCTGGGCATACTTGTTCCACATATTTACAGAATGATGGTGGGAATTTAAAGCAATGCAGTTTATTTATTGAATTTTCCTCTTCCCTACTTACAATATTTTCCCTATATCCCATTAGCATCTGATGCAGTTCATTACTATACCTATGGCTAGTAACTGACTTGTCTCTAATCTAATATGCCTTTTTTTTTAAAAATCCTGCAAACATATATTTAGATTCCCAGGGCATTTTTAACGATATTAAAAGTGAATGCCCCGAAATTCACAGTGACGGCTTTTAAAATACTCTTGTATGAAATGGCTAACATGCTGATTCATTACACGATAAAATAAAGAGTAAATTCATTATTTTAGTCAGTTTTTGGAAATAGATAATTTCATATCATTTTCATTCTGAGTAGTCAAAAAATAAAAACAAATGTAAATAACAACTTAGAAATTCTGAACACTAGGTGGCTCTGCAGTATTCTTTGCCCTGTAACTATCTTCACAATGCCCTCTCAAAGTACTCGAGTGTATTAGGTATAAAAGCCAAATATTAGACAATAATGTTGGTACTATTTCCCCTAAAGAATATTAATATCCCATTGTTTAGGAATGTGCCTTTCTAAGTAAACTTAACCCAAACCTGATTTCTTTCTATCATCCATCCTGTGATTATTCACACATATTTACAACACCATTGGACCATATAAGAAGAAATCTGTTCCAAAAATATTGAATATTTAAAGAAGCTATTTTGCATGAAACATATAAATGGGTCTATTAAATAGCAGTCACTGCTTAATGCAGATTATTATTTACCCAGCATCTGTTCGACCAGTTTCAGTGTTACATCTGTTAATTGGAAAAAATCCTTGTTAAATATTCACAAGACTGGTTAATGCTTACATCAAAATAGGTCACATGCTATCTGATTTCCTTAATCCCATGATTTATAACCCACTTTTCCTCTCCATTCATGATCAGCGATCAAAAGCTACCAATAAAGATTCTAGGTTCTTTAATAATTCCCTGTGAGCTTGAGTCCAATAGCTATGCTTCCAAAGTGCTCTAGTCTATTGGAGATAGCTGTGCTGCAGACACAGTAATCATTTTGCTAAATGTGAAAATAAATATAAGATAGCCCATAAGAGCATTTTGCTTTTAATTCAATAGCTTGACTTTGTAAGTGGATCCTTCCTGACTATTTTCATGGATGTATACAACACAGAGGAGGAAATTCAACCAACCCTGCCTCTGCTGGTTTTTGTGAAGGAGTTATTCAATTAGTTTCATTCACCTGTTCTTTCCCCATTGCCCTGCAATTTTTTTCTTATTCAAGTATATATCTAATTCCCTTTAGAAGTTACTATTGGGTCTGCCTACACCACTCTTTCAGGCAATGCATTCTACATCATGGCAATTTGCTATATTAGAAATGTCTCCTTATTGTTCCTCAATTTCTTTTACCAATTGCCTTAAATCTGAGTCCTCTAGTCACTGATCAGCCAATAGGCGCAAACCAATTCACCTTGTGTATTTGTCAGCTGTGGCTCAGGTAGCAATATACTTGGTTCGAAGTTGGAAAGCTGTGGGTTCTTGTCATTGTCGAGGGAGTTGAACACAAAATTTGGGCTGACACTCCAGAGACATCACTGGAGAAGTGCAGTGCTATTATCTTTGATACAAGTTGTTGAACTGGGGTTCCATCTGCCCTCTTAGGTAGATGCATGGTACAGTTTCAAAGAAGAGCTGGGGAATTTTCCTGGGTGTCCTGGCCAAGGTTCTCTTTCAGCTGCATGGCCACACACAAACCTCAAAGTACCTGTGCAGGTGGTGCATAAACTGCCCGTTTTATGGTACAATGTGACTGTACAAATAAATACGGCTGTGCTCTTAAATAAAACCCCCTACACGCTGAACAATTAGAGAGATCATTGGTGCTGGCTAATATTTATGTCAACCATTCATGTCATTATTCATTGTGGGACCTAACTATGTACAAATAATTTGCTGTGTTTATTACAATAAAATGGTGGAGTGTGATTTAACGGCCTCGCTGTTCCCGTCTTGGTGTTGTGATGAATCTCACAAGAGTTGCGATGCTTGAGATTCATTGAACTTCATGAGACATGGCGATCTGGATCTTGCCTTCACTGGGCATGATCCAGATCAGCATATTTAAATGAGCCGGTTTCTTCTGGCATCTGGGACCTAATGGCAGTGCCTGGGAGACCTCACCAGGACGCCATATAGCACTGATTTCCACAAATGTGGACCAGTTGTAATGGTACTTGGGGGTCTCCCAGGCCATTAGAGACCCCCAGCTGGTCAGGGACAGGGCAGTGTGGTACTCTGGCACTCCTGCTGGCACCTGGGAACCTTGGCACTGCAACCCGGGAACCCTGGCAGTGCCACCCTGGCAGTGCTGGGGTTCCCAGGTGGCACTGTCAGGCTGGTGCCAGGTTGTCCATGCCAGCGGTTGGGCCTGGTGACGCCTTACCCATAAGCGGTGGGGGGGTGGACGACGACTCGAGAACCCTGGAAGAGGTAAGTTGGGTGAAGTGGGGATGTCTGGAGGCCGTGGTGGGGGTAAGTGAACATACAAAGTAACACTCAAAACAAGTGCTCAATAGTTGCATGTATCTCCTTGAATGGCTAATCGCAATGGCCCTAATTTCAAGGTCAGCAGCAGGGAGGAAATAGCACTCTGAAAAGTCATATGGATTCAAAACATTAACTTTCCACTGATGCTGTCAGACGTGCTGAGATTTCCCAGCAGTTTCTATTCTTATTTCAGATTTCTAAGTTACACAGTGTTTTGCTTTAATTATATAAGTTAGCTTTATTATGACCTGAGTAAAATAATATATTTGTGTGTGTACACGGGCACACATAATGGGATGTACAAATTACAGTCTAAAGTCTGTGGTTTGGTGTTGTCCCCCAAGGGCAGTGCTCACAATTGTCCTCCACCCCAGAGAAAAATCAGCTCATCCTCATTTATAGTCAAATGCACCCAATGCACCACCTTGAATTGAATCAAACTTAGCTGAGCGCATGAAGAAGTGTGATTGATCCTGTAAAGGGTCTCAC
Organism: Scyliorhinus canicula; assembly: GCF_902713615.1. Taxonomy (NCBI): domain Eukaryota; kingdom Metazoa; phylum Chordata; class Chondrichthyes; order Carcharhiniformes; family Scyliorhinidae; genus Scyliorhinus; species Scyliorhinus canicula. The sequence goes on along the minus strand of NC_052147.1, from coordinate 200,258,951 downwards.
TCCACATCCCACCATCCAGAATGGGACCCAATTCACCCTCCCACTCCATCCTCACCTCACTCACCGGAGCTGACTCCACTGAGAGGATATGGCTATATATGCCCAAAATAGTTCCCCATCAGACACGGACAAGGACAAAGTACTCTTCGACAGGGAAGAGGATGGTGCCAAGAGAAAGGAGGGGAAAGCAAGCCTTGCATGAAAAATCTTGAATCTGAAAGTACCTGGAAGACTGGAATCATAGAATCATAGAATTTACAGTGCAGAAGAAGGCCATTCGGTCCATCGAGTCTGCACCGGCTCTTGGAAAGAGCACCCTACCCAAGGTCAACACCTCCACCCTATCCCCATAACCCAGTAACCCCACCCAACACTAAGGGCAATTTTGGACACTAAGGGCAATTTATCATGATCTGCACATCTTTGGACTGTGGGAGGAAACCGGAGCACCCGGAGAAAACCCACGCACACATGGGGAGGATGTGCAGACTCCACACAGACAGTGACCCAAGCCAGAATCGAACCTGGGACCCTGGAGCTGTGAAGCATTTGTGCTATCCACAATGCTACCGTGCTGCCCCTGTGAAGCAGGCAGTTGGAATTTCTCCATCAACTCCCTAAAACTGGCAAATCTCCGCTCCTCAAACAGGTCTCCAAATCTCTCCAAAACTTTTCCCTCCCATGACTTAAACGATGAGTCAAAACCCGCTGGCAGAATAGGGCGGTTGTTGCAAATGAGGGCCAGCAAAGTCAGGGAATAGAGCTTGAAATGCTGCCTGAACTGCTTTCAAATTCTTAGGGTGGTCGCCACCACTGGATTCAGGGAAAATCTCATCAGAGGGAAAGGCAACGTAACAATAGCACAAAGGCTCGAAACAGTGGAGGAACTCACTTCCATTTGTCCCCATATGTGACCAGGATCGCTGAACCACAAGGATATCTTCTGAAGTCTTCCCAATAGTAAAACAATATATTGCGTCAAGCCTTTTGCGTCATGTCTTTTCTTTGGAGCAAAGCCCCATGGATCCTTGGAGTCTTACCCGCTGAGACAAAGAAAGACATTAATTTGTTGATTTTGACAAAAAAGGACTTGGAGAGAAAGAGAGGGAGACATTGAAAAAATAAAAATCTCAAGAGCACGTTCATTTTAATAGTCTGAACCGCCAAGGATAGGGGGAGGTTATTCCACCTCTGTAAGTCTGACTAGACACGATCAACCAGATTTAACATAATTTAATTTATGAAGCGAGGCCCAATTGTGGGCCACCCAAACCCCCAAATAACAAAAGCTAGCTTTGGCAAGGCAAAATGATAGCGTCCTCAGTTGGACTCTCCTCCCCGGGGAGTTGACCGGGAAAAATTCGCTCTTGTCCAAGTTCAGCTTGCAACCAGAGGAGCCAAAAGTCCTCAGCAGCTTCATTATCTCATCCATAGAGGGTACTGGGTCTATAACATAGAATCATAGAATTTACAGTGCAGAAAAAGGCCATTCGACCCATCAAGTCTGAACCAGCCCTTGGAAAGAGCACCCGACCGAAGCCCACACTGTCACCCTATCCCCACACCTCCATCCTATCCCCATAACCCCACCTAACCCTTAGCTCACTGGGCTAAATCGCTGGCTTTTAAAGCAGACCAAGCAGGCCAGCAGCACGGTTCAATTCCCGTACTAGCCTCCCCAGACAGGTGCCGGAATGTGGCGACTAGGGGCTTTTCACAGTAACTTCATTGAAGTCTACTCGTGACAATAAGCAATTTTCATTTTCATTTTTCATTTAGTCACTCAGGGCAATAGACCTAACCTGCACATCTTTGGACTGTGGGAGGAAACCGGAGCACCCGGAAGAAACACACGCGGAGAAAGTGCAGACTCTGCACAGACAGTGACTCAAGTCCGGTATCGAACCTGGCACCCTGGAGCTTTGAAGCAATTGTGTTAACCACTGTGCTACTGTGTTGCCCTGAAGTAGGTCATCCACGTAAAGGGATAACCGATGCTTCACACCTCCCCGAATTATTCCACTCCATCTAATAGACGACCTCAGCACTATGGCGAGCAGTTCTATTGCCAAAGCAAACAGGAGCAGAGACAGTGGACATCCCTGTCTCGTGCCTCTACTCCACGGGAAGCAACCAGAGTTCAGGGCATTCATACAAACACTAGCAGTGAGGGCCCAAACAGTAGTCGAATCCAGGAAATAAACTTGCAGTCAAATCCAAACCTTCCAAGAATCTCAAACAGGTATTCCCATTCCATTCTATCAGATGCCTTTTCGGCATCTAGGGAAACAATCACCTGCGGTTTGGGCACCCAGGAAGGAAAAGGACAACATTTAGCAGGTGACGTATATTGGCTGACAATTGTGGAGCCTTAACAAAGCCTGCCTGATCCTCAGAGATTACCTCTGGGAGGCCCGGCTCCAGTCACAGCTCCAACACCTTGGTAACATCTGCATACCAACCACACTCTGTTGGGTCTTTGTCTTTCTTGAGAATCAAGGAGATAGTGACCGAGTGAGGGTAGAGTGCAACATACTCCAGGATAATGAATCATTAAACATGAATTAAAGGCACCAACTGCTCCGTGAACCTCTTATAAAAGCCAATGGGGAAGCCATCTGGAGCAGAGGCTTTACCAGTCTGCATAACCCAATGCATTTTTTAATTTCCTCTGGGCCCAACAGAGATTCCAAGTCCTCGCTCCTCTCCCCCTCCACCTCTTGGGTGGATAAGCTGTCCAAAAATTCTGATCCCTCAGCCGGAGGCTCCAATCTATAGAAACCCTATCAAAAGCCGCATTGACCTGAGGAGGGGCGGAAGCCAGGTTGCCACTCAGGTTGAGGGCCTGTACAATCTCCCAGGCAGCCTCCTTTCGCTTCAGCTGCTGAGCTAAAAGAAGAAAGGCCTTCTCCCTCTATTCATAAAATATGTCCCTCGAACGTCGCAGCTGGCCCACCGCTCTGTCTGTTGCCAATAACTCAAATTGTGCCTGCAGCTTTTTCCTCATTCCCAACAACTCCGGAGTAGGGGCAAGTGAGTTCTGCTGGTCCACCTCCAAGAATGGAGCCCACCAGCCTCTGGCACTCCGCCTCACTGTCTTCATCAAGTGCACTTTATAGGAGATAATCTCCCCCAAGGACCACCTTAAGGGCTTCCCACAGCGTGGAAGGGAGATTGGCTCACTTTTATTAAATTTTATATAATCCACAATGGCGGTGGACATGCATTCACAAAGATTCTTGTCCATTAATAATGTCATGTTCCACCTCCATGGCAGATGCTGGGAGGTACCTGATTCTAGTGCCAAATCAACTAAATGTGGGGCATGGTCTAAAATCAGCATACTCAGCAGCCACCACAGAAGCGAGGAGAGACCTATCTACCACAAAAAAATCATTCCACGAGTGTACCTGATGCACATGCGAGAAAAATGAAAGAGATTTGTCACCTGGGTGCACCAAGAATCTGCCCCTCCCATCGGCTTCATGAAAAACAACAAAGCTTTGGCCTCCCCAGATAGAGCCAGAGATTCGGGCTAGGGCCGATCTAGACCAGGGTTCAGAGCACAATTTAGGACCCACCCAAAATAAACTGATGCGCATCTAAATTGGGAAGGGAGGCCAGCTGATTATTAATAAAATTTGTATCTATCGGCATAGATATTACCCAGAACTGCCGGAATGCCCACAGAGAACCGCAGACAATAAATAACATGTCTGTCATAGGGGTCAGCCAAGATCTTGGAGGCAGAAAACTGAACCCTTTTATTAATTAATGTTGCCACCACCTCTGGCCCTACCACTGAAACCCGAATGAAAGACTTGTTCTACCCAGCCTTTCTGCAGCCTTGTTTGGTCCGTGACACTCAAACGAGTCTCTTGGCAAAACACACATTGGAATTTAAACTCTTAAGGTGAGCGTATACTGTCAACGTTTTCACTGGGCCATTCAACCCCTTGATATTCCAGGTGATGAAACAAATTGGGGGTCTCCCCCGCCACCCACTCCGAAATCAGTCATTTCCACCAAGAGAGATTACCCAAAAGATACATAAAAGGTACAGCAACCAGGCCCAGCCAAGATGGCCACCAAACCAATACCAAGACTAAACAAAGAAAAATCTGCAGCCACCGTCAGCAAACTACCCCACTCCCCTCTCCCCCTAGCCATCGCCTCGAATACTACCACACACATATACAAATAGAGGCAAGGCAAACACAAACAACTAAAATCTACTTCTAACAAAGCTAAATAAAACGGGAACTCTAAGCTCATTAGATAAACAACTATTATTATAAGCCACAGTCAACACTTCAAAACCACTCCCATTAGACCATAAGACCATAAGATATAGGAGCAGAATTAGGCCACTCGGCCCATCGAGTCTGCTCCGCCATTCAATCATGGCTGATATTTTTCTTATCCCATTCTCCTGTCTTCTTCCCATAACCCCTGATCCCCTTATTACTCAAGAACCTATCTATCTCTGTCTTAAAGACTCTCAGTGATTTGACCTCCACAGCCTTTTGCGGCAAAGAGTTCCACAGATTCACCACCCTCTGGCTGAAGAAATTCCTCCTCATTTCTGTTTTAAAGGATCGGCCCTTTAGTCTGAGATTGTGCCCTCTGCTTCTAATTTTTCCTGCAAGTGGAAACATCCTCTCCACATCCACTGTATCCAGGCCTCGCAGTATTCTGTAAGTTTCAATAAGATCCCCCTTCATCTTTCTAAACTCGAATGAGTACAGACCCAGAGTTCTCAACCGTTCCTCATACGACAAGTTCTTCATTCCAGGCATCATTCTTGTGAACCTCATCTGGACCCTTTCCAAGGCCAGCACATCCTTCCTTAGATACGGGGCCCAAAACTGCTGACAATGCTCCAAATGGAGTCTGACCAGATCCTTATATAGCCTCAGAAGTACATCCCTTGTATTCTAGCCCTCTTGACATGGATGCTAACATTGCATTTGCCTTCCTAACTGTCGACTGAATCTGCACGTTAACCTTAATAGAATTGTGAACAAGGACTCCCAAGTCCCTTTGTGCTTCTGATTTCCTAAGCATTTCCCCATTTAGAAAATAGTCCGCACCTCCACTTCTCCATCCAAAGTGCATAACCTCACACTTTTCCACATTGTATTCCATCTGCCACTTCTTTGCCCACTCTCCTAGCCTGTCCAAGTCCTTCTGTAGCCGGCATGCTTCCTCAATACTACCTGTCCCTCTACAGATCTTTCTATCATCTGGAAACTTAGCAACAGTGCCTTCAGTTCCTTCTTCCAGATCATTAATGTATATTGTGAAAAGTTGTGGTCCCAGCACCGACCCCTGAGGTACACCACTAGTCACCGGCTGCCATCCTAAAAAAGACCCCTGATGTGTTATCTGTGTTGGTCTAACATTGACTGCAACTGGATGCAGTAAAACGAGAAACAGGCTTCCGACACAGGAGATGGTCCAACACTGTTTTATTGAACCTGTTGATTGCTGTACAGAATCTGCTGTGGATTGACACTCTATTAACCTAACTGATAACCTCCTACTGGCTTGACCAACTGTTTGATTTTTAGGAGATTTTCAGCAGAACCGTCTTGAACTTTGTCTTGTATTCACCATCGGCAAAGGTGAGTGAGTTATAGATGTGGATGGCGTGGTCCCCCGCAGTCGACAAGAACAGCGTGATCTTCCTGGCATCCGATGCTGCCTCAAGGTCAGAGGCCTCAATATGATGAGGAACTTCTGTTTGAAGACTTTCCAGTTGGCGCCGAAGTTGCCGGAGATCCGGAGTTGCGGAGGAGGTTAGAATTTTTCCATGCTGCTGGATAGCTGCATGCTGGTCGTTGCAGATTCACTCGAGGTAAGTTCGTTAGAGTTAATATCTCCCTGGTACCATGATGTGCTATCTGTGTTGGTCTAACATCGACCTCAACTGGATGCAGTAAAACGAGAAACAGGCTTCTGACACAGGAGATGGCCCAACACTGTTTTATTGAACCTGTTGATTGTTGTACATAATCTGCTGTGGGTTGACACTCTATTAGCCTAACTGATAACCTCCTACTGGCTTGACCAGACTAGCTCTCTATCACACGGTGATGATGTTCATTGGCCTGTGCACTGCGACTATCTCCCTAGCCATGTCCTGTGAGAGAGGGAGAGCCTTAATGCCCTGTGGGCTTTATAGTGGTGGTGTCCTGTCTGGTGATTGGTTGTTCTGTGTCGTGTGTGTTCATTGGTTATCCTGTGTGTCAATCACTGCCTGTCTGCATCTCATGATATACATGAGTGGATATTATTACAACCCCTTTATCCCCACTCTCTGCCTTCTGCCAATCAGCCAATCCTCTATCCATGCCAGGACCTTACCCTTAACACCATGCATTCTTAACTTATTTAACAGTCTCCTCTGCGGCACCTTGTCAAAGGCCTTCTGGAAATCTAAATAAATCACATCCACTGATTCTCCTTTGTCTAACTTCCTTGTTCCTTCCTCAAAGACGTCTAACAGATTTGTCAAACATGACCTCCCCTTGATGAAGCCGTGCGCACTATTTTATCATACACTTCCAAGTACTCCGCGACTTCATCTTTAGCTAACTCTTAAGTTAGCAGGGAGGTTACCGAATGGAGTTAAGAAAAATGGTGTCAGACAGCAAAATATTAAAACATCATAAACCATTGCGCTACAATAGAGACCTATATATTTTCATAACAAACAGACTAGAACCTCACATCAAACTAAACCCCATACTTAAATCTAAGCTGTGTAAATTCAACCTCAACAAGAACAGGAAAATGCAAGAATAAATATGAATGCCCAACAATGCAGAAGTTTATCATGCCCATCCCCAACAGCCGAAAATCTCAAACACACCGTGCCATTTTCTCTGTCGACAAACTCTGAGAGGCCTCCGATTCCGTCGACAAACTTTTGCTGTCCACCTTTTTCCACTGACTTTTCTGGGCATTTCAATCATGTCAGATCCTTATCCCATTAATTATGTGGGTTTGCAAAAGAAATTACTCCCCAAAACTGGGGGAAAGGGGCAAAAAGTGCAGGACTTGAGCATGAGCCATGTCGTGTGTGTCTTCCCTCCACATTATACCAGCGGACAACCATGCCTTTCGTTCTGCTCAGTAAACCTGTGTTTAGAACATAGAACTTACAATGCAGAAGGAGGCCATTTGGCCCATCGAGTCTGCATCGGCCCTTGGAAAGTGCACCCCATTTAAGCCCAGAACTCCGCCCCATACCCGTAACCCAGCAACATCACCCAACCCCTTTGGACACTAAGGGCAATTTATCCTGGCCAATCCACCTAACCTGCACATCTTTGGACTGTGGGAGGAAACCGGAGCACCCGGAGGAAACCCATGCACACACGGGGAGAACGTGCAGACTCCGCACAGACAGTGACCCAAGCCGGGAATCGAACCTGGGACCCTGGAGCTGTGAAGCGACAATGCTAACCACTGTGCTACCGTGCTGCCCCTGTTGAAAATGGCAAAAGGTTGACTTGTAATGTGACCTTCCTTCGTCAACTGTTAGGGGGATTAAAAAATGACCAGGTCCATGCATTCCAACTGAGACTTGATTAGTTCGTGCCTGGAAGTTAACTTAACCAGGGTCTCATTTTTCACAGAGACCAATGATGTAAAAAGCAAAGTTCTCGTTAATTCAGTCATTTCTACTTGATTGCTGTCTGGAGGAGCTTCAGAAGCATACCTTGGGGAAGTTTCGGATTATTGGCAGCAACTTCTGGATTTCAGTATTTAACTGTACATTTTGCACATGAGAGAAGTTGCTGTCAGCTTTAGAGGAGTAATCTTGCCGAACACTGAGAGATTTACCACCATTACTCTTGTGTGTTGGTCGGTCTAGCTTTGGAATGATTACTGAGACATTAGTCTATTCAAACAACAACTGGTTTAGTTCATACAACAGAACTATGTGCAGCTATCCATGACAAGGTGTTACACTGCTGAAGACATTAATTTTTTTTAAATGTGTTCAAAGGATGTGGGCGTTGCTGGTTAGACCAGCATTTATTGCCCATCTTTAATTACCCTTCAGAAGATGGTGGTGATCTACCTTTTGAACTGCTGCAGTTATGTTGTGTAGGTGAACCCACAGTGCTGTTAGGGAGGGAGCTCCAGGATTTTGACGCAGCCACAATGAAAGAACAGCGATATATTTCTGAGTCAGGACATTGATGGCTTATCCCATGCAGAAAAGGCAGACATTGCGCGGCTTGTATCCAAGTCTAGATTTTGACTTATTTGATTGCCATCTCCTTGATGACTCCTTTTGGGTGGGTAGACAGGTGCAGATGTACTATCTAGGACGTCACCACGCTTGGATGAATGTGAGTATTCTGTCAGCAGATTTTCATCGTTCACTTTCAAAGCAATACTACAAAGTAATTTCCTGGTCTAATCTTTTAACTGTGCATTCGTTGTAAGCTAGTGGGCCTCCCTCCTCCTGAATAAAATGTCTGAACTATCAACCTCAGTGAACAATGTCAAAATGTCAGCGCTGAAATCACAATCCAGATCTTCACTGCCGTCGGATAATTTCATGGATTCTTTTCTGAAATCACCCTTGAATTCTTGCTCATTGACTTCTTCCACTTCCTTGATAAGATTGAAGTCTATACAAGCCAACACCTCTGACCACTCAACCCCCTTACACTACCACCCAACCCCAAACCTACCCACTTACTGTACAAACGTACCTTCTCCTTGGTTTCTCAAAGTGTCTTGACCTTTAAACCTACCTGCTTTAACTGATGACCAGTGCCATAAACGAAGGGCGTGGCTTCCATAGTTCTGACTCTCCCGTCCTCGACACAAGGCATTGGGAACCCACTGCACTACATTTTTCTCACCCAGTCAGACAAGAAAGGAGCAGCTTCATTTCCAGGTAGTAACTAGAATTGGAGGGGCAATCCGACTCTGATTGCCATGCCAGATAAGTTACAGGCCACAATGTTTCTAATATTTGCTTTCCCCTGTACTGGACTTTTGCCGTAACTTCCCTTTGACTTTTATTTTGATCCCTCCTGGGCTGCATGGTCCGTACGTCCACGATGGGCCGAATGGCTGCTTTCAACAATATAGCTTTTCTATGGTTCTATAGCTGCAGGCAATGCCAACAATACTGTCCATTATCTGATAAAACCATTACACCCACTCCAGTATCTAGTTTAAAGATGATGATATGTCTGTTGACATATATATCTGCGTTCCAGAATGCATTAATGTCATCCTTGATCTCACTCAGGAAGCAATTTTGTTCCTCTTCTGGTGGACAATCTTTAACTTCATTCATTGCCTTACACGCAATGAGTTTTTCTTGAAACATGCAAAGTCAGAGGTCTTACTTTGGCACATCTTACTGAAATGGCCAATTCTACTGCAAAGAAAGAATTCTGTAATATTTGCAGGTCACCATTCATGCCTTTGCGTCTTTTTGGTGCCGTAATGCTGGAAAAGCTTTATTGCATCTTATACTTTTCCTCCAAATTGTAGCTTATTTTCTGACGCTTATTTTACATTCCTGGGCCTAGGCACTGTATGGTTGCTGATGGTTTCCTGAGTCATGGTTTTTCTTCATCTCTCAGTATTGCCCTGTTCTGTTTATGGACCTCTGCTAGTTTCACTGACTGTAATGCTTTATCTAATGTGAGATCTTCCTCACATTGCAATATGTATGGCAGGCATTAATCCATGACACTGACTGCAGTGCGGTCTCATATTAATTCTGTTCTTCGGTTTCTATCCTCGTTTCCTTCAACCAGCCTATAAAGGTCAATAATAAAAGCATCTAATGATTTACCTTGTTTCTAGAGTGTTGTTGATTTTGGCCCTTTCCAGAATCTTATTGCTCCTCAGGTAAAAACAGTTATCAAAGGATTTTAAGATTTCTTCAAATTTAATAGAGGTTTAGCATGCGGGCAGCACGGCAGCACAAGTGGATAGCACTGTGGCTTCACAGCGCCAGGGACCAAGGTTCGATTCCCCGCTGGGTCACTGACTGTGCGGGGTCTGCACGTTCTCCCCGTATCTGCGTGGGTTTCCTCCGGGTGCTCCGGTTTCCTCCCACAGTCCAAAGACATGCAGGTTAGGTGGATTGGTCATGATAAATTGCCCTTAGTGACCAAAATGTTTAGGAGGGGTTATTGGGTTGCGGTGATAGGGTGGAAGTGAGGGCTTAAGTGGGTCGGTGCAAACTCGATGCGCCAAATGGCCTCCTTCAGCACTGTATGTTCTATGTTCTATGTTTCATTGATGCCGTCTTGTAATAACATCATCAGTGACGTTCCTATGGAGTAAAGCAATGTGTTCACTGTGATGTTCTTTGCTTTCTAAATGACGATGGCTTTGAAGTGTAGTGTCTCAAAAAGAACATCAAGCTAAGTTTTGAACAAAGTCAATTTATTTACACTACACCTAAATAGATTTGACTTGCTTGTTAAGATTGCAGATTCACTAAAGCTATGATTCTAATTACAGAGCTCCTGATAACACGACTATTCACTATCTTGCCTCACAACCTTCTCCCCGAATCAAGAGTATCACGTGATCCACATGATTGCTTGATTGCCAAGTAGTGGATGCAGTTACAGTAAATTGTTAACCCTTCATTACCCTTACAATACACATATTGTCACATTCAGCTGTTCAGATTTTGAGTTATTGTTCCAATCCTGAAGCAATTTTGAACTTCAAGAATCTTTTTCTCCAAAGTGCCTAGTTTGGAGTTTGATTGGATCCTGCCATGTGTCCAAATCTCTCAGGTAGCATCAATTTAGGATTCATGGCTTTTCTAAGCTTTTAGGTGGTTTACCTGCAGTTTTGAATTTTCCTTCCAGTATTTGAAGTTGCACTGTTCAGCCTCTCACTGAAGCCTGCTGCAGTTACTGTCTCTCCTGGCAGAGATTTCACAGCTAGACGGTGTTTATTGCAATGTTGCAAAGCTGTTTAAAAAATGCTTTGGTTTAAGCTATTTCTGTAATCTCTTTGCTGCTTCTCCCTGGAGCAGGGATTATCTGCAGGTGTGTTGTTTTCTTTCCTTTTTTGTTCTGTCACCTCGCGGTCACCATGTGTATTGGTGCCGATCTTGGACCTGGGCTGCAGGGTTTTCTGTAACCCGTCTCTGGTAGGGATCTGGTTTCCCCAGTGCTGCCTGTTCTGTCCAGGTCGTCATTAGCGTTGGTGTTTTCCCCTTTTAAGGATCGCTCACCAGTTCCACAATCTTTGTCTGGTTCTCTGATCGAACCAAATTCTCCTGTGTCTGCACATCTAACCTGGAAATGAAAATGTGGGTCTGAAACATAACTCAAGTTCAAAACTCTTTCCATGACTAGAATTTACTTTTTAAAAGTCTGCCTAGATTTGGAGAAGTATTCTTCTGTTGCTGGCACACCCCTTCACAAAGTAATTTGTATGTGGGTGATGAAACTGAGTGAGATTCAGCATTTAATTTCCCATGCTCCTACCTTATGCACAGTAAGAAGTCTGACACCAGGTTAAAGTCCAACAAGTTTGTTTCAAACACTAGCTTTCGGAGCGCAGCTCCTTCCTCAGGTGAATGAAGAGGTGGGTTCCAGAAACATATATGTAGACAAAGACAAAGATACAAGACAATGCTTAGAATGCGAGCATCTGCAGGTAATTAAGTCTTTACAGATCCAGAGATAGGGGTAACCCCAGATTAAAGAGGTGTGAATTGTCTCAAGCCAGGACAGTTGGTAGGATTTTGCAAGTCCAGGCCAGATGGTGGGGGATGAATGTAATGCGACATGACATCCCGGTTGAGGCTGCACTCATGTGTGTGGAACTTGGCTATAAGTTTCTGCTCAGCGATTCTGTGTTGCCGCGCGTCCTGGAGGCCGCCTTGGGGAATGCTTACTCGGAGATCAGAGGCTGAATGCCCTTGACTGCTGAAGTGCTCCCTGACTGGAAGGGAATATTCCTGCCTGGTGATTATTGCACAATGTCCGTTCATTCTTTGTCGCAGCGCCTGCATGGCCAGCAAACTACCCAGCCTTTAGAACAGCGACCACGACACCACACAACCCTGCCATGGCAATCTCTGCAAGACGTGCCAGATCATTGACATGGATACCACCATTACACGTGAGAACACCACCCACCAGGTACGCGGTACATACTCGTGTGACTCGGCCAACGTTGTCTACCTCATACGCTGCAGGAAAGGATATCCCGAAGCGTGGTACATTAGTGAGACCATGCAGACGCTGTGACAACGAATGAACGGACATCGCGCAACAATCACCAGGCAGGAATATTCCCTTCCAGTCGGCGACTACTTCAGCGGTCAAGGGCATTCAGCCTCTGATCTCCGGGTAAGCGTTCTCCAAGGCGGCCTTCAGGACGCGTGACAACGCAAAATCCCAGAGCAGAAACTTATAGCCAAGTTCCGCACACATGAGTACGGCCTCAACTGGGACCTTGGATTTATATCACATTACATTCATCCCCCCCCCCCCCCCCCCCCCCCCCATCTGTCCTGGGCTTGTGAAATCCTACCAACTGTCCTGTCTTGAGACAATTCACACCTCTTTAACCTGGGGTTACCCCATCGCTGGATCTGTAAAGACTTAATTACCTGCAAATGCTCGCATTCTAAGCATTGTCTGGCATCTTTGAATTTGTCTATATGTTTCCGGAACATACCTCTTCATTCACCTGAGGAAGGAGCAATGCTCCGAAAGCTAGTGTTTGAAACAAACCTGTTGGACTTTAACCTGGTGTTGTAAGACTTCTTACTGTGCTCACCCCAGTCCAACGCCGGCATCTCCACATCATGCCTAACTTATGCAACATGGTTCCATTTCTATTTTTGGTTAAACTCTAACTGAAGTAGGCCCTGTATGTGCATCGTAGTTTTAATAAGTTCTGTTAACTTTAAGTAACATCTATTGGTTCTGCTCACACTGAGCATCCATCTGAACATCTGTTCAAAAGGGTGCTGATTGCAGCACCACAATGGTTATGTTACGCATTTGTTCACATCTTATTGTGGTAGTTTGAGAATGGGAATTTAGATTTAAATATCTGGAAATAAAATGCTGATTTGGGTAAAAGTGATCAGGAAGTTATTAGATGTTATAAAAATGCAAAGGTTAGTCCGGGTTTTTCACAACCGCTGGACGTCTCAAAGAGCCAATTAAGTACATTGTTGTTGACTTTACCTGTCTGGCTTATATGTGACTCTCATTCCACACTGGCAGAGTTGATTTTTAACTGTCCCCTGAAGTGGCTGAGCAAGTCATTTGTTTGCATCAAACCACACTTCCTGACTGGAGTGGTACAAGAAGGTCGCTTCCCACCATTTTCTCAGGGTAATACGCTCTGACCTTGTCAGTGATGCTTACGTGAGGAAAATAATTGAAAAATGTTTCTGTGCAGGTGAATTACTTCTGTTCTGTAGCTAAATGGAAAGGGGGAAATTTTTGAATTCTTAAATCCTTGTTCTAATATAGATGTAAGTAAATAAAATTTTACGGTCAATTATTGTGAGGTCTATGCTTTCATTGTTAGTTCTTTGAAGGAGTGTGAAACCAAAACAGCAGGCCATTAAAAAATCCTTCACCTGAGGAAGGAGCAATGCTCCGAAAGCTAGTGATTCAAAACAAACTGGTTGGACTTTTACCTGGTGTTGTAAGACTTCTTACCATTAAAAAATATGCAAGCCATAAATACACGACCAGAAGTTTACATTCAGAGGTTGGGTGCATGCTCAACCCTACCGAATGTAAAATAAAAGTAAATGGTGTCACACGTGCTTCCCGTCATCTTCGTGCATGCACGCAGTTTTGAGTTCAGCGGGTGCGCGCACGCTTGTGCGAGTCTGATGCAGTGCCCACCAACAATTAAAGGGCCAGTTAAGGCCATTAACAAGCCAACAGACAGCAGTTTTATGCTGCCCTGTGCGATTTTCAGCTTGTCGCGCAGGAAAACAGATGGGCAGAAACACATTTTTATTATTTCCTCATTCAAGGGTGGGAGAAAAGGCCTCGGAACCCAATTGTTGCTGTCATTGTCAGTTCGCCACTGTGTAACTATAGAGCTGTTCTGAGTTTTGGGAGATTTTTGTACCGTTTCAAGTCTGCTTGTCTGCATTTCAGAACCTCATTGTGCATGCAAAGCTTCCTAAGGTTTGCAGCATACTGCCGCTCTGATTTGAAAAATTAATTGTCCTCTGCATGTATTTTGCTGGTGGGTCCTCCTCTGAAGAAGCAGAGAGAGACAGGAGTGGGAAGAAGTCAGTTGAATATGGCCAGTGTCCCAGGGAGAGACCTTTAAGAGGAGAGGCATGGACTCAGTTAGTGCAGGGCCAGCAGGAAAGTCAAGATGGGAGGGTCCGCCAAAGACGTCATTACACAGCGGCTAGAGTGTACAGGCAGCGCTTCAACTGTCCAAGATCCAATGCTGCAAGAGGCTCTGCTTCTCGAGGGACTCACTGACAGCAATAGGGCACATGATTGGTCTGGAAATAGCCACCAGCTGTGTGGGCGAACACCCCATACCAGTGGCATGGAAGGTCACAGTGACCCTCAGATTCTAACCTCTGGTTCTTTTCAGGGCTTGGTGGGGTTCTATGTGGTGTGCTTCAATCAGCTTCACACAGCTAAATCAAGATAGTGACTGACACTATCTTTAGACCCATCCACATATTTACCAACTACCAGACAGACAGTGTCAGTCAGGTGGAGAGAGCTCGAGGCTTTGCAGTGATGCCTGGGTTTCCCCGCATCCAGGGTGTAATAGATTACACTCACATGGCCATCAAGGGGCCAGCAGGAGACCCGGGAGCTTTCGTCAATCAAAAGGGATTCCATTTAATGAATGTGCAGGTTGTCTGTGACCAAAGTTCATGGAATTTCCAGGGTAATGCCCATTACCATGGCAGCTCATGTGATGCTTACAGCTTACAACACTCAGAGGTACCCAGGTTGTTTGTGGTTCCTGCAAATTGGATAGGTGGTCCTGGGTGACAAGGGCTATCCTCTGAAGACGTGGCTGATGAGCCAACTCTGTCACCCAAGAACAGAGGTGGAGGAGAGGTACAACAGGAGTCCTGCCTCCACATGGGCATTGCTCAACATGACCATCGGGCTACTCAAGATGCACTTCAGATGCCTGAAGCAATCCGGGGAGCATTGCAGCATTCTCCAGAGTGTGTCTCCTTCATGATCGCCACAACCTGGCTCTGGCAAGGGCAGACCGAGTGGAGGCTGAAGAAAGCAAGGCAGCTCCACAGGCCTGGCAGGATGACCCTAGTGATGGGTCTGTGAAGAACCTGGGGTTGGCGCAGGGTGAGGGCGTCGAGACAAATGACAGGAACCTTTAGGGAGGGAATGCTTTGACCTTGTGAATCTTCAGGTAGACGTCTCAGGCATTGATACTTCCTCAAGCCTATGGCAATGTCTCCTTTGCAAACAATCATTATATGATAACACAACCCAGAATGCCAGCACCAAACAATGCCATATGGTTACAAGACTGTCCTGCATCTGGTACCTATTGAAACCAACCAGCCCATGGAGCCCATTAAAGCAAAATGAACAGAGAAAGAACATACAAAGTTGCCGTTCTGACACAAATTTCAAAACAATGAACGCAAATAATGTTACCTGTGACAAGCCCTCCTAATTCACAGCTTCGCAGCTCCAGGGTCCCAGGTTCGATTCTGGCTTGGGTCACTGTGCGGAGTCTGCACATCCTCCCCATGTGTGCATGGGTTTCCTCCGGGTGCTCCGGTTTCCTCCCACAGTCCAAAGATGTGCAGGTTAGGTGAATTGGCCATGATAAATTGCCCTTCGTGTCCAAAATTGCCCTTAGTGTTGGGTGGGGTTACTGGGTTATGGGGATAGGGTGGAGGTGTTAACCTTGGTAGGGTGCTCTTTCCAGCAGACTCGATGGGCCGAATGGCCTCCTTCTGCACTGTAAATTCTATGATGATCTAATTGTGTTTAAGGTACCTTCAACTGTGGGGCTGCATCCTGTTTAATCCTCCCACTGTCAGCGGCATTGGAGGCAGCCTACTCACTTTGTTGCTCAGGCAGTTGCGATGACCTTGGTAGTCATCCTCTGGCCTGAGCAGGCTCTGCCTGGGAGGGTGCGTCCAGTGCCATGGCTGGGCAATCCTCAGTCATCGCGGCACCATCCAGATGCGACAGCCACTGGAAGAGGGGCAGAAGAGCTGGAGCACCCTGAGTGGAGCCCGCAGAGATTACAGGCAGCTCATCTGCCACCATTGATGGACGGGAACCTAGCAGAGAGATTAGTACCTCATCACTCTCACACACTGAAATCACAGCCGGTGTATTGGATTGTGGGTCTGAGTGCCACCCCTGGAACCCCTGGTTCTGCTCCTGGATCAGCCTCTCCATGAGAGCTACCATTCTCTCCATGGAGGAGGCTGTGCCCTCAGAGCTAAGGATCAAAGCAGTGCTCATGATCTGCATGGGCTCCTCCAATGCAGAGACCATGGCACGCAAAGCCTCAGATCTCTGCCAAATCTACCTGCCCATCCCACTGGACAGCCACGATCTCCCATCTGATAGATGACTCCAGAGACTCGTAATTTGCCTCGCACTCAGCATGGTCCAGGTCCCACTGTCAGTGCCCTGGGGACCTCTCTGCCTCTGCCAGCTTGCCTCGCAACTGTGATGTTCCCGCAACACTGTACATTACCTGTGGGGCCAATGACCTAATGCCCACTGATGTATGAGTATCTGCGCTGGTGTCTGATCCTAAGAGAGGATGTGATGCTGATGCAGGAGCGATGTCTTCCTCTGAGCTTAATGGGACGTCTCTGGTGTTGCAGGCAGCCCCTTTGGATAGTGCACCTGCTGGAGGGAGACAACAGACCAGCAAATTCCATCATCATATTCCTATACATACTAGGTGGGCTGAGAAGACAATGGGACCTGCAACATGGTGTAATCTGCAATGAAGCTTCAATGGGCATTCTGGCTGCGGCAGTTCTCTTTCTGATGACTGACTCCATAATTTTTCCAGTACAAGCATTTGTGACCTACACACTTACCTTCATTCACCATGACTAGAGGAATGGACTGGCCTGTGACACTCTAGCTCCAGTACATCGCTTCCATGTTTGGCGAATTTGGAACCCCACCACGTGTTCTTCGGCGCTCCGCAGTATTATGGCTTCTCTTCTCCTGACAGGGGAAAATAGAAAGCCTCAGTAGTGCCCTATCTTCCTGAAATTCCATTCCAGCTTGCCCCACAGCCAGTCACCAGGCTGTGTCACAGCGGCACACCTCACTCTGCAATGCATTGAAGCTAATCACTGGGTAGTGCAGGCTTTAGTGCCAGTTGACACACATTTCTACACACCTGAGCATCTCGAGGAGCAGGCACTGGGCTACACTTGTTGGCATAATTCCATGCCATCTTTGTGCTTAATCCTTGCTGACTGCAGAAGGTCATTGACCCTTTTGCGGCACTGAAACCACATGTGGCGCACCTCATCGTGCCCACTGAGCTGGGTGGTGACCTCTGCCTAGGCCTTTTTGGTCAGGTGGGGCAATCTTCCCTTATCTTCCCTGGGCATTAGGATTTTGCTGCCTGACACTCACCAGGATTCCAGGCATTCACCTGAAATATAGCATTCTTCCCATGGGACAGCAAATGACAGAATGTAATAATGCAACTGATTTTATACACATAGTTTTCTCCAGCAACATGTGAGGAAAATGTGTCTGTAAATGATTAAATATCAGCTGATACTATATTTATTAAAATACTGTACAAGTAAAAAGAATAAAGGATCTCTCAACAAATTATATTTATTTAGCATGTTTCAAGGGAGCATTATAAATTTGACACAAAGCAACATTAGGAGGTATCAGGGTAAATACCCATAAGTTTGGCCAAAGAGGTAGGTTTTAAGAAGTGTCTTAAAGGGGGAGAGAGATAAAGAGGAGAATCTTAGGGAGGAAATGCAGAGCTTTGAGCATAAGCAGCTGAAGTCATGACCACCAGTGGTGATGGGGCAACTAAATTGGACATGCTCAGGAGACCCGGATTAGATAAGCCGAGTATTGGATGTGGAGGCCAGCCAGGGATCAGTTAGTGTAGTCATATCAACATATAGAAGAGTTTTTAAAAAAAATCTTCCATTGTTTAAATTACTTATATTGATGATGACTTTAAAACGCAATGATAGTGGACACAAAGTAATGTTCTCTGATAGATCTCTGTTCTTGGTGGAGGAGAGAAGATCATCAAGATGCAAATAAATGGGTGGCAGCATGACATGAAAGTAATGTGCAGGATAGAGGGTGGATGGGGCTGTCCTAAACAAGACAGGAACCATGAAACCTTTCTAATGCTAAGATGCATATAAAGAGCCATTTAACTACTGGATAGGGAGAATGCAGGAAGGAAACAAAATCCACTGGGAACTGGAAAATATGAAACAGGCAAATAACAATAAAAACATCTCAGAAATATATTGAAATTAGATACTAGTGGATACAGACACCGGGGGAAATTGTACATTAAATTGTGCACAAATGAATGTGAGACAAATGAGGAATAAAATGCCCGACTTGTGGAAGAATTTGGTGCAGTATTAGCACTTTGAAGAATGTTGATAACATCACATGGTAACTACACATATCGGAATATGGATTATTCAGGACAGTTAAAGTAGACAGAAAAGAAGACTGAGCAGCTTAATCTGGCTGGAACATTGAATAGGTTAGAAAAGTGCAATGCACGATTTAAACACCTGGATTGCACAAAGGTTTGTTGGGCGGTTTCGGCAATGGGAGCCGGAAATCTCGCAAGATGTCAAAAATGCGTTTGGCCCCGATATAAAAGCGTGATGAAATTGTCTCCTCCCCCTACCAGTGATGTAACAGGTTCAGGAACATAATTTCCATAATTTAATATCTAATTATTAGGCCTGGACACCTGATCATTCCCTGCAGTAAGAAAGTCCATTCATGTCGGCGTGAATCATGACTGGTCCCCCAATGCATGCACCTGGCAAACAGACCTCACAGAGGAACTCTGTTGAATGCATTGCTTTAAGGGGAGATGTTCATGCCCGGGCACTACCTGGGCAGTGCCCAGTCACTCCACCAGCACGCCAAGGGGGAGTGTCATGGGGCACTTCTCAGGCAGTGCCAGGGACAATGCTCGGGCAGGGATGGGGGAGGGTGGGTTACGTGGGGAGGGGAACGTGTGGGGGTAGCGGGGAGGGGGGGCTTCAAGTGAACTTTTGTGCACTGTGGAGGTCTTTAAAAATGGGTCCTCAATCTTCAAAAATCTAAGACTCCACCTTCCAGCATATCGTTGTGGAATATTTGGGAACATTTGCCCAAGGTTTCTTTATTCCACCGGCATTAAAAAAAGGTATAAGCTGTTGAGGGAAAGCATAACTCCAAGAAACAGCCATTTATGGAGAATGATTACCGATGCTCAAGATTTCTGTCCTAGTTGGGGCCTTGGTTCCTCAGTGTAGCACTCACCAGGCATGTTCAGGCTTGCTCTGTGTTCCAGTTCCTGGCTCTCTCTCTCTCACACACACACATACAAATGAGGCGTCTTAGACTCAAGGATGCTGTCAGTCAGTCTCCCAAGACCCAATTCCCCTTCCTGGTTCTTCAGCCACCCTCAGGAGCTTCACAGCTCCTGCCACTCACAAGTCCTGGCTTTATACAGGCTGCTTTCTTCCTCACCGCAGGGCATATGGCCCCGCCCCTCAGCATGTCAAAGATACTGCTCAGTGTCCTACAGGAGCTGACCAATCCCCCTGCTGGATGCTTGATGCACGATCAATTGCACAAACGACTCGGATTGGGTACAACTGTGCTTTATTGCAGTCAGATGCATGGCCTCCTACTGCAGCTGGCAAAATGGCAGATTAATGGAGGACACGCATATTTATACAGCTCCTTGTGGGCGGAGCCAGCTGGCAGGGGCTACCGGCGAACCTGTAGTACAGGTCCTACCCTAATACAGGTGCACACAATGGTGCACCACAATGCTCTTCCCCCCCATTCCCACCTGCTGCCAGAGGCCCCGCTATAAAGGTCCTCTAGGTGATGAAAAGTTATGCAATCGGCTACCCAGGTCAGAGATCCTTAATGCAATGACAAGAAAGTTTTTTTTCCCATAAACAATTTTAATGAGGTATTTTTTGGCATTGTAAACAGTAGAATTACAGAACATGAAAATGAAAGGACTGTACAATAAACAAAGTACACAGTGCAATTGCCCTAACCCGTCCTACCCAGATCTGCCTAATTGACCCCCTATACTACATTCCCCTAATCCCCCCCCCCCCCCCCCCCCCCCCCCGCTGACGATTAATTCTCCGCGAAGAAGTCAATGAATGGTTGCCACAACAACACTCTTAAGGCGAACTTAATTTTCTCCAAGCTCAGGAAACTCGCCATGTCTGACAGCCAGGCTTCCGACTTCGGGGGCTTTGACTCCCTCCAAGCTAGAAGTATCCGTCTCCGGGCTACCAGGGAATCAAAGGCCAAAACGTCAGCCTCTTTCTCCCCCCGGACTTCCGGGGCCTCTGAAACCCCAATAATCACCACCTCCGGACCCATTGCCACCCTTATGATCAATGCTCTAAACATGACGTCCTCGAACCCCTGCCAGTATCTCCTAAGTTTTGGGCACGCCCAAAACATGTGGACATGGTCTGCCGGTCCTCTCTGACTTTACATACCTGTCCTCTATGCCGAAGAGTCTGCTCATCCGGGACACTGTCACGTGGGCCCGGTGGATGACCTTTACCTGAATCAGGCTGGCACATGTTGCAGTCGCATTAACTCAGTGTGTCCGCCCACAGGCCTTCCTCAATCTCCCTTCCCAACTCCTCCTCCCATTTATGCCTCAGCTCCTCGTACTGTGTCTCCTCCGCCCCCATGAGCCCCTTGTAAATATCCGAGATACATCCCTCTCCCACCCATTCTCCAGACATGACCCTATCTTGGATCCCCCTTAGTAGCAAGAGTGGAAAAGATGGCACCTGCGTGCGCAAAAAGTCCCGCACCTGAATATACCGAAATTCATTCCCCCTCGTCAACTCAAACTTGGCCTCCAGCGCCCTCAAGCTAGGGAAGCTCCCTTCCAAGAACAAATCTCCCATCCGCTCAATCCCCGCCCTCCGCCATACCTGATACCCCCCCGTCCAACCTCCCTGGAGCAAACGCTGGTTGTCACATATCGGGGACCAAACCAATGCTCTCGTTGCTCCCACGTGCCTCCTCCAGTGTCTCCAGATCCGAAGGATCCCACCACTACAGGACTGGTGGAGAAGCCGCCGCGGGAACGGCAGAGGCGCCGTCACCAACGCCCCCAGACTGGTACCCCTACATGAGGCTGCCTCCATCCGCTCCCAAGTCGACCCCCATCCCACCACCCACTTCCTTATCATGCCTATGTTAGCCGCCCAATAATAGTTGCTGAAATTCGGCAGTGCAAGTCCCCTTCCCCCCGGTTCCGCTCGAGCATCACCCTCTTTACTCACGGGGACTGCCTGCCCATACAAAGCCCAAAATTATCTTGCTTACCCTCATAAAAAAGGAACGTGGAATGAAAATGGGGAGACACTGGAACACGGATAAGAACCTCGGGAGGACCATCATTTTAACTGTCTGAACTCTCCCAGCTAACGATAGTGGGAGCGCGTCCCACCTCCGGAACTCCCCTCGCATTTGATCTACCAGCCGGGACAGGTTCAGCTTGTGCAGTCGACCCCAATCCCGCACCACTTGTATTCCCAGGTACCTGAAACTGTCCCCAACTAACCGGAATGGCAGGTCCCTCAACTGATCCCCTTGGCCCCTCTCCTGAACGACAAACATTTCACTTTTTGTCATATTCAATTTGTACATCGAAAACCGGCCGAAATCCCCCAGGGTCGCCATGATTCCATCCATCCCCACCATCGGGTCCGAAATGTACAAAAACAGGTCACCTGCATACAATGAAGCCCTATGCTCCCCCCCCCCCCCCCCCCCCCCCCCCCCCCCCCCCCCCCCCCCCCCCCCCCCCTCAGAACCAGCCCTTTCCAAACCCCTGAAGCCCTCAGAGCAATTGCCAGCTGCTCTATAGCTGGCGCAACCAGCAGTGGGGAGAGAGGGCACCTCTGTCTCGTCCCGCGGTGCAGTCTACAATAGTCGGAAATCGTCCTGTTTGTCCTCACACTCGCCTCCGGGGGCTGATATAACAGCCACCCCAAATCCAAACGGTCAAATGCCTTCTCCGCATCCACAGCCACCACTACCTCCACCTCCTTTCCCTCCGGGGGCATCATGATCACATTGAGCAATCTTCTTATATTCGCCCCCAGTTGCCTACCTTTAACGAACCCTGTTTGATCCTCCCTAATAACATTCGGCACACACTCCTCAATCCTAGTGGCCAAAAGCTTTGCCAGCAGTTTAGCATCCACGTTAAGAAGGGGGATTGGCCTATAAGACCTACACGACTCCGGGTTCTTGTTCCACGTAACCAGCCTGGTTGGGGGGCACCGCGCACCACCCTTGCCGGTCAGCCATCCCCTTTCCTGGGCCTGCGCCCAGCCCCTGCCCCGCGCATCTGTGGCCCCGCCTCCTGGCCACGCGCATCTGTGGCCCCGCCTCCTGGCAGTGCTCATCCCTGACCTCTTCTCCGCTTCTAAAATTAAATCCCGCCCTCGTCAGCCAAGCAACACCTTCCCCTTCCCCCCCTAGCAACAACACTCTGTAACTAATTTTTTAACTACTTTCCCCTTCTTAAACAAAACACAATTATCAAAGAGAAAAGCCAAGAACGAAAACAAACAAACGAATAAATCCGTGCAAATAGCATTTGAAACGAGCAGGAAAAACAGTTTCTCAAACTTAGAGCAGAATGTTGTCAAGTTGGCACCAGTCCTTTCCTCCTGGCGAACTCCATAGCGTCCTCGGGCGACTCAAGGTAATGATGTTGGTCCTCATGGGGAACCCAAAGTCGTGCCGGATACAACAGTCCGAACTTAACCTGCTTCTTGAACATGATCGACTTAACTTGATTAAAGCCTGACCTCTCTTGGGCACCTCCACACTTAGATCTTGGTACACCCGCAAAATGCTGTTGTCCCACTTACAGCTCCGCGTGCGCTTGGCCCACTGGAGAACGCGTTCCTTATCCAGGTACCTGTGGAACCTGACCACCATCACCCGCTTGGGGGTGTCTCCCTGCCGCGGCTTCCTCGCCAGTGCTTTTACACCCAATCCACCTCCAACGGTCGGGGGAAAGCCCCATCTCCCAGCAGCTTCTGGAACATGTTTGCCACAAACTCCCCAGCATCAGCCCCCTCCTGCAGGCCAACAATCCTTAGGTTCTGCCTACGGGACCTGTTCTCCAAATCCTCTACCTGTTCCAGCAGCCTTTTTTGCCGGTCCCTCAGTATCCCCACCTCCATTTCCACCGCCGTCTGGTGTTCCTCTTGTTCAGCTAGCGCCTTCCCCAATTTCTGGATCGTCCGGTCCTGGGCATCTAGCCTCCGCTCCATCCTCTCCACCGTTTCCTTAATCAGGTCCAGACATTCCCATTTCTGTCTGGCAAAGCCTTCCCGGATGACCTGCATCAGCTCCTCCGCTGATGGTTGGGCCGAAGCCCCAGGGTCTGGACACCGGCCATCTTGTCCACTGCTGCAGCCAACACGCAGCTCGAGCCTGTCTTTTTGTTTCTTCCCTTCCGATCCCTTCAGGCTCTCTGTTCCATAAACCAATATATACACCGAACACTTGTTCACTGTTTCTTCAAATCCAGTGCTTAAAAGCACAAACAAAGTCGGGGGGAAAGGTCCAAATGTCTAGCCAGAGCGGGAGCCACCAAATATGCGACCTACTCCCTCATGGTCGTCACCGGAAGCCGATGACAAGAAAGTTAACCAATAGTATACTCTAGGGCAGGAGATCTAAATTAGAAGGAAAGCGGATTGTTGCAAATATCAAAATAAGAAAGTTATTTTATTGGAGACATTAATTAGCCAAATCTAAGTGGGAAATACTCAAATGAGTTAGAGTACAAGTTGGTAAAGATAATTAATAATGATTTCTTGACCCATTGAACTGGGGAAGCCATGAGAAGCAGAGCATATCTTAACTTGAGTAAGTTAAATGACCCAGAGAACATATATGAAATACATTCCTTGGAAGGTGTGGCGAATGTGTAACCACTATAATTCACACTGTACATTACTGTGTCCCTGTGGGCTCCATCTGTGAGCCGTTGCGCGGCTCTGCCCACAGGGGGCGATGAGGAGCATGTACAGGGCTCCGCCCTCGGCTCCACCCCCTTCAGGAAGTATAAGTGCGGCAGTCCTGCGAGTCCGCCTTCAGTTCAGCATAGTCGCAGGCAGGCTCAGTTGTAAGCCGATTAAAGCCACAGTTTACTCCAACTCGTGTCTCTGGTTGAATTGATGGTCACATCAGAAGGTACCCGCTGAAAATGGATGAAGTTAGGTATGATCTGCGATCCAGAAATACTGTGGCATTTTTGTACACTACCTGTTTCATTAACACTTACACCCTGTAACATTTTTTCCTGCAATGTTGCCCATTTTCATTCTCATATGTGGCAGCTACGGTCTTTTCACAGTAACTTCATTGAAGCCGACTTGAGACAATAACCGATTATTATTATATTATTATTAATTATATTTATGATCCATTCACTCTCCCTTAAAATTTTCTTTCACATTTTTCTGTTATTTCCCTTTTGAGACCTGGAGTGATAATAATAATCTTTGTTAATGTCACAAGTAGGCTTACATTAACACTGCAATGAAGTTACTGTGAAAAGCCCCTAGACGCCACATTCCGGCGCCTGTTTGGGTACACTGAGAGAGAATTCAGAATGTCCAATTCACCTAACAGCACGTCATTCGGGACTTGTGGGTGGAAACTGGAGGACCCGGAGAAAATCCACACTGACACAGGGGAACGTGCAGACTCCACACAGACAGTGACCCAAGCCGGATTCGAAACCAGGTCCGTAGCATTGTGAAGCAACAATGATAACCACTGTGCTATCTGATGCACAATCAATTACAACGAGACGTGAGTAGAGAGTAATCGAGGCTTTATTACACAGAGATGTGTAGCCTCCCGCAGCTGCTGCCGAAATGGCTGCAGCTTATAGAGCCCACACATTTATACTCTGCCTACTGGGCGGATCCAGCAGACAGGGATCTACTCCCGTACCTGTAGTACAGGGGCCTTACGTAATACCATATATCCGATATATACAATACAACAATACAACAGTGGTGACTACCACATTCACCCCGTTAAAAAGGAGTCCAGCGGGGGTGGTGGAAGGCTATTTACATACAGGTGTTTAACATTTTAAGGAAAGTTTACAAATTCAGACGATCGGGCTCCTTGATCTGTTGTTGCGTGCGCCACAGTCCCGATAGCGATGCAGACGTCGGTTCGGGCATCGGTGACTCCGGGAACATGTCGACTTCATCTTCATCCCCAGGTGGGACTAAGGGGAGGACGGATCATCCTGGAGCGGGGGCTGTGGTGGGGTGCGCTGGGGGAGGGGGGTGGCGCCAGGGCAGGGGGGGTGGTGTGTGGGGACCCAGCTGGCGCCAGGTCCCTGTGGGAGATCGTGTCTTGGCGGCCATCGGGGTACGCCACGTAGGCATACTGCGGGTTTGCATGAAGTAGCTGTACCCTCTCAACCAACGGGTCCGCCTTGTGAAGCTGCACGTGCTTACGTAGGAGAACAGGTCCTGGAGCTGCCAGCCACTTTGGGAGCGAAACCCTGGAAGTGGACTTCCTGGGAAAGGCAAAGAGACATTCATGGGGAGTTTGTGGCTCCCCTGGCCCATCAGAGGCAATACCCCTCAAGCACATCCCCATCGCTTCTTGAACCCAGACCCTTGTCCCCCCTCGCCGAGTGCACCAAAACTGAACTCAGCTGGGCTTCACACTGCAGTGGGACTGTCTGTATTTCCAGCAATGACCATCATTCCTATCTGCCACTGCTGGGACTACAGAGCTGTTAACCATCCAATTGGCCAGCAGCTCTCTAAGGCAGGATGCTCTCCAAAGGTAGGGACGGAAATCTCGTCTTCAAGCAATTAACACTGCTCCCAGAGTTAACTTGCTACAAGGCAGTTGTTGGGATTATGGGCTCACCCTAACATTTCAGCCATGAAGGAGCAAAAATCCAGCCTATCCATTCCCTGTCATATCTTGAAATCTTTAGTTAAATTACCCGTTAATCATCTAAATTCCAGGGAATACAATAGTTTGTGTAATCTCACATTGTAATTTAATCCTTGGAACCCATTCATCGCTCTGATTAAGAGGAACTGTACTTCCTCCAATGCCGTACATCCTGCCTGAGGTGTGGTGCCCAGAACAGCTCACAGTTCACCAGCTATGGTTTAACCACAGTTTTGTACAGCTGAAAGATGATTTTTGACTGATTGTATTCTAATCCTCTGGATATAAAGCCCATTGTTCCTTTTGCCTTTTTGGTTATTTTCTGTGTCTGTTCATGAAATTTTGTGGATCTATTTACCTGGATCTCAAGTCTCTTTGGACCTGGGCGCCAATCCCGCCCCTGCCGTGTCCCGAATTCTCCGCCACCCGAGATTCGGCGGGGGCGGGAATCGCACTGCACCGGTCGGCGGGCCCCCCGCGGCGATTCTTCGGCCCGCAATGGGCCGAAGTCCCGCCGCTGACAAGCCTCTCCCGCCGGCGTGGATTAAACCACCTATCTTACCAGCGGGATTGGCGGCGCGGGCGGGCGCCGTGGTCCTGGGGGGGCGCGCGGGGCGATCTGACCCGGGGGGTGCCCCCACGGTGGCCTGGCCTGCGAACGGGGCCCACCGATCAGCGGGCAGGCCTGTGCCGTGAGGGCACTCTTTTTATTCCGCCTTCGCCATGGTCTTCACCATGGCGGAGGCGGAAGAGACCCCCTCCCCTGTGCTCCGGCGCATGCGCGCACTTACGCCGGCCGGCAAAGTCCTTTCGACCCTGGCTGACGTGGTGCCAAAGGCCATTCACGCCAGCCGGCAGAGCGGGAACCACTCCGGCGCGGGCCTAGCCCTTCAATGTGAGGGCTTGGCCCCTAAAGGTGCGGAGACTTCCGCACCTTTGGGGCGGGCCGACGCCGGAGTGGTTCACGCCACTCCAACACGCCGGGACCCCCCACCCCGCCGGGTAGGGGAGAATCCTGGCCCTGATGTTTCTAGTTTTTCACTATTGAGAAAATATCCTGTTCTATCCTGTTTAGTTCCAAAGTGGATGACAAATTTGTATATGTAACTTTTTAATCTCGCTAAGTTAATTAATAAATACGGTGAATAGTTGAGGGCCCAATACAGACCCTCACAGGACACCAACGGTAATAACCGAACAATTAGTGTATCTGACCATTATCCCTACTCTTGCCTAACCTTAACAAGAAGTTACCTTCAATTCCATGGGCTTCAACATTAGCTATCAGTCTTTTCTGTGGGGTTTTATCAAATGCCTTCAGGAAGTCCACATAAATAATATTCAGAAACATTCCCTTTTCCACCACGTGAGTTGCCTCTTCAAAAAGATCAATCAGCTTTGTCAGACATGACCCACCCACAAATCCATGCTGACTCTTACGGATCATTGGAACATTTTTGAGGTGTTCAACCACCTTATCATTCATTATAAACATTTAGCAATTTCTAAACAACATTCTCATTAAACTAAATTAGGATAAGTTGCAGGTATTCGGCTGTAATTTTCTCACCAGTAAATATTGTTGGTGCTGTCTTTACATCATTAGTGTATCAAGAACAATGAGGAAATTCACCGACTTCTTCAAAGTCATTGACCCTGTTACCATTTTATAGAATCATGGATTGCACCTCTTTATCTCTGAGATTTCCAGTCCAGATAGTGAAGTTTCAGGGCTTTTCAAACCTTCCCGATATATTTTGATGTTTTACTGTTAAGTGAGATTATGTTTAGGTTTTTATTTTAAATTCTTTCAAAAGTTTCCTGCCTTCATGCTCTTCCTACCTCCCCCCTCACCAGGATGGATGGTCTGCTCCAGCTCACAATGGTCGATCTGTTCTTGGTTGCCGTCAATTTACATTGACTGTCACCAGCTTCCACCTACCAATTCTTGGCTGCCCCGTGCCCTTTACCCCTCCCCCACCACCTTTAGGAGCACCCACGTCTTCAGTCTGTACACTGTTTCCTTTGGGGAAGAGGCCTTGTCCCTTACCAATGTGAAATTCGTCGCCATAGTTCCCGAGGACTATAGACTGCTCTTCCCTTTTGAGAGAGAGCTGACTGCTGCCGATTTAACCTGAGGGTCACCACACCTCAGGCAAGGGGCAAGGTTGTGGAGGCAGGGCCTTCATGAATAACTTCAGCTGATACAGGAATTGAACATGCGCTGTTAGCATTGCTCCACATCACAAATCAGCCGTCTAAGCAACTGAGCTAACCGACCAAGTATAATTCATTGCTAAGTGGCCTTGCAGCCTTATGCCCTGTGGTCTGCGCCAGTCCCTTTTCAGGTGTGTCTTCTTAGTTGGAAAAGCAGAACATTTTGAAGCTAATATGAATATAGCAGTCCAATAGTTTACGCTCCATGTCACTCTCGCTCTCACCGTCAATCAACCTAGCTTTCAATCGAGATGTTAATTATTTCAAATCTGATTCAGTCAGCAATCAAAATATTTGCTGAGACTTTTGAAAATAACTGTGGTGATTAATTACTGCATTTTAAAGACAAGTTCGTGCAGTTACATCCATCAACTCTTTTTCCAATGTAATATTTTATAAATTGGCACAGTATTGAATGTAGCAGTGTTAGCGCACATTGGTTGAATAAAGCTGAGGGTAACCTTGAAATGTTCAAGACTAGGGACTTGTTATTTTTTTGTTTTTCATCATTTATATTTATTTTTTCCCATTTACACCTAAGATAACGTTGCTGATTTGCAAGGTGGGTGCCATTATTTACCTGTCATGAAATTCCAGAATTCAGCCTGGTTACAGTAAGGTATGAGCACCAGCAGAATAAATAGTTAAGCACATTTCTTCTGTTCCCTTATCCTCTTGAGTTTTGCCACCCTCTTCTGCTGGTTGAAAACTGACAAAACCTCCTCAAGGCAAGTCAGAGCATCAGATAAACTGCAGCTTCAAATCTTTGACCCAATGTTCTGCACAGTTGCTCTGGCACTCAGTAGTTTTACATCTGTTATTTTGAGACTGAGAAAACGATAGCAGCTCTTGAAAGAATTATACTCAGTTAACGTATTTTTGCTTTTGTGAAATTTTGTCCTCGGCAGCAACACATTTACATTTAACCTGGGCAATTAGAAGGAGACAGAAAGGAACAGGTAAACATAGAACTATAGAATCCCTACAGTGCAGAAGCAGGCCATTTGGCCCATCGCGTCTGCACCGACCCTCTGAAAGATCACCCTATCCAGGCCCACTCCCCCGCCGCATCCCCATAACCCTTGCAGCATGATGGCACAGTGGTTAGCACTTAAGTTTCAGAGCACCAGGGACCCGTGTTTAATACCCACCCTGGGTAACTGTGCGGAGTTTGCACGTACCCCCCGTGTCAGCGTGTGTTTCCTCCAGGTGCTCCAATTTCCTCTCACAGTCCAATCATGGGCAGATTTGGTGGATTGGCCATGATAAATTGCCCCTTGGTGTTCAAAGGTTAGGTGTCTCAGACCTCATATTCTTGGAGGATGATGAGGAACAGGCGGAGGATGGGGAGGAAATTCAAGCTCATAGATCTGACTCTGAGGAGGGAGGAAGAGGGTGGCAATGGCAGACCAGCTTGAGGAAGTCTCAGGTAGCCATTGCTGATTGCTTGCAGGAGAAGGTATTGCCAGAAGCCTGCTAATCCAGAGTAGATTCACTACGCCCCTGAAAGCTCACAAATAATATCAGCCAGTCTCTGGTGAACAACCTCCACATAAGAAATATTTCACATGGTAGTCACACATCCAACAGAGGGCAGCAGAGCAGAGCTTCTGATTGGCTGTTCCGGGGAGATTTGCATACGTGCAGTGCGGAGAGCGTAAGTTGAGTGTGCACCTGCATCAGTGACCCGAGGAGTTCGACGGAAGGTGAGCATCCAGCAGAGGGCAGCAGAGCAGAGCTTCTGATTGGCTGTTCCGGGGAGATTTGCATACGTGCAGTGCGGAGAGCGTAAGTTGAGTGTGCACCTGCATCAGTGACCCGAGGAGATCGACGGAAGGCAAGCATCCAGCAGAGGGCAGCAGAGCAGAGCTTCTGATTGGCTGTTCTGGTGAGATTTGCATACGTGCAGTGCGGTCAGTGTAAGTTGAAGGTGGTTTGTGAAGGGGCTGTTCTCGAGTGACAGCTTTACCCAAAACACTACTTACGTAGTGTCTCCCACCCATCCTCCTCCTCTAACCAAAAAAAAAAGTTCTGTCCGTTGGATTGCTAAACTAACAAGTTTTTTATTTTTATTTTTCAGTAGTTGGGAAGTTAGTTCAGTGGGAATGGAGGCTAGGGCAGTTGAATGTTCCTCCTGCAGAATGTGGTAGGAAAGGGTCACCTCTAGTGTCCCTTCTGACTACATCTGTGGGAAGTGCACCCAACTCCAGCTCCTCGAGAGCCGCGTTAGGTACCTGGAGCTGGAGCTGGATGAACTTCGGATCATTTGGGAGGCGGAGGAGGTTATTGAGAGGAGTTATAGGGAGGTAGTCACACCTGAGGTAAAAGAAGAAGGTCGATGGGTTACCATCAGGGGAGGAAGAGGGAACCGGCAGGCAGTGCAGGGATCCCCTGTGGTCGTTCCCCTCTATAACAAGTATACCGTTTTGGATACTGTTGCGGGGATGACTTACCAGGGGTAAGCAATAGGGCACAGGTCTCTGGCACAGAGTCTGTCCCTGTTGCTCAGAAGGGAAGGGAGAAGAGGAACAGAGCACTTGTCATTGGGGACTCCATAGATAGAGGAACAGACAGGAGATTCTGTGGGAACGAAAGAGACTCACGGTTGGTGTGTTGCCTCCCAGGTGCCAGGGTTCGTGATGTCTCTGATCGTGTTTTTGGGATCCTTAAGGGGGAGGGGGAGCAGCCCCAAGTGATGGTCCACATAGGTACCAACGACATAGGTAGGAAGAGAGATGGGGATTTGAGACAGAAATTCAGGGAGCTAGGGTGGAAGCTGAGAGCTAGAACAAACAGAGTTGTTATCTCTGGGTTGTTACCCGTGCCACGTGCTAGCAATGTGAGAAATAAGGAGAGAGAGGAGTTGAACACGTGGCTACAGGGATGGTGCAGGAGGGAGGGTTTTTGTTTCCTGGATAATTGGGGCTCATTCTGGGGTAGGTGGGACCTCTACAAACAGGATGGTCTTCACCTGAACCAGAGGGGTACCAATATCCTGGGGGGGAGATTTGCTAGTGCTCTTCGGGGGGGTTTAAATTAATTCAGCAGGGGGATGGGAACTTAAATTGTAGTCCCAGTGTACAGGATGTTGAGAGTAGTGAGGTCAGGGATAGGGTTAAAAGTTCGAAAGAGGGCACCGGCAAGCAGGACGCTGGTTTGAAGTGTGTCTACTTCAACGCCAGGAGCATCCGGAATAAGGTGGGTGAGCTTGCAGCATGGGTTGGTACCTGGGATCTCGATGTTGTGGCGATTTCGGAGACATGGGTAGAGCAGGGACAGGAATGGTTGTTGCAGGTTCCAGGATTTAGATGTTTCTGTAAGAAAAGAGAAGATGGTAAAAGAGGGGTGTGTGTGGCATTGTTAATCAAGGAAAGTATTACGGCGGTAGAAAGGACACTTGAGGACTCGTCTACTGAGGTAGTATGGGCCGAGGTTAGGAACAGTAGAGGAGAGGTCACCCTGTTGGGAGTTGTCTATAGACCTCCGAATAGTTCCAGAGATGTAGAGGAAAGGATTGCAAAGATGATTTTCGACAGGAGCGAGAGTAACAGGGTGGTTGTTATGGGGGACTTTAACTTTCCAAATATTGACTGGGAATACTATAGTTCGAGAACTATAGATGGGTCAGTTTTTGTGCAGTGTGTGCAGGAGGGTTTTCTGACACAGTATGTAGACAGGCCAACAAGGGGCGAGGCCACATTGGATTTGGTACTCGGTAATGAACCCGGCCAGGTGTTAGATTTAGATGTAGGTGAGCACTTTGGTGATAGTGATCACAACTCGGTTATGTTTACTTTAGCAATGGGCAGGGATAGGTATATACCGCAAGGCAAGAATTATAGCTGGGGGAAAGGCAATTATGATGCTATTCGGCAAGATTTAGGATGTATAGGATGGGGAAGAAAACTGCAGGGGATGGGTACAATCGAAATGTGGAGCTTTTTCAAGGAACAGCTACTGCGTGTCCTTGATAAGTATGTACCTGTCAGGCAGGGAGGAAGTTGTCGAGCAAGGGAACCGTGGTTTACTAAGGAAGTTGAAGCACTTGTCAAGAGGAAGAAGAAGGCTTATGTTAGGATGAGACATGAAGGCTCAGTTAGGGCACTTGAGAGTTACAACTTAACCAGGAAGGACCTAAAGGGAGAGTTAAGAAGAGCGAGGAGAGGACACGAAAAGTCGTTGGTGGATAGGATCAAGGAAAACCCTAAGGCTTTCTATAGGTATATCAGGAACAAAAGAATGACTAGAGTAAGATTAGGGCCAATCAAGGATAGTAGTGGAAGGTTGTGTGTGGAATCAGAGGAGATAGGGGAAGCGTTAAATGGATATTTTTCGTCAGTGTTTACACTGGAGAAAGACAATGTTGTCGAGGAGAACACTCAGGTTCAGTCGACCAGGCTAGGTGGAATTGAGGTTCAAAAGGAGGAGGTGTTAGCAATTTTGGAAAATGTCAAAATAGATAAGCCCCCTGGGCCAGATGAGATTTATCCTAGGATTCTCTGGGAAGCCAGGGAGGAGATTTCAGAGCCTTTGTCCTTGATCTTTATGTCGTCTTTGTCGACAGGAATAGTGCCGGAAGACTGGAGGATAGCAAATGTTGTCCCCTTGTTCAAGAAGGGGAGTAGAGACAACCCTGGTAATTATAGACCTGTGAGCCTTACTTCGGTTGTGGGTAACATGTTTGAAAAGGTTATAAGAGATAGGGTTTATAATCATCTTGAAAAGAACAAGTTGATTAGCGATAGTCAACACGGTTTTGTGAAGGGTAGGTCATGCCTCACAAACCTTATTGAGTTTTTTGAGAAGGTGACCAAACAGGTGGATCAGGGTAAAGCTGTTGATGTGGTGTATATGGATTTCAGTAAGGCGTTTGATAAGGTTCCCCACGGTAGGCTAGTGCAGAAAATAAGGAAGTATGGAATTGAAGGTGATTTAGCGGTTTGGATCAGTAATTGGCTAGCTGAAAGAAGACAGAGGGTGGTGGTTGGTGGCAAATGTTCACCCTGGAGTTCAGTTACTAGTGGTGTATCCCAAGGATCTGTTTTGGGGCCACTGTTGTTTGTCATTTTTATAAATGACCTGGAAGAGGGTGTAGAAGGATGGGTTAGTAAATTTGCAGATGACACGAAGGTCAGTGGAGTTGTGGATAGTGCTGAAGGATGTTATAGGTTACAGAGGGACATAGATAAGCTGCAGAGCTGGGCTGAGAGGTGGCAGATGGAGTTTAATGCGGAAAAGTGTGATGTGGTTCACTTTGGAAGGAGTAACAGGAATGCAGAGTACTGGGGCAGCAGGGTAGCATGGTGGTTAGCATCAATGCTTCACAGCTCCAGGGTCCCAGGTTCGATTCCCGGCTGGGTCACTGTCTGTGTGGAGTCTGCACGTCCTCCCCCTGTGTGTGTGGGTTTCCTCCGGGTGCTCCGGTTTCCTCCCACAGTCCAAAGATGTGCGGGTTAGGTGGATTGGCCATGCTAAATTGCCCGTAGTGTCCTAATAAAAGTAAGGTTAAGGGGGGGGGGTTGTTGGGTTACGGGTATAGGGTGGATACGTGGGTTTGAGTAGGGTGATCATGGCTCGGCACAACATTGAGGGCCGAAGGGCCTGTTCTGTGCTGTACTGTTCTATGTTCTATATTCTATGGGCTAATGGCAAGATTCTTGGTAGTGTAGATGAACAGAGAGATCTCGGCATCCAGGTACATAAATCCCTGAAAGTTGCCACCCAGGTTAATAGGGCTGTTAAGAAGGCATATGGTGTGCTAGCCTTTATAAGCAGAGGTATTGAGTTTCGGAACCACAAGGTCATGCTGCAGCTGTACATAACTCTGGTGCGGCCACACCTGGAGTACTGCGTGCAGTTCTGGTCACCACATTATAGGAAGGATGTGGAAGCTTTGGAAAGGGTTCAGAGGAGATTTACTAGGATGTTGCCTGGTATGGAGGGAAGGTCTTACGAGGAAAGGCTCAGGGAATTGAGGTTGTTTTCGTTAGAGAGGAGAAGGCTGAGAGGTGACTTAATAGAGACATATAAGATAGTCAGAGGGTTAGATAGGGTGGACAGTGACAGTCTTTTTCCTCGGATGGTGATGACCAACACGAGGGGACATAGCTTTAAATTGAGGGGTGATAGATATAGGACAGATGTCAGTTTCTTTACTCAGAGAGTAGTAGGGGTGTGGAACGCCCTGCCTGCAACAGTAGTAGACTCGCCAACTTTAAGGGCATTTAAGTGGTCACTGGATAGACATATGGATGAAAATGGAATAGTGTAGGTCAGATAGGCTTCAGATGGTTTCACAAGTCGGCGCAACATCGAGGGCCGAAGGGCCCGTACTGCGCTGTAGTGTTCTATGTTCTATGTTCTATCCTCCGCGAAATGCGGAGATCATCAAGAGAGAAAATCAACAGCACAAAATTAAAGCCAGCACCATAAACCTGGCTGAAAATATGATAAGCCTTGGCCTCAACATCATGCACAAACATTGAGAATCCCTTCACAGTCTAGACTCTTCACATATCTGCAAATTAGCCGGCAAAGGCCTATTCGAGACATGCTCACATTGCTGAGAGTGGAGGTGGAAGCAGAACTTTACGCCCAATACCTACAAATATAATTGCGTGTGCAAACAATATTGTAGCAAATGAACATTGTACCGGGTGAGGCCACAACAATGTTAGAACAACTCCTTTAATAACCTTACATATTGTCCTTCGTCCAGTTTCAGGACTGTGTGACATCTGCAACATGCAGTGCTATCAGAAACCTTGGCTCCCTTCCAAAACATAGCATGTACCACCTGTGAGACAAAGGCTTCCATTGTTGTAAGGAGACCACACTAATACGTCTACGTGCAGAGCATCTACCGAGGTGACTGTGTAACTCTCATGTGAGGATGATTGCCTTTGACACAGAAGAGCACCTGATGAACTCCATCTGATCATTAAACCTCCCTTAGAGTCAACCATTGAATAATAAATGCTGCAAAGAGTTTCTCAATCTGCAATCGTTAGTGCACTTCTACCTTATCTGAAGGTCTGGAGAATGAAACGGTGTTCCACTCCTGTCATGAGTGGACACGTCTTTGCTTCAATGGTCTCAATGTGACATGAACTTCATGCAATCTTCATTGCTACTGGGACCACATTCATTTTGTTAACATTTTCATTGAAGGTTTTAATATAGAAAACAATTTTTAATGTAGTGATATGCATTAAAAATGTGTGTACTTTTGATGTGTTAAAAGTGATGCTGTCACCATGGCGAATTTAGTAATAATCGAGGTAAGATGGTGCCCTTTGCTTGCAAAAGCTCCCATGAAATAACCCACTCCCCCCATGCTATGTGATGAATGTAGGAATTTCCGATATATTGTATTATATGTATTTGGATCAGTAAGGGTTAAACACCTGGGTTATTGTGTGGGTGACTGCTGCAGTAGTGTTTTCAAAGAATCCTGGTTTGAAAGGTTTTGGGAACTATTGGTGCAATTAAAGCATCATAAAAGCTTGGGCTATTGGAGTTTTTTTTAATTAAGGGGGTTCCCTGTGGAGTTAATTAGATTTCAGCGTGGTCGGCTATCGTTCAAAATTTAGTATATGTGCTGCCGAAGCAAGCACTCAGCTTGGTAGGCTGATGTAGTTACTTGGAGGAGCTAAGATATCAGGCATTTCAGTTTGAGTTTTAGATTGGAAGGTGAGCTGAAACAAACTGAGAAGTAGCTTCTGAAGAAATAGAGCCAGAGTTTCTGCATTGTTCTGACAGGATTCAGATCTCGCTCTTACAATAATCTCAGAGTATCCAGATATCTCTGCACAGCAGGTATTCCTGAGTGCTAACTGTATTTGAAAGTGAATAGAAATTGTTGTTTGAGTGGGAATAAAGATAGCAGTTAAGGGTTATTGTGCCAATGTATTAATCAGTATTGTTTAAGGGGTAATTGTAAGTTATTTTCTAGTGTGATATTAAATATATTTTAATACTGTTTTAGTAATAAAGTTTGTTTTAATTTCCAATCTCCCTATTTTTTGTGAAATCAGTCCTGTAGCGAGGTATCCTTTCCTCACAGTCTTATAAAATGTAAGTCAAATATTGGGGTTTCTGCCCAGTATTCTAACCTTTGTTGGAGTCGGATCCGGGATCGTAATAGTTGCCTTAGAGTGCATGGAGGCACTCTGCTGCATAGAATTCAGAAATATGAATGGCTGGCCTTGTCGTGCATGGACCTGTTGAGGACCTACTTCAGACTGTGGCCTTCACATTTCTACAGGGGCAGCCAATATCATTGGCACAATGTGGAGCAGATGAGGGCTCTGGTAGAGGCATGGGAGAGTTGGAGGAGGATGAGGTTGCTGGCATGCTTTCAGTATCTTCACCCTCCTCACTAATCTCCACAGCCCAGGTTGGCCTTCATTTGGTTAGGTGTAGCTGGCTGCTGGTGTGTAGCAGTTGTCCATTCCAGCAGCTGATGTGCCACCAATGTGGCCATCTTGTTAAGGGTATGCAGCTCCTCATGTATCACTCATACTCTGAGCGGACAACTCCAGACTGAGGGAGGCTTACTCTGAGCACTGCTGTATGTGTCTCTCCATGCGATTGGCCAATCTCTCACAGTCAGAGCACATGTAGTTCAGCCCCTGGGTAAATGTGGAGCTCATGGTGACTATGGACTCCTCATTCACAGTCCTAGAGCTTCCACTACCTCAAGAAACTCTGCCAGATGTCCACACATCTGCTGCTGATTATCTAAATAATGTTCCCCAAAGACAGACTCCTGAGGCTGTATGTTCCTGCCCACTGGAGGATCATCGCTGATGTGTTATCTGAGTTGGTTTAACATCGACTGCAACTGGATGCAGTGAGACTAGAAACAGGCTTCCGACACAGGAGATGGTCCAACACTGTTTTATTGAACCTGCTGGTTGCTGTACATAATCTGCTGTGCGTTGACACTCTATTAACCTAACTGATAACCTCCTACTGGCTTGACCAGACTAGCTCTCTGTCACATGGCCTTGTGCACTCTAACTAACTCTGTAGCTGTATCCAGTGAAAAGAGGGAGAGTCTTAATGCCCCGTGGGCTTTATAGTGGTAGTGTCCTGTCTGATGATTGGTTGTTCTGTGTTGTGTGTGTTCATTGGTTATCCTGTGTGTCAATCACTAGATGTCTGCATCTCATTATATTCATGAGTGGATATTATGACATCTCCCCTTTTTGAAATAGATTTTGGAATGTGGCTGTATATACATGTGTGACTATGTACAAGTGGTGAGTGAATGAACATATTTACATGGGAAGGTGTCTATCGTGCTGATACAGAGCACAGATACCAAATTTTCAGGATTCAAATCTATAGATTCAGTCTTTCTAGTGGGCTACGAATTCTTGTCGATCGCCTCAGAGGTGGAGGGGGGAACACCGGCACCTGGACAGGCGGGATTGCTGCCAGATCGGTGGCCTTGTGGACAGGCGGGATTGCTGCTAGATCGGTGGCCACGTGTTGCGAGATGTCCTGAGGCAGCATGATGACATGCGGAGAAGTGCGGCCAGGTGGTAGACAGGCAACTTTGAGCAGCGCCCTCCTGTTGCGCCGTAGACTGGAGCCATCAGCCATTTAAACAATGAAAGACCTGGAGGCAGCCTGTCTGACGACAACAGCTGGGGCTGACCAGCCACCCTCAGGCAGCTGAACGCGAACAACATCTTCTGGAGCCAGCGCAGGCAGATCAGTGGCATGAGCATCATACGTGATCTACGGCTGGTCCCTGGATCGCTGCACCTTCTGCAGCACCGTGAGGTGGTCAAGGTCTGGAACATGGATGGCTGGAACAGTCATCCACAGGTTGCGGTTCATAAGCAACTGCGCCGGAGACAAACCAGTCGACAGAGGGATTGCCCTGTATGCCAATAGCGCCAGATTGAAATCAGAGGCTGAGTCTGCAGCCTTGCACAGCAACCGCTTGACAATGTGGACCCCTTTCTCGGCCTTCCCGTTTGATTCTGGGTAATGGGGACTGGATGTGATGTGCCTGAAGTGGTAGGATCGTGCAAAGTCAGACCACTCTTGGCTGTAGAAACATGGACCTTTGTCACTCATTACCGTGAGTGGTATCCCATGCCTGGCAAATGTCTCTTTGCAGGCTTTGATGACTGACTTCGACGTGAGGTCCGACAGTTTCACCACTTCTGGGTAGCTGGAGAAGTGGTCTATTAAAAGCACGTAATCACGCCCATTTGCGTCAAAGAGGTCTATCCCCACCTTGGACCACGGAGAGGTCATGATCTCGTGCTGTTGCAGTATTTCCTTGGGCTGGGATGGTTGGAATTTCTGGCATGTTGTGCAGTTGAGGACCATGTTGGCAATGTCCTGGCTGATGCCAGGCCAGTAAAATGTCTGCCGAGCTCTGCGTCGACATTTCTCAACCCCAAGGTGACCCTCATGGATCTGTCTGAGCACCATAGTTTGCATGCTTTGGGGAATGACGATTCTATCCAGTTTAAGAAGGATCCCCTTAACAACTGTTAACTCGTCCTTAACGTTGAAGGACTGGGAGCACTGCCCCTTTTGCCAGCCATGGGCGAGGTGTTGCATCACACGCTGCAGTAGAGGATCTTTGACAGTTTGTTTGCGTATTTGGATAACTCGTTCATCAGTGACTGGGAGGTTGCTGGCACACAGCTGTACCTGTGCCTCAATGTGGTGAATGAAGTCGCCCTGTTCACATGGCGTGGCGATGGATCGGGATAGGACATACGCGATGATCTGCTCTTTACCTGATGTGTAGACGAGTTCAAAGTCATATCGGCGGAGATGATGAAGAATTTGCTGCAGCTGAGGTGTCATATCCTTTAAATCCTTTTGGATTATGTGGACTAAAGGCCTGTGGTCTGTTTCCACCGTGAACTTTGGCAGGCCATATACATAGTCATGAAACTTGACTATTCCTGTCAGGAGACCCAAGTGTGGTGAATCAAAATCCTAGTAATTCACACTGTGTTATATTGTATGTGTTGTGTCTATGTAAGCTCGGTATACGTGCAGTTACGCGGCTCTGCCCATAGGGGGAGATGAGGAGTTTGTACTGGGCTCCATCTTTGGCTCCGCCCATGGTTCCACCCATGGCTCCTCCCATTAACCGGAAGTATAAAGATCTGCAGTTGTGAGCCTACTGCCAGTTCATCTCGTCGCAGGCAGGCTCAGTTGTAAGACTATTAAAACCACTGTTCACTTCAAACCACATGTCTTGTGAATTGATGGTCACATCAATTTAATAGACTTAGGAAACTTGAAGAAAACGACTATGGAATCAGCCCTCAAACCTGATCGACTAGAACTCGACCCGCAGGCTGCAGAGGCGAAAGAAATCTTTCAACACTGGCTCAGATGTTTCAAGGCCTACCTGGCTGAATCAAACACATCAGAAACTACAGAGGAGCAGAAACTCAGCCTATTGCACGCAAGGGTGAGCCACTGTATCTCTACTCAACTTAACAGTACTACCTCGTATACGGCGGCCCTAGCCATGCTAGATCAAATGTACGTGAGGCCCATCAACGAGGTCTACGCACACCACATTTTTATGATCCACCGCCAGCGCCCCGCGGAGTCGTTGGATGAATTCCTGCACGATTTAAAAGCTTTAGCTCGGGGCTGTAATTATCAAGCTGTATCAGCCGAACAGCATATGGAGCTCGCTGTCCGGGATGTGTACGTGGCAGGGCTCAGGTCGAACTATATGCGCCAGTGGTTACTCGGAAAAGGGGCCCAAAACTTAGAGGGCACGGTAGAATTGGCTACCACCACGGAGGACTTGTTCCGCAGCCTCACCTCGATCCCCGCGGACCAAGCGACCTCATCCTGGGCCTCCGACCAGCGACTGCCCCAGGCCTGCGCCGCGCGGCCACCCACCAACTACGCAGCCCCAGTGTGCCATTTTTGCGGACAGCCCCAGCACCCACGGCTGCACTGCCCGGCCCGCAACGCGACCTGCAGCAGCTCCGGTCGCAAAGGACACTATGCCCGGGTCTGCCTGGCGAAGAAATCCCCCTCCCCAATCTCTCCTGCAGCCCAGAGCACTCGTTTCCAAAACTCACAGGCCCGCAGGCCCCAAAATGCTGCAGCCTGTATTCCGACTCCGTCCCCACCTGACACGTGCGACTCATGGGGGCCGCCATCTTGGCAACCCCCCTCAACGCGGCCAGCCGCGTGCGACTCATGGGGGCCGCCATCTTGGGCACCATCTTCCTCTCCGCCCGCCACGTGCGATCCACGGGGGTGGCCATCTTGGGATCCATCCTCTTCAAACTCTGAAACTCACCTCAAAGACTACGACCTCAGCGGATAGTCATCACGGGGCCACTCCTGCACAGCTGATCGAGCCGCCGACTACCCGCAACTCAGCGCGGTCACGTTGGACCAGTCGCGTCCGAAACACCTCCGCAACTCAATGATGACCGTTAAAATCAACGGGTACAAGTCACCGTGCCTCTTTGACTCCGGGAGCACCAAGAGCTTCGTACACCCAGAACTGGTAAGACGAAGTTCGGTCCCTATCTTCCCTGCACGGCAAACGATCTCCCTCGCTTCGGGCTCACACTCCAAGGGCGCACCATCGCGACCCTAACGATTCAGGGCACTAGCTACTCGAACGTCCAGCTATATGTACTCCCCGAACTCTGCGCCCCACTCTTACTGGGACTCGACTTCCAGTGCAACCTCAAAAGCCTCACACTCAGCTTCGGCGGGCCCCTGCCCCCACTCACTATCTGCAGTCTAGCGACGCTAAATATCGACCCCCTCCACTCTTTGCTAACCTCACTCCGGACTTCAAACCCGTAGCCACTCGCAGCAGGCGGTACAGCCTGCAGGAAAGGGTGTTTATCAGAACCGAGGTCCACAGGCTCCTACGTGAGGGGATCATAGAGGCCAGTAATAGCCCTTGGAGAGCTCAGGTGGTGGTCGTCAAGACCGGGGAAAAATTCCGAATGGTAGTGGACTATAGCCAGACCATTAATTGGTTCACACTCCACGATGTGTACCCCCTGCCCAGGATTGCAAACATGGTGAATCAGATCGCCCATTATAAAGTCTTCTCCACGGTGGATCTGAAGTCTGCATACCACCAGCTCCCAATCCGCCCGGATGACCGCCACTACACGGCGTTCGAGGCCGATGGCTGCCTCTTCCACTTCCTCCGGGTTCCCTTTGGCATCACGAATGGGGTCTCGGTGTTCCAACGAGCAATGGACCGAATGGTGGACCAGTACGGGCTGCGGGCCACTTTTCCGTAGTTGGACAATGTCACCATCTGCGGCCATGATCAGCAGGACCACGACGCTAACCTCCATCAATTTCTCAAGACTGCCCAGAAACTCAACCTCACGTATAACACGGAGAAATGCGTTTTCCGCACGACCAGGCTAGCCATAGTGGAAAACGGAGTCCTGGGCCCCGACCTGGACCGTATACAACTCCCTCTCGCTCAAAAGGTGCCTGGGATTTTTCCCATATTATGCCCAGTGGGTCCCTCAATATGCGGACAAAGCCCGCCCACTATTTAAGGCCACTCACTTTCCTCTATCAGATGAGGCACGCCAGGCCTTCACCTGCTTCAAGGAGGACATCGCCAAAGCGGTCATGCAGGCAGTGGATGAATCCGTCCCTTTTCAGATAGAGAGCGATGTCTCAGAGGTCGCTCTTGCAGCCACACTAAACCAGGCAGGGAGATCAGTCGCCTTCTTCTCCCGAACCCTCTCCGCTTCGGAACTTCGACACTCCTCGGTCGAAAAGGAAGCACAAGCCATCGTGGAAGCTATACGTCACTGGAGGCACTACCTCGCTGGTAGGAGGTTCACCCTCATCACCGACCAAAGATCGGTAGCCTTTATGTTTGACAACTCACAAAGGGGCAAAATTAAAAACGATAAGATCCTACGGTGGAGGATCGAACTCTCCACCTACAAGTACGATATCATGTACCGACCGGGGAAGCTCAACGAGCCCCCAGATGCCCTGTCCCGCGG
Source organism: Scyliorhinus canicula (assembly GCF_902713615.1). Lineage (NCBI taxonomy): Eukaryota > Metazoa > Chordata > Chondrichthyes > Carcharhiniformes > Scyliorhinidae > Scyliorhinus > Scyliorhinus canicula. The sequence goes on along the minus strand of NC_052147.1, from coordinate 200,216,473 downwards.
CATATGCTCCAGCGCGCAAGACGACCGCCTGAAAGCTATCCACAATGACCTCTGCCACCCGGGGGTCACCCGGCTCGCACACTACGTCAAAGCCCGAAATCTGCCTTTCTCCACTGAGGAGGTAAAAGCCATCACCAGGAATTGCCCGATCTGTGCGGAGTGCAAATCGCACTTCTATAGACCAGACAGGGCCCACCTGGTAAAGGCCTCCCGGCCATTTGAACGCCTGAGCATTGATTTCAAAGGGCCACTCCCCTCGACCAATCGGAATGTGTACTTCCTAAACGTCATAGATGAATTCTCCCGCTTCCCCTTTGCTATCCCGTGCCCCGATATGACCTCCCACACAGTCATTAGGGCCCTGCACAGCATCTTCACCCTGTTTGGTTTCCCCAGCTACGTACGCAGCGACATGGGTTCGTCCTTATGAGCGACGAGCTGCGTCAGTACCTGCTCGACAAGGGCTTCGCCTCGAGCAGGACTACCAGCTGCAACCCCAGGGGGAACGGGCAGGTGGAGAGGGAGAACGCGACGGTCTAGAAGACCGTCCTACTGATCCTCCAGTCCAGGAATCTCCCGACCTCCCATTGGCAGGAGGTCCTCCCCGACGCGCTCCACGCTATTAGGTCCCTCCTATGTATAACCACCAACCAGACCCCTCACGAGCGGCTATTTGTTTTTTCCAGGGGCTCTACCACGGGGGTTTCGTTCCCAGCATGGTTGAAGACACCGGGCCCGGTTCTCCTCCGGAAGCACGTTAGGGCGCACAAAACCCAATGCTTATGTAGTACACCCAATGCTTATGTAGTACATTGTATATATTGTGTTGCCCTATTATGTATTCTCATGTATTTTCTTGAATTCTGTTTAATTCCCTTTTCTTCCCATGTACTGAATGATCTGTTGAGCTGCTTGCAGAAAAATACTTTTCACTGTACCTCGGTACACGTGACAATAAACAAATCCAATCCAATCCAATCCAATCCAACTGACTCACTCGTTGAGAGAGTGCTCCTACTCCACTCGAACCCCCAATACGCGTTCATCAAGTACCCTGACGGCCATCAGGACACTGTTTCCCTCCGGGACCTTTGCGCCTGCAGGATCCAACTCCAACACTACTACCGCCGAGGTACCCCTCACACTACACCCCACCCAAACCCTGCGCCCGGCACCCCCACGCCTGCAGGTTCACTGCCGTGCTCCGCGCCCCCGCGCCTATGGGTTTCCGGCGCTCCCTGTCACCAGTCAAACCATCCGGGTACGAAGCTCGGACCAAATCACCCCCGGAGTCCGCCATCGTACCCTCACCGACCGGCACCACCCAGCCACCAGAAGAGGCTGCAACCCCGGCGCTTCGTCAATCTCAGAGGACGACTCGACCGCCGGACCGACTCAATTTGTAGACCCATCACCCCCGCTGGACTTGATTTTTTTTACAGGGGATGAATGTGGTGAATCACAATCTAGTAATTCACACTGTGTTATATTGTATGTGTTGTGTCTCTGTAAGCTCGGTATACGAGCAGTTGCGCGGCTCTACCCATAGGGGGAGATGAGGAATTTGTACTGGGCTCCACCCTTGGCTCCGCCCATGGTTCCGCCCATGGCTCCTCCCACTAACCGGAATTATAAAGATCTGCAGTTGTGAGCCTACTGCCAGTTCATCTCGTCGCAGGCAGGCTCAGTTGTAAGACTATTAAAACCATTGTTCACTTCCAACCACGTGTCTTGTGAATTGATGGTCACATCACCAAGCACTCTTTTTAGATCTGGGCATGCCGTTGTTCGGTCGGAGTCATGGCCCTGGATGCGTATGCCACTGGAGCCCAGGACGAGGGGTCGTCTCTCTGGAGGAGCATCGCCCCAATGCTGTCCTGGCTTGCGTCTGTGGATATCTTGGTATCCTTGGTTGGGTCAAAGAATGCCAGTACTGGTGTTGTGGTGAGCTTCGCCTTCAGCTCAAGCCACTCCGCTTGATGTGCGGGAAGCCACTGGAAAATTGTGGACATTTTAACGAGATGTCGGGGGGCTGTGGTGTGGGATGCCATGTTAGGAATTAATTTTCTGAGAAAATTTACAATCCCAAGGAAACGTAGGACCTCCTTTTTGTCCTCTGGGGTTTTCATGGCATTGATTGCCAGTACCTTGTCAGCATCAGGTTCCACACCCTGCTGTGAAATGTGGTCACCCAGAAACTTGACAGCAGACCAACCAAATGAGCATTTGGCCCTGTTGAGCTGGAGGCCATTTTCGTGGATCCTCTGGAAAACCTGTCTGAGGCGAGAGATGTGATCCTCGGGCGTCGTGGACCAAGTGATCACGTCGTCCACATAGACTCGCACCCTCTCGATGACCTCCATCATTTGCTCCATTATTCGATTAAAGCCTTCGGAAGCTGAAATGATACCAAAAGGCATGCAGTTGTAGCAATACCTGCCGAACGGAGTGTTAAACGTGCACAGCTTCCAACTGGACTCGTCCAGCTGTATCTTCCAGAAACAACGTGAGGCGTCTAGCTTTGTGAAGACTTTGGCATGAGTCATCTCACGGGTTAATTCTTCACGCTTCGGGATCGGGTAGTGCTCTCGCATGATGTTGCGATTCAGGACTTTGGGATCGATGCAAATACGGAGTTCACCATAGGGTTTCTTGACGCAGACCATGGAGCTGACCCAGTCTGGTGGTTCCATGACCTTTGAAATGATGCCCTGGTCTTGGAGTTGTCGAACTGCGTTCTCAGACGATCCTTGAGAGGAGCCGGCACCCAGCATGGTGCATGGATGACTGGGGTGGCATTCGGCTTAGTGGTATCTTGCAGCGATATGGGAGCGTGCCCATCCCATCAAACACATTGTGATATTGTGTGAGAATGTCGTCTATCTCAGCCTGTAGGTTTGCATTGGGCGAGGCAGTCGCAGGTGTCGAGGACATGGCATGGACTCGCTGAACCAGATTTAGGAGTTAGCATGCATGAGCACCGAGTAGGGATGCCTTGTCAAGCCGGATGATCTCGAATCTTAACGTCGCCTTGATTGCCTTGTGAGATACACCGAACTGACACAATCCACTGCCAGCTATGGCATTGCCATTGTAGTCAAAGAGCTGGCAGGCTGGTGGAAGAATGCTAGGTTGGTTTCGGATGCTGTTGAGGTCTGACTGTGATATGAGATTCGCAGACGCACCAGTGTCCAATTTGAATCGGATGCGACACTGGTTGACCGTGATGACAGCACACCACTCGTTGTCAGGATCCACAAACAGGATTGAAAAGCGGTTTGCAGGCATAGTGGAGACCAGCTTGCATGTGGTGATGATGCCCACCCGATATGGAGACTCGAGGCAGTCAACATCGGGGTCCATTCGGCTTTAGGAATCCGAATCCTGCCTGCCTGCATCTCATTATATCCATAAGTGGATATTATGACAATCGTGATTTTCCTCCCTCCTCTGAAGAGAACTGTGCACAGATGTCTCTGACACTGATGCCTCCGTCTGCGCTCTGGTGCTATGATTTTCACCCTGTGCCACTGACTCTACACACACTACATCACCCCTCCAATGCCCTAATATCTGAGTTGGTGGAGGGTGGGCTTGTCAGATGTGACACTACATCCTTGGGCCTCTCTTACTTCTTGAAGCCCAAAAGGTGATCTGGCCTGTGGGAGGGGGGGTTGTGCAGTGGTGGTGGTCAATGGGTGGCACTAGGACCTGTGTGATACACAAAAGGAGTTTAGATGTAACCCTTCTCATAGTGAAAGCACACTCTGATACATGCCATTGCCTGAACCATTCTTGTGCTGCTCGTATGCTGAAGACCCATCCTTGCACTCCTTCTCATGCCAGCATCCCATTGTGCCCAGTGAACTGTTATCACGATCTCCACCATCACCACCATGTGCCAAGGTGATTTTAACACCACCTTTATCACCTGCTGCCAGCCACTCACCATCAGCAACAGACAGCTGTTCAGGCACCCACGCAATAACCATAGCCTTCTGTTCAATGGATCAGATGTGTCTCAGCCAGGCCGAACCACCTTTTTCACATTTTCCACCTTTATGGTCTGCAGGAACAACATGGTTTCATGTTAGCCTGATATATCGTGCATGGAGGGATAGAACCTATATTATAGAAGGAAGCCAATTGGCCCACCGTGTCCCAGTTACTAAAGAAGCCATCCAGTCTCATCCCTCTTTTGTGTTCTTGGTTGATAACTTGATATGATATTGCTCTTCACTGTGTCTGTGCATCACAATGCTCACTTACATATGGTCTGTGTGCATATACAAGCCTCAGTGTTGAAGCAAAGCTATGTGCCAGGTCTCACACATTAGCTGCAGCAATGCAGGTGTATTGGAGCTGTGGGGATGAGCCAAACTACTTACCTTTCTGGAACACAGCAACTCATTGAACCTTTTCCTGCACTGAAACCACAGGTGTTGATAGTCTTCTGTGCTATCACAGCCACTATTTGAATCCAGGCCTTGGTTGTTGCAAGGGTATTACAGCAGCTACTAGTATACTAGTATTACTATAATTAAGTTAAATCTTCATCATATCAGAATAGTTTCTATCAATGTTTCAACAGAACCTTAGCTTGAAAACTCACTCTCCTGCTCCAGGTAGTTATAAGTATAAAGGCTGGTCTTGTGAATCAGTCATGTGTGTTATCTTTATGATAACATGTGATGCTAGCTTTGTGTTTATAGTTGATGGATTGCTGAATCAAAATTAATAAAGGTGATAGTAATATTGTCCAATGATTAAACACTTTGTCCAGGTTGAGATGATAAAAGAAAAGATTAAGTGGTCAAGTGCAGTGAAGAGCAATAGTAAATTATCATATAAAATATAAAACATCAAAATAAATTATTACCAATAATATACATTCAACAAAATATTCATCCATGAATATTGCTTTAGAATTGAATAAAGAATTCTTAAATATGTCATGTTATCCACCTAGGATCATACACATTTGCTCAAGTGGATTTATGTTCAAGTGCAATTGTTGGAAAAATGCAATTCACAAGCAGAATAAACAAAAGAGAAGCAAATCACTGGGATTAAGACACTCAAGTGTTCTGTTCTCATCAAAAAATGTGTCTCTCTCAGAAGATTAGTGAAAAGGGATTGCAGTGAAACAAATAGCCAGGTACTCTCAGGCGAGCAGAGGGAAGCCATCTGAATATTTGTAACTGTGAATGGCAGAATAGAGCGAAGGATCATTTATTGTTTATGGGCGGGATTCTCCCGCAATTGGCGGGGCGGCCCGTACGAGCGGCAAGAGCGGTGCGAACCATTCCGGCGTCGAGCCGCCCGGAAGTTGCAGAATCTCCGCAGTTTTGGGGGCTAGGCCGGCGCTGGAGGGGTTGGCGGCGCGCCAACCGGCCCCGAAAGGCCGCTGCGGACCGGCGCGAGTTGGCGCATGCGCAGGACTGCCGGCGTGTTCTGGCGCATGCGCAAAACCGCCAGCGTGTTACCTGTGCAAGTGCAGGGGGTTTCATCTCCGCGCCGGCCATGGCGGAGCCTTACAGAGGCCGGCGCGGATTGAAAGAGTGCCCCCAGTGGGCCCGATCGCGCCACCCCCCCCCCCCACCCCCCCAACCGGGGCCGGATCCCCCCATGTCCCCCCGAGGACTCCGCAAGCTGCCCTTCAAGCCAGGTCCCGCCGGGATGGGCCATGTATATTTCACGCTGGCGGGACTGGCCGAAAACGGGTGGCCACTCGGCCCATCAAGGCCCGGAGAATTGCCGGGGAGCCGCTGCGAACGGCCCCCGACCGGCCGAGGGGTCGGAGAATCCCACCCCTTAATGTTCACATTCCCTTTAAAATATTATGAAAATAACTTTCGCTAACGCAGTTTGAATTATTTTCTCCACAAACAATTCTTCTTCATCGCAAATTGAAAAATGAATTGGGCCTTCAAAATTAAAAAAAAAAACATTACAAGGTTATAGGACCAAAGGAATAGTTCTTTCAAAGAGTTAGCCTAAGTATAGTAGGCTGAGTTGATCATTCGATTCCAGAGTTGAGAGGTATCAACTGGGCAAAAAAACATTTTCTTTTAAATAAAGTGTTTGAATTTAACTATTAGGTGAAAGTATATTATTGACAGAATTACTTTGCAATTTTGATTTCTGTAAGTTTAAAGATTTTATATTTATTTCATCTCTTACTGTAAAATAACAGAAAATGCGCAAACAGTAGGCTATGGTTTGTTGCATCATCTTCTGTTTATGTAATTCAGTAACAGTTCACAGACAAGGTCAAAGAGATTTGAATTATGCTCAGTGAATGTAATGATTAATTTATTTGTTTACTACATAAAACAATTGATTTAGCGATAAAGTTATTGCAATGTTTTCATGTGTGTAATAATACTGTAGTAACAGTACTGTATTGTTATACCGTGACAATACTATGGAAGAGAAATTCCTGGAGTGTATACGTGATGGTTTTCTGGACCAATATGTTGAGTAACCAAGCAGAGAATACGCCATCCTAGACTGGGTACTGTGTAATGAGAACAGAATAATTGGCAATCTAGTTGTGCGAGACCCCTTGGGGATGAGCGACCAAATATATGACAGAATTCTTCATCAAGATGGAGAATCATGTCATTGATTCTGAGATTAGGGACTTGAATCTGAATAAAGGAAACTACAGTGTTAATGTTATGACCCCCTGGGCTAGGGCGCGGTCAATTCCAGTCCCCCTTGACCTGGAGTCACAACACAATTGAATTAGCAAATAATTCTTAGAAAATTACCCAAAGTATTTGGCCCTTGGCTGCCCAATAATTACAGTCACCAAGTTTGAAAATGACCCGACCCCGCGCCGGGTCGGAGAATCGCCGCCCCGACGCTGCCCCGATGCCGGCTTGTCGATTCTCCGGTACCGATTTTCCGGCACCCGCTGGATCACTGCCATGCTGGTCGGGGGCCGTTGAAAGCAGACCCCCCCGAGTGCCCACCGAGTTTGGCCGAGTCCCGCTGGTTCCATATGGTCCCACCTGGCGTGACCTCAGAGTTCTGTCTGCGGGGGCCGTCCTGGTGGGGGGCAAGGGGATCCGACCCTGGGGGGGGGGGGGGGGGGGGGGGGGTGGCGGCCTCCATGGTCGCCTGTCCCCCGATCGGGCCCTACCAATCGGCGGGCAGGCTATTCCGTGGGGTCCTATGTTCCTCCGCGCCGGACCCCCGTAGGGCTCCGCCATATTGCCCGTGGGCCGGCACGGAGATGGGAACCCAAGTGCATGCACAAACCCGTGCCAGCCATACGTGAATGCATCAACTTGCGCCGGCCGAGGCGCGCCGGCCTTCAGGCGCCGGAGCTGCGGACACCAGTCCGTCGCCGTACTAGCCCTCTTGGAGGGGGTGGATAGCAGCCAGTTAAGGCCCGTTGACACTGGAGTGGCATGCGCCACTTTTCACTTTTCACGGCGTCAGAACCGTGGTTTACACAAATCGGCACGAACTTTGGCACTGCCCCTAATTTAAAGGGCTGCCGAAATTGTCTGCATATCTTCAGTGTGGCAGCTACCACTGGGTTACCTGAATAGTTCCCTGGGGAGAACAGAAGCGAGGCCGTCAGTAAAGCCCGCAGCCCCGACTCCATACATGAATCTGACTCCATCTTTAGTCAAACTGCCTTCAGATCCAGCCCAACAACTTCTCCGCGTTTGCCGCCCAATAGTAGTAAATCGGGCACGGCAACGCCAAGCCCCCTAACTGCCGCTCCCTCTGAAGAACCGTTTTCTGAATCCTCGATATCTTGCCCACCCAAATGAAGCACAAGATTAATCTCTCTACCCCCGCAAAGAACGTTTTGGTAGAAAAACTAGCAGACATTCGATTAAGAAACAGAAATGGGGGTAGAACATTTATCTTCACCGATTGAATTCGGACTACCAGCGACAGAGGGAGGCTATCACATCTCTGTAAATTGGCCTTAACACTACTCACCAGTTCGTAAAATTCAATTTATGAAGCTGGGCCCAATCCCAAGCCACCTGCACCCCTAAATACCTGAAGTGAGTGCCCATTAAATGGAATGGCAACACCCCCAAATTAGCTTCCTTCCCTGGTGGAGTGACCGGAAAGCACTCAATTTACTCTAAATTCAATTTATATCCAGAGAAAGCTCCAAACCTTTCAACAATCCCATGATGTCCCCCATTGTGGGAACCAGATCTGGATTATACAAGAGAAGATCATCAGCATACAGCAACATCCTATGCTCCACCCCCTCACTATCCCCATCCACTTGTCCGAATTTCTCAATGCCATGGCTAAAGATTGAAACGCCAAGGTGAAAGGGAGGGAGGCACCTCTGCCTCATTTCCCTGTGTAACTGAATGTATCTCAAATTCAAATCAGTCATGCGGACACTGGCTTTGTGATGCGACCATCAATTTACGCGAAACAGAGAGTGGATGTAAACTGTGGCTTTAATCAACCAGAACAGTGGCTGTCTGCGACTGCTCTGCTACTGAGAGCCGCCTACAGGGCTGCTGCTCTTTATACCTCCCCTCAAGGGGTGGAGCCAGGGGGAGAGCCCACACAGGCCCCAACATGCTACATTATAGGTAATACCATACAATGGTCCATAGGTGGAGCCCACATGGGCAACAGTGTGAATCAGAGACATACATGGTGAATGGTTAATGCAATACGTTCACCACATTCACCCTCTGTTAAAAAGATGGAAGCCCGGCGGGGGTGAAGGGTTCACAATTTCAGCCTGTCCGGCGCCCGGATCATGTGCTGTGAATGCCGAAGCTCTGGTATTGCAGCTGGCCCGGGTGTCAAACTTATCTGTGCGGGCATGGGTAGTGAAGTCGCTGGTGCGGGCACAGACACGGACTCCGGGAGGAGCATGTCTTCTGGAGCTTCGTTCCTGTGGGTCGGTGAAGGGGGAATGGAGGGCAGGAGGGGGTGTGGGTGTCATGTAGGGGCAGGGGCGCTGATCAGCGTAGGTTGGGTGGGGTAAGTTGGGGTGGCAGTGGTAGTGGAACCTGCGAGTGCCAGCTCCCGGAGGGAAACAGTATCCTGTCGGCCGTCGGGGTGTTCTATGTAGGCGTACTGGGGGTTGGTGTCGTGTGAAGGAGCTGGACCCTCTCAAACAGTGGGTCAGACTTATGGCTCCTGACGTGTTTGCAGAGTAGGACGGGCCCCGGTGTCTTCAGCCAGGGTGGAAGCCAGACCCCGGAGGTGGATTTCCTGGGGAAAACAAACAGGCGGTCATGAGGGGTCTCGTTTGTGGCCGTGCAAAGGAGGGACCGACTAGAGTGAAGTGCATCGGGGAGGACCTCCTGCCAGTGGGAAACTGGGAGATTCCTAGACCGTAGGGCCAGGAGGACGGTCTTCCTGACAGTCGCGTTCTCCCTCTCCACCTGCCCGTTTCCCCTGGGGTTATAACTGGTAGTCCTGCTCGAGGCGATGCCCTTACCGAGCAGGTACTGACGCAGTTTGTCGCTCATGAACGACGAGCCCTGGTCACTGTGAATGTATGTGGGGAAACCAAACAGGGTGAAGACACTATGTAGGGCTTTAATGACGGTGGCCACGGTCATGTCGGAGCATGGGATTGCAAAGGGGAACCGAGAAAACTCGTCAATGACGTTGAGGAAATACGTGTTGCTGTTGGTGGAGGGGGGGGCCCTTTGAAGTTGATACTGAGGTGCTCAAAGGGCCAGGATGCCTTCACCAGGTGGGCCTTATCCGGTCCATAGAAGTGCGACTCACACTCCACGCAGATTTGGCAGTCCCTGGTCATGGCCCTGACCTTCTCGGTGGAGTAGGGCAGGTTGCGGGCCTTGATGTAGTGGAGATGACCCCCGGGTGGCAGAGGTCATCGTGGATGTCAGTCATCTTGCGCGCTGGTGCATGTGCCACGGGACAGGGCATCTGGGGGCTCGTTGAGCTTCCCAGGACGATATACTATATCGTAATTATAGGTGGAGAGTTCGATCCTTCACCTCAAGATCTTATCATTCTTGATCTTGCCCTGCTGTGTATTATCAACATGAAGGCTACTGAATGTTGGTCGGTAACGAGGGTAAACCTCCTACCAGCGAGTTGTGCCTCCAGTGCCGCACAGCTTCCACGATGGCTTGGGCTTCTTTTTTGACCGAGGCGTGTCGAATTTTGGAGGCGTTGAGGGTACATGAAAAAAAAGCTACTGGCCTGTCTGCCTGATTGAGGGTAGCGGCGAGGGTGACCTCTGATATGTCGCTCTCCACCTGGAAGGGGACGGACTTGTCCACCACGCGCATTGCGCCTTTGGCGATGTCCGCCTTGATGCAGCTGAAGGCCTGGCGGGCTTCGGCCGCCAGTGGGAAGATGGTGGCCTTGATTAGTGGGCGGGCTTTGTCCGCATAGTTGGGGACCCACTAGGCGTAATAGGAAAAGAATCTGAGGCACCTTTTCAGGACCTTGGAGCAGTGGGGAAGGGGGAGTTGCAGGAGTGGGTGCATACTGTCGGGTTCGGGTCCTAGAACTCCGTTTTCCATGACGTAGCCGAGGATGGCTATTCTGGTTGTGCGGAAAACGCATTTCTCCTTGTCATAAGTGAGGTTAACGGTTTGGGCGGTTTGGAGAAATCGCTGGAGGTTGGCGTCGTGGTCCTGCTGATCATGGCCGCAGATGGTGGCGTTGTCCAATTACGGAAATGTGGCCCACAGCCCGTACTAGTCCACCATTCGGTCCTTCATTCTTTGGAAGACCGAGACCCCGTTTGTGACGCCAAAGGGGACCCGGAGGAAGTGGAAGAGGTGGCCGTCTGCCTCAAAGGCCGTGTGATGGCGGTCCTCCAGGCGGATTGGGAGCTGGTGGTCCGCAGACTTCAGATCCACCATGGAGAACACCCGGTAGTGTGCGATCTGGTTAACCATGTCTGCAATCCGGGGAAGGGGGAACGCATCGAGGTGCGTGTACCGGTTTATGGTCTGGCTGTAATCTACAACCATCCAGTTCTTTTCCCCGTTCCTGCCGACCATCACCAGAGCTCTCCAGGGCCTGTTGCCGGCCTCGATGATTCCCTCCCGCAAGGGTCGCTGGGCCTCGGACCGGATGAAAATCCTGTCCTGGATGCTGTACCGCCTGCTTCTGGTGGCGACTGGCTTCCAGTCAGCGGTGAGATTTGCGAAGAGCGGGTGAGGGTTGACCTTTAGGGTCGTGAGGCTACATATGGTGAGTGGGGGTAGGGGCCCCCGAACTTCAGAGTTAGGCTCCTGAGGTTACACTGCAAGTCCAGTCCTAACAGGAGAGGAGTGCAGAGGTCGGGGAGTACATATAACTTAAAATCGGCGAACTCGGCGGCCTGTATTGCTACGGTTGCAAAGGGTGCACCCCCGGATCTGCACCGAGTATGACCCAGAAGCGAGGGAGAAGGTTTGATGTGCAGGGAAGATTGGGAGCGAGCAGCGCCTTACCATGTCTGGATGAATGAAGCTCCCCGTGCTCTCGGAGTCGAACAGGCAAGGCATTTCGTGTCCATTTACCCAGACGGTCTTCATGGAGCTCCGGAGGTGTTTGGGTTGCGACTGGTCAAGGGTGACCGCGCTGAGTTGTGGGTAGCTGGCGTGGTCGGAGGTGCTGGGGTGGTCCCAAGATGGCTGCTCCCGTCGGTCGCACGTGTCGTGCGGCGTTGCAGATGGCTGCCAAGATGGCGGCCCTCAAACGGCCCCCGTCAGTCGCACGTGTCGGGTGGCCAGGAAGATGGCATCCAAGATGGCGGCCCCCATGAGTCGCACGTAGCGGGCCGCGTGGACGAGGATGGCCAAGATAGCGGCCCCCGTGAGTCACACACGTTGTGCGGGCTTGAAGATGGCTGCCCCCACGGACTACACGAGGCCGATGACGCATCCGGGGGGCGGGGGGGGGGGGTGGCTGCGGAGCCGGCAGGCAGGGGTGCGAAGCCGGCAGGCACGCAGCCACACTGCGGGGTCTGCGGGCCTGTGAGTCCGAGAGTCGGGGCTGTGATTTTGAGGATTTGGACCTGGCCAGGCAAACTTTAGCGAAATGTCCCTTCTTACCGCAGTCGCTGCAGTTCGCGTTCCTAGCCGGGCAGCGCAGCCTGGGGTGCTGGCCGCAGAAATAGCAGGGTAGCCACCCTTGTTGGGCGGGCAGCTGCATGGCACAGGCCCAGGATACTCTCTGGTTGGGGGTCCACGAGGGGGTCACGAGATCAGACTGGAACGCGTTGAGGCTTTGGAACGCTACTTCTAGGGAGGAGGCTAGCTTTACCGTCTGTTCCAGGTCGAGGGCACCCTTCTCGAGTAGGCGCTGTCTCACGTAGTTGGGCCTGACTCCATCCACGTAGGCGTCCTGGACGACGAAGTCCATATGTTGAGAGGCCATGACGGCCTGGTAGTTGCAACTTCGCGCAAGGACTTTGTGGTCGCGTAGGTACTCCTCCAGCGATTCCCTGGGGCATTAGCGGCGAGTAGTGAGGAGATGCCACGCGTACACCTCGTTCACTGGCCTTACATAGAGGCGCTTCAGCATCGCGAGGGCGTCTGCGTAGGTGGAGGCTTCCTCGAGTTGTACAGAGATTTGATGGCTCACCTGGGCGTGGAGGAGGCTCAGCTTCTGGTCGTCAGAGACGGAAGGCGAGGAAGAGGCGGCGAGGTAGGCCTCGTAACAGCGGAGCCAGTGCGAGAAAAATCCCTTTGGCCTCCGCGGCTTGTGGGTCGAGTTCCAGTCGGTCAGGTTTGAGGGCCGATTCCATTGTAGTCTTATAGTCGATTAAATTGATATGACCATCAATTTACGCGAAACAGAGAGTGGATGTAAACTGTGGCTTTAATCGACTAGAACAGTGCCTGCCTGCAACTACTCTGCTAGTGAGAGCCGCCTACAGGGCTGCTGCTCTTTATACCTCCCCTCAAGGGGTGGAGTCAGGGGCGGAGCCCATGAAGGCACCAACATGATACATTCCAGGTAATATCCTACAATGGTCCATAGGTGGAGCCCACATGGGCAACAGCGTGATACAGTGACATGCATGGTGAATGGTTAATGCAATACGTTCACCACACTTTGGGTTCCTTGAAAAGCAGCTTGACCCACGACACAAAATTTGGCCTTATCCCATTGCCACATCACGAACAAATAACACCACTCTATCCTATCAAAAGCCTTCTCTGTATCCAACGCCACAATAATCTCCTGTTCAACCTCTTCCGACAGTGATAGCACCACAGTCAACAGGTGCCACATGTTAGCGGATAACTGCCTAACCCTTACAAACCCTGTTTGATCCTCACCAACAACCTGAGGGAGACACTCCTTCAACCTGAGCTCTAACACCTTACCTAAGATCTTGGCATCCACATTCAGTAAAGAAATCGGTCAGTATGGTCCGCACTCCACTGGGTCCTTGTTTTTCTTTAATAGGAGCGAGATGGATGCTTGCATCATAATCTCCATATCACTGAATCTTCAAACATCTCCACCAACAATGGTACCAGACAATCAGCAAAACTTTTGTAAAATTCCACCGGGAACCCATCTGGCCCCAGTGCCTTGCCAGTCTACATTCTGCCTCCGAACTTCCTCAACCCACAGTGGCTCCTCTAACCCCACCCTATCTTCCTCCTACACAGTAGGACACTCCAATCCCTCCAAAAACTTTACCATATCCGACTCACCCTCAGGTGGCTCCGACATCCACAACTTTTTGTATAACACTTCAAATGCCCCATTCACCTTATCCAATGCGGACACCAACCCACCACCCAGATCCCAAACCTGAACCATCACCCGGAGGCTGACTGCCGCTTCAGCAGGCCAGCCAACAAATGACACATATTCACACATTGTCCACTTTGCTCAGTGCAGCTGGCGTACCACCTTACCTGTGGACAAAAGATCAAACTGCATCTGCAGTATCTTTCTACTGGCCAAAAACTCTGGGATGGGAGTTGTAATGGCCTCCAATTAGCATTATTGGTTGGCCAATTGGAGTATGAGCTCCCTCAATGACAGCTCATTCAGGGGGCCCATATAAGCACCTGTGTAGGCTTTGTGATCCAGTCTTAAGTTGACTGGAATGCGAACAGCACTGTTTGGAGCTGCTCTTGTATATAATTATATATAAATTGTATATAAATACCCGGAGGTCTTCCAAGAAGGTTTGGGGGAAATCATAGGCGGCAAAGCAACTTTGCACGTGGACCCAGAAGCCCTTCCGAAATTTTGTAAGGCCAGGCTGGTACCTTTCCCGTTAAGGAAGAAAGTAGAGGTCGAAATAGAAAGGTTACGGCGCGACGGCATTATCAGACCAGTACAGTTCTCGAATGGGCAGCGCCGGTGGTACCAATTTTGAAGCCAGACGGCTCGATACGTCTCTGTGGAGATTTCAAACAGACAGTAAACAAATACGCACTGCTGGACAAATACCCAATCCCGAAAATAGACGACCTATATGCCAAATTGGCAGGTGGGCTTTTGTTCACGAAACTGGACATGAGACACACCTACCTGCAGTTAAAACTGGACAAGGACTCCCAGAAATTCGCTACGATCAACACCCTGAAGGGCCTTTTTCGTTACACTAGGCTACCTTTCGGAGTGTCATCAGCCTGCGCTATATTCCAGCGTACGATGGAAAATATTCTGCAGGGACTACCGCAGGTGGCGATTTATTTGGACGATGTCTTAATCACGGGTAGGACGAACAGGGAACACTTAAGGAACCTGGAGGAAGTGCTCAGGTGTTTTGCAAACGCAGGCGTACGGCGTAAAAGAAAAATATGTGTTTTTCTGGCCCCACAAGTGACGTACCTGGGATATAAAGTAGACGAGTCGGGCTTACACCCATTGGAAGACCGAGTAAGGGCAATAAAAGAAGCCCCAGCTCCCACCACGGTCCAGGAGTTACGACCATTTCTAGGGTTGGTAACCTATTATGGCAAATTTATTAAAAATAGGGCATCCATCCTAGAACCCCTCCACCAGCTACTAAAAAAGGGGCAAGAATGGAAATGGTCCACCCGCCAAAACCGAGCATTTAGGGACATTAAGGAACAGCTGTCATCCAAAAATGTCCTAGAGCAGGGAAGGAGTTGGTGGTCACTTGTGATGCATCCCCCTATGGGGTAGGAGCCGTCTTAGCCCATAGAGGAAGGAATGGGGAAGAACGGCCAATAGCCTATACCTCGAGGACCTTGGCGATGGCTGAGAGGAAGTACGCCCAAATCGAGAAGGAAGGACTGGCGGCGATATTTGCAGTAAAAAAATTTCACCAGTATCTGTACGGGCGGAAATTCACCATAGTGACGGACCATAAGCCATTATTAAAAGAAGACAAGTCAATACCCCCGATTACATCAGCTAGAATCCAACGCTGGGCGTTGCTACTGGTGGCATATAGATATGTTCTGGAGCACAGACCGGGAACGCGAGTAGCACATGCAGATGCTTTGAGCAGACTTCCCCTCCCGGACACTCCGCCGCAAATACCAAAAGTAGAGGAGACAGTAATGACTCTAAACTTTTTGGACACCCTACCAGTGGACGCACAACATATTCGGTTGTGGACGCAAAAAGACCCAGTTTTAGCCAAGATGAAGCATTTACTGCTAACAGGGGAACTGGAAAGACCAGAGGAGCCCCAGATGCACCCATACTGGAGCAGAAGGGACCAAATAACCATTGAAGACGGTTCCTATTATGGGGAGCCCGGGTAATAGTCCCAGCTCAGGGCCATCAGGCAATCTTAACCGAGTTACATCATGGACACCCAGGGGTGTCTATAATGAAGATGCTAGCTCGAAGCTACGTTTGGTGGCCATGATTGTACACAGACGTAGCAGCCTTGGTACGTCGGTGCCAAGAGTGCCAACAAGGGCAAAGAGTGGCACCAGCTGCGCCATTGCACCCGTGGGAATGTCCAGGCAGACCGTGGACCCGCCTGCATATTGACCACGCCGGCCCTTTCATGGGCTCAATGTTTTTGGTGATAGTGGACGCCCATTCCAAATGGTTGGACATCCACCGGGTAAACACGGCAAGCACAGCATCGACAATTGAAAAGCTCAGGGCCTCGTTTGCAACACATGGACTTCCGGAGGTATTGGTGTCGGACAACGGAACGGCATTCACAAGTGGGGAATTTGGAAAATTCCAAAAAGAAAACGGAGTCCGCCACATCAAAATGGCCCCTTACCATCCAGCGACCAACGGCCTGGCAGAGAGAGCGGTCCAGACACTTAAAGCGGGACTCAAGAAGCAGCCGGCAGCGTCAATGGACACAAAGCTCTCCCGCTGGCTGTTTGATTACAGGACCACACTGCATTCCACAACGGGCATACCGCCAGCTGAACTATTAATGGGAAGGCGGCTGCGAACGAGGCTGAGTCTCCTTTTCCCAAATTTAACAGGGAAAGCGGAGAAACAACAGGAGGCCCAACGCAGGGGGCATGATAATAGTCGGCAGCAGAGACATTTCCAGGTGGGGGCACCGGCTTGGGTCAAGAATTATGGGAATGGACCAACGTGGGTCAAAGGCACGGTAGAGTCCCAAACAGGGCCCATATCCTATGAGGTTTCAATAGGAGGTAAGGTGCTGAAGAAACACCTAGACCAAATAAGGGCAGCGGATCCACACCTGGAGGCAGGGAAAGCAGGACCGCCTCAAGCTGGGATAGCCCAGACGGAAAAGATACCCACACCCCAGCCCCGAGCAATTTCTCCAGACCCCGTCATCCAGTCAGAGTCGGAGATGGACACGGTCGACGAGGCCGCAGCGACACCCGTCCCCGAGGAGGAGGAAGAACAACTTCCAAGGAGGTCGTCAAGAAAAAGACGGGCACCTATAAGGTACACCCCGCCCACGTTGGTGAACGACCCGGCGGACGACACAGAGGTGACAGACCTGGACATGAGGAGCAGGAAGAAGCTCAGAGGAATGCCAGCTGGCAGGAATTCCTCGGACCTTGGGGGGGGGGGGGGGGTGTAATGACCTCCAATTAGCATTATTGGTTGGCCAATTGGAGTATGAACTCCCTCAATGATAGCTTATTGAGGGGGCCCATATAAGCACCTGTGTAGTCTTTGTGATCCAATCTTAAGTTGACTGGAATGCTAGCAGCACTGTTTGGAGCTGCTCTTGTATATAATTATTGCCAATAAATATTTGTGTGGTGACGGGACTCCTGCCTCCTGTGGATTATTACAGGAGTCATCCAAATACTTGCCGTCCACCTCCAAAATGTTCATCCACCAGCTGTTGGTGTTCCTCCCTTGCCTCCCTAGCTGCACCTTATTTGAGAATATCTCTCCTCTCAACATAGAACATAGAACACTACAGCGCAGTACGGGCCCTTCGGCCCTCGATGTTGCGCCGACCTGTGAAACCAGCTGAAGCCTATCTGACCTACACTATTCCATTTTCATCCATATGTCTATCCAGTGACCACTTAAATGCCCTTAAAGTTGGCGAGTCTACTACTGTTGCAGGCAGGGCGTTCCACACCCCTACTACTCTCTGAGTAAAGAAACTGCCTCTGACATCTGTCCTATATCTATCACCCCTCAATTTAAAGCTATGTCCCCTCGTGTTGGTCATCACCATCCGAGGAAAAAGACTGTCACTGTCCACCCTATCTAACCCTCTGACTATCTTATATGTCTCTATTAAGTCACCTCTCAGCCTTCTCCTCTCTAACGAAAACAACCTCAATTCCCTGAGCCTTTCCTCGTAAGACCTTCCCTCCATACCAGGCAACATCCTAGTAAATCTCCTCTGAACCCTTTCCAAAGCTTCCACATCCTTCCTATAATGTGGTGACCAGAACTGCACGCAGTACTCCAGGTGCGGCCGCACCAGAGTTATGTACAGCTGCAGCATGACCTTGTGGTTCCGAAACTCAATCCCCCTGCTTATAAAGGCTAGCACACCATATGCCTTCTTAACAGCCCTATTAACCTGGGTGGCAACTTTCAGGGATTTATGTACCTGGATGCCGAGATCTCTCTGTTCATCTACACTACCAAGAATCTTGCCATTAGCCCAGTACTCTGCATTCCTGTTACTCCTTCCAAAGTGAACCACATCACACTTTTCCGCATTAAACTCCATCTGCTACCTCTCAGCCCAGCTCTGCAGCTTATCTATGTCCCTCTGTATCCTATAACATCCTTCAGCACTATCCACAACTTCACCGACCTTCGTGTCATCTGCAAATTTACTAACCCATCCTTCTACACCCTCTTCCAGGTCATTTATAAAAATGACAAACAGCAGTGGCCCCAAAACAGATCCTTGCGGTACACCACTAGTAACTGAACTCCAGGATGAACATTTGCCATCAACCACCACCCTCTGTCTTCTTTCAGCTAGCCAATTACTGATCCAAACCGCTAAATCACCTTCAATCCCATACTTCCTTATTTTCTGCAATAGCCTACCGTGGGGAACCTTATCAAACGCCTTACTGAAATCCATATACACCACATCAACAGCTTTACCCTGATCCACCTGTTTGGTCACCTTCTCAAAAAACTCAATAAGGTTTGTGAGGCATGACCTACCCTTCACAAAACCATGTTGAGTATCGCTAATCAACTTGTTCTTTTCAAGATGATTATAAACCCTATCTCTTATAACCTTTTCCAACATTTTACCCACAACCGAAGTAAGGCTCACAGATCTATAATTACCAGGGTTGTCTCTACTCCCCTTCTTGAACAAGGGGACAACATTTGCTATCCTCCAGTCTTCCGGCACTATTCCTGTCGACAAAGACGACATAAAGATCAAGGACAAAGGCTCTGCAATCTCCTCCCTGGCTTCCCAGAGAATCCTAGGATAAATCCCATCTGGCCCAGGGGACTTATCTATTTTGACATTTTCTAAAATTGCTAACACCTCCTCCTTGTGAACCTCAATTCCATCTAGCCTGGTCGACTGAACCTGAGTATTCTCCTCGACAACATTGTCTTTCTCCAGTGTAAACACTGACGAAAAATATCCATTTAACGCTTCCCCTATCTCCTCTGATTCCACACACAACTTTCCACTACTATCCTTGATTGGCCCTAATCTTACTCTAGTCATTCTTTTGTTCCTGATATACCTATAGAAAGCCTTAGGGTTTTCCTTGATCCTATCCGCCAACGACTTTTCGTGTCCTCTCCTCGCTCTTCTTAACTCTCCCTTTAGGTCCTTCCTGGCTAACTTGTAACTCTTAAGTGCCCTAACTGAGCCTTCATGCCTCATCCTAACATAAGCCTTCTTCTTCCTCTTGACAAGTGCTTCAACTTCCTTAGTAAACCACGGTTCCCTTGCTCGACAATTTCCTCCCTGCCTGACAGGTACACACTTATCAAGGACACGCAGTAGCTGTTCCTTGAAAAAGCTCCACATTTCGATTGTACCCATCCCCTGCAGTTTCCTTCCCCATCCTATACATCCTAAATCTTGCCGAATAGCATCATAATTGCCTTTCCCCCAGCTATAATTCTTGCCTTGCGGTATATACCTATCCCTGCCCATTGCTAAAGTAAACATAACCGAGTTGTGATCACTATCACCAAAGTGCTCACCTACATCTAAATCTAACACCTGGCCGGGTTCATTACCCAGTACCAAATCCAATGTGGCCTCGCCCCTTGTTGGCCTGTCTACATACTGTGTCAGAAAACCCTCCTGCACACACTGCACAAAAACTGACCCATCTATAGTACTCGAACTATAGTATTTCCAGTCAATATTTGGAAAGTTAAAGTCCCCCATAACAACTACCCTGTTACTCTCGCTCCTGTCAAGAATCATCTTTGCAATCCTTTCCTCTACATCTCTGGAACTATTCGGAGGTCTATAGACAACTCCCAACAGGGTGACCTCTCCTCTACTGTTCCTAACCTCGGCCCATACTGTCTCAGTAGACGAGTCCTCAAGCGTCCTTTCTACCGCCGTAATACTTTCCTTGATTAACAATGCTACACCCCCCCCTCTTTTACCATCTTCTCTGTTCTTACAGAAACATCTAAATCCTGGAACCTGCAACAACCATTCCTGTCCCTGCTCTACCCATGTCTCCGAAATCGCCACAACATCGAGATCCCAGGTACCAACCCATGCTGCAAGCTCACCCACCTTATTCCGGATGCTCCTGGCGTTGAAGTAGACACACTTCAAACCAGCGTCCTGCTTGCCGGTGCCCTCTTTCGAACTTTTACCCTATCCCTGACCTCACTACTCTCAACATCCTGTACACTGGGACTACAATTTAGGTTCCCATCCCCCTGCTGAATTAGTTTAAACCCCCCCCGAAGAGCACTAGCAAATCTCCCCCCCAGGATATTGGTACCCCTCTGGTTCAGGTGAAGACCATCCTGTTTGTAGAGGTCCCACCTACCCCAGAATGAGCCCCAATTATCCAGGAAACAAAAACCCTCCCTCCTGCACCATCCATGTAGCCACGTGTTCAACTCCTCTCTCTCCTTATTTCTCACTTCGCTAGCACGTGGCACGGGTAACAACCCAGAGATAACAACTCTGTTTGTTCTAGCTCTCAGCTTCCACCCTAGCTCCCTGAATTTCTGTCTCAAATCCCCATCTCTCTTCCTACCTATGTCGTTGGTACCTATGTGGACCACGACTTGGGGCTGCTCCCCCTCCCCCTTAAGGATCCCAAAAACACGATCAGAGACATCACGAACCCTGGCACCTGGGAGGCAACATACCAACCGTGAGTCTCTTTCGTTCCCACAGAACCTCCTGTCTGTTCCTCTAACTATGGAGTCCCCAATGACAAGTGCTCTGTTCCTCTTCTCCCTTCCCTTCTGAGCAACAGGGACAGACTCTGTGCCAGAGACCTGTGCCCTATTGCTTACCGTGTCGCGTCTTTTCGTCCGACGTCACTTCGTCCAACGACACTTCGTCCACGTCTTTTGGTCCAACGTCTTTTTGTCCGCCCGTCTTTTGGTCCAACGTCACTTCGTCCAATTATCCAATTACAAATTAACTCCGTATAAAACCATTTAATTGATAAAATGCAAGTACAATACAGCAAGTGAATTTAGTTGCTAAAATGCAAGTAATTGATAAAATGCAAGTAAAATGCAAGTTGAAAAATGCAGTTTAAAAATCTAAAAATGCAGTTAAAAAATATAAAAGTTTACTAATTACTTCAAATTCCCGAAATTACTTAAAATTGATGTAAATTGTAAGCAACATTCCTCAAGAAATCAATTTTTGTTGTAGAATCATATTCAATGACCAATCTTTTGAGGCGTTCAGTTATTTTCTTATATCGCGTACATGAAGTCGACTGATCTCCCCGAAGAATTTGAGCCTTTTTGCCTATTATGAACCCTTCCTCTTCCTTCAGAGTTTTGATTAACCTCCAGATATTCAAATGAGCTCCACCCACCGAACGCTTTATGGCAGAATGAAACCCCTCAGCAGCATTATTTGTTCTCGGTAGATCTTGTAGAACACGCTGATTAACATTCCATACAGCTGTCGGGAATGTAGGTGTTTCACTCCTTCGTCTGGCACCACGTCCTCTCACAATGCCTATGTAAGTCAAGTCGAAGTAAACGATGAATTCAGCAGGTATTTCTTCATCGTCTATCAAATCTTCATAAGCCTCTTCGACATCTTCAAAGGGGAGGAAAGCTAATGCTGAAAAACATCGAATTTTAAGACAGAATTCAGAGTCTGTATTGTATTTTTCTTTGAGGCTTAAATCGGTAATTTTTCGAAACACAGATTGGCTCAAATGAAACAAACATGCCACGACAGATGAATTAAGGAATGATGAATTAATTGCCTTGTGAACTGCAACTTCGAAATCTGCCATGATATCAATCGGATCTGCATTAGGTTGCATAATTTTCAATTGGTCAAAGAATAATTCGTATGTCTGCTTTCTTTTATTCGGCAGTAATGCAAAGACCCGTGGAAAACGGCTTCCTTTAACTTGTAAATGAATGCAGAACAGTTGAAACCACTGCTGTGGCACAATCTTGAACGTCCCATCGCATGCCCAATGACGATATGATGCTAAATCCTGAAGAGCACTTTCTGATGCGAATACTAGTAAGCGCTGTTGATCCTCGGCGCCCGAATCGTATCTCAGAAACTGTTCGCCATTGTCAAGTCTACAATATTTATCAGGTATTTCAAAACCGTGTCTAGCCGCTGGATTAGCAGGAAATCCTGAATTTTTTTGTCGGCACCTTTGAATAGTTCTTGAGACGACGGGCATCCTAGGGAGTTGAGAGCAGGTATTTTCTGATAGCTGCGTAAACTTGGCCGCTAGTATGCTACGCGAACTTGCTGCTATGTTTTCCACTGCTTCAAGCTTTAATTCTGCAACTGCTTTTCTCGCATTTAACGAATCAACATCAGCTGGATGAAGGTGCTCATTAGAGAAATAAATAATTTTCGGCTCATTGTTTTCCGTTACCGTGTGAATCCGCACTGAACATAGCCTTCTTTTCTCACATCTCCAGTATTCTTTTCCTAGGTTTGGACTGCTCGAATGAAAATCGTAGATATAGTTATTTCCATCAGCTACTTTCCTTTTACTCTTCGTTGACACAATGAACTTTGCTATTTCGGGATGGGCGAATTAAGAAAGAGAACGATAATATCTATCCTTTAACGAGGCTCGTTAAAGGAAAGAGAACGATAATAACTATCCTTTAACGAGGCTCGTTAAAGGAAAGAGACCGATAATAAAAACCTTTATTGCATAAAAAGTTAATGTGGGGAGTGGAGTAGAGTGCTACAAGTTACAAAAAGTCAAGTTACAAAAAGTCTTAGACAAAAAAAATTATTAGTAAACTTTTTGATTTTTTAACTGCATTTTTAGATTTTTAAACTGCATTTTTCAACTTGCATTTTACTTGCATTTTATCAATTACTTGCATTTTAGCAACTAAATTCACTTGCTGTATTGTACTTGCATTTTATCAATTGAATGGTTTTATACGGAGTTAATTTGTAATTGGATAATTGGACGAAGTGACCTTGGACCAAAAGACGGGCGGACAAAAAGACGTTGGACCAAAAGACGTGGACGAAGTGTCGTTGGACGAAATGACGTCGGACGAAAAGACATAGCACCATTGCTTACCCCTGGTAAGTCGTCCCCCGCAACAGTATCCAAAACGGTATACTTGTTATAGAGGGGAACGACCACAGGGGATCCCTGCACTGCCTGCCGGTTCCCTCTCCCTCCCCTGACGGTAACCCATCTACCTTCTTCTTTTACCTGAGGCGTGACTACCTCCCTATAACTCCCTAACACTGCTCTCAAAGCTCCCACAACACTAAAGGCAAGGCCTCCCCATTCTAATTGAACTCCACATATTTGTCAATCACCCAGAATCACAGAAACAGGGAAAAATACAATGCAGAAAAGAGGCTTCAGCCCATCGAGCCTGCACCGCCGAATGACAGGCACCTGACCTGTCAATCCTAATCCCATTGGCCAGCACTTGGCCCAAGCCTCGAAAGCTAAGACGTGCCAAGTGTTCATCCAAGCATGTTTTAAAAGATGTGAGGCAACCCGCCTCTACCACCCTCCCAGGCAGTGCATACCAGACCTCTGGGTACTCTCTGGGTAAAAAAGGTTTTCCTCAAATCCCCCTGAACCTCCCACCCCTCATCTTGAACTTGTGCCCCCTCGTAACCGACCCTTCAACTAAGGGGAACAGCTGTTCCCTATCCAACCCGTCCATGCCCCTCATAATCTTGTACACCTCGATCAGGTCACCCCTCAGTCTTCTCTGCTCCAGTGAAAACTACCCAAGCCTATCCAACCGCTCTTCATAACTAAAATGTTCCATTCCAGGCAACATCCTGGTGAATCACCTCTGCACCCCCTCCAGTGCAATCACATCCTTCCTATAATGTTGCGACCAGAACTGCACACAGTACTCCAGCTGTGGCCTCACCAATGTCGAGATAACTCCAACATGACTTCCTTGCTTTTGTAATCTATGCCACGATTGATAAAGGCAAGTGTACCATATCCCTTTTTCACCACCCTATTAACCTGCCCTTCTGTCTTCAGTGATCTATTTACAAACACGCCAAGGTCTCAGGACTTCCCAGTGTGGTGCCATTCATTGAATATTTCCTTGTCAAATTGCTCCATTCAAAATTAACACCTCACACTTTTCAGGATTAAATTGCTCTGCCACTTTTCTGCCCATTTGACCATTCCGTCACCGTCAGTATCTTCCTGTAACCCAAGACACTCAGCCTCTCTGTTAACCTCCCGGCCTATCTTTGTGTCATCCGCAAACTTACTGATCCTAGACACATTGTACACTGCACAGTTATCTTAAGTCATTTATATAAATGGTGACTAATAGGGGATCCAGCAGAGATCCCTGTGGCACGCCACTGAACACTGGCTTCCAGCCACTAAAGCAGCCGTCTGTCATCACCCTCTGTCTCCTACAGCCAGCTTTAATCCATCTTATCAAGTACTCCTGAGTCCCATGTGCATTTGCCTTCTTGTGGTCCCACGTGGGACCTTGTCAAATGCTTTGCTGAAATCCATGTAAACAACACCAACTGCACTACCCTCAACTACACACCTGGTGGCAGCACGGTGGCGCAGTGGATTAGCCCTGTAGCCTCACGGCGCCGAGGTCCCAGGTTCGATCCTGGCTCTGGGTCACTGTCCGTGTGGAGTTTGCACATTCTCCCCGTGTTTGCGTCGGTTTCACCCCCACAACCCAAAGATGTGCAGGGTAGGTGGATTGGCCACGCTAAATTGCCCCTTAATTGGATAAAATGAATTGGGTACTCTAAATTTTGGGGAAAAAAACTACACACCTGGTCACATGCTCAAAAAATTCAATTCAATTTGTTAGGCATGGCTTCCCTCTGACAAACCCATGTTGACTATTCCTGATCAAACCAAGTGAAGGTAGATTCTCTCCTTCAGAATTTTCTCCAATAGTTTCCCCACCGCTGACATGAGACTGGGAACGCGGTCTATAGTTCCCAGCCTTTCCTAAATAGTGGGACCAAATTAGCTGTTCTCCGGTCCTCTGGTACCTATCCCGTGGCCAGAGAAGAATTAATAATTTGGATCAGGGCCCCTGCGATCTCCTCCATCACTTCCCACAGCAACCTGGGACACAATTTATCAGGACCTGGAGATTTCTCCACTTTTAAGCCTGCCAGTACCTCCAACACTTTGTCCCTATGACAACTTGTTCAATAACCTCACAGTCTCTCTCCCTGCGTTCCATATCTGCCTCCTCATTCCCTTGGGTGAAGACAGATGTGAAATATTCAGTTAACACCCTACCAACGTCCTCTGGCTCCACCCACAGATCCCCCCCCCCCCCCCCCCCTGGTCCCTAATGGGCCCTACGTTTTCCATAGTTATCCTCTTCCTATTCATATACTTAGAGCATATCTTGGGATTTTTCCTACTTTTATCAGCTAGAGATTTCTCATGTCCCCTCTTTGCTCTCCTCTTTGCTTTCTTACGCTCCATCCTGCACTTCCTGTACTCTACTAATGCCACTGATTTGCTTCCCTTGTACTTATTAAAAACCTCTCTCTTCCTTCTCATCCTGAATAGCTCTGGTCATCCATGGTTCTCTGTGCTTGTTACACCTTCCTATTACCCAAGAGGGAACATGTTAGACCTGTACCCTCCCCATTTCCTCTATGAACACCCCCCCCCCCCCCCCCCTTCCGCCAGCCCATTGCTCTTCTGTAGATCTGTCCACCGGTGACTTGTTCCAATCTACCTTGGCCAGATCCTTCCTTATTTTACTCTTCCCCCAATCCATGACCCTTTTCTGCAATTTGTCTATTTCCTTGTCCATAACAAATTTAAATTGCACCATGTTGTGGTTGCTATCACTAAAATGTTCCCCCACCAACACATCAACCATCTGTCCCACTTCATTCCCCAGAATTAGGTCCAGCACTGCACCATCCCTTGTTGGACCCTATAATGTTGAGCTAAAAAGTTCTTGTATACATTTTAGGAACTCTACTCCATTTAATCCCTTAACATCATGACTATCTCAGTCAATGTTGGGAAAGGTGAAATCACCCACTATAATTAACTATTATTATTTTTACACACTTCTGCAAATTGCTCACATGTTTGCTCCTCAATTTCCCGTTGACTATCTGGGGATCTATAATAAACACCCAGCAATGTGGCTGTCCCTTTTTTATTCCGAAGCTCTATCCGCAAGCTTGATTTAACGCCATCCCCAAGCTACCATCTCTCCTTGCTGCAGTAATTGACTCCTTAACTAATAGTGAAATGCCTCCCCCTCTTTTGCCCCTCCCCTGAAGATTCATGGGGGTCATGTGCGATCCATGGGGGCTGCCATCTTGGACTCCATTTGCCTCGCAGCTCACCACGTGTGATCCATGGGGGCGGCCATCTTGGAGGCCATCTTCCTCGCCGCCTGCCACGTGCGATCAACCGGGGCTGCCATGTTGCTCGTTTTGCTAAGTGTGCTTTATACTTAATTGGCTCTGTTTTATAACCTTGCTCTAGAGTCGCCAGGCATCTTTATGATACCACCCCGAGGTTCAAGTTCAAGTGCTGATCAATAACTCAATACACCAGTTAGTAAGGTTCAAATCAAAACACATTTATTATATACACAGTCAATCACTACTCATGCATAAAATACTACAGAACTAGACTATTTCTACCACTAAAGGCCAATATATAGCTTTGGAAAAGGGACCCACAGGTCAGGGAATAATGGCCTCTCGTTCGATCCTGAGACTGCAGGCTTCCAGCTGGTATGGACTAAGGGTTAGGAGCGCCTATCTCGTAGCGTGCGTTGACTGGACACTTACTTGTTGGTGCAGCTGCTAGGCAGGTTGTTTCGAGCTGCTGGGAGACCCTGCCAAGAAGACCGAATTGAACTTGGGGACTCTACTTTATAGTCCCCAGGGGCTTCGCGCCCTTTTGGGCGGAACCCGTACCTGGTTCCAAGTGATTGGACTGAATTCTGATCACTTGGATCGATTTCCCCAATACTGGAGCTGTTCCCTGATCGCTGGGCGGTTCCTAAGTGTCCGTTGGCTTCTTTTGTGTTGGCTCCTGCTGGCGCCGAGGAGTCTGGCTTTGCCTCGATTATCTTAACTGTTGCTATTGTTCCCGGGGATCGCTCATCAATATGCAGATGGTCGTCCGTTTCAGTGCTGTCTGCTTTTCTGTGAGTCTAATATACAGGAAGCTTGGCATTCTGCTTGCTTCCCAGTACCTGTCCATTTTTCCCTGCGTTCTTAGCAAATCTCCATTTTAAAGTCGGGAAGTGGCCAATCCAGGTGGCTACAGCCATCTTGGCCATCACCCGCTACGCCACTCGACGATTACGACCTTCGCGGACAGTCATCGTGGGGCCGCCCCAGCACCGCCGACCACGCCACCGACTGCTCTCAGCTCAGCGCAGTCACCTTGGACCAGTCGCAGCCCAAGCACCTCAAGAGCTCCATGATGTCTGTCCGGATCAACGGATACGAGACACCATGCCTTTTCGACTCCGGGAGCACTGAGAGCTTTGTTCACCCGGATCTGGTAAGGTATTGCTCGCTCCCGATATTCACGACACAGCAAACAATCTCCCTCGCCTCGGGGTCGCACTCAGTTCAAATACAGGGGCGCACTACTGCGACTCTGACCATACAGGGTGCCGATTACACCAATTTCCAATTGTATGTGCTCCGAGACCTCTACGCCCCTCTCCTCCTAGGACTGGATTTCCAGTGCAACCTCAGGAGCCTAACACTCAGCTTTGGCGGACCCCTTCCCCCACTCACTATATGCTGTCGAGCAACTCTGAAAATCGACC
The DNA here is from genome assembly GCF_902713615.1 of Scyliorhinus canicula. NCBI lineage: Eukaryota > Metazoa > Chordata > Chondrichthyes > Carcharhiniformes > Scyliorhinidae > Scyliorhinus > Scyliorhinus canicula. Next base: position 200,188,645 of record NC_052147.1, on the reverse strand, counting down.
CCCATCCACTCTTCGCTAATCTCACCGCCAACTGCAAATCAGTGGCCACTCGCAGCAGGAGGTATAGTTTACAGGACAGGGTGTTTATCAGATCCAAAGTCCGGTGTCTCTTGCGTGAAGGAGTCATAGAGGCCAGTAATAGCCCCTGGAGAGCTCAGATGGTGGTCGTCAAAACCGGGGAAAAGCTCCGGATGGTGGTTGATTACAGCCAGACCATTAACCGGTTCACGCACCTCGATGCGTACCCCCTCCCCCGGATTGCAGACATGGTAAATCAGATCGCACAGCACCACGTGTTCTCCACGGTGGATCTGAAGTCTGCATACCACCAGCTCCCAATCCGCCCAGAGGACCGGCACTACACGGCGTTCGAGGCAGACGGCCGCCTCTTCCATTTCCTCCGGGTCCCCTTTGGTGTCACGAACGGGGTTTCGGTGTTCCAACGAGCAATGGACCGAATGGTGGACCAGTACGGGCTGTGGGCCACTTTTCCGTACTTGGATAACGTCACCATCTGCGGCCATGACCAACAGGACCACGACGCCAACCTCCACCGATTTCTCCAAACCGCCCAAAAACTCAATCTCACCTACAATAAGGAGAAATGCATTTTCCACACTACCAAGCCAACAATCCTCGGCTACGTCGTGGAAAACGGCCCTGACTGCATGCGCTTACAACTCCCTCTCCCTCAATGTCACAAGGCCCTCAAGAGGTGCCTCGGATTTTTTTCATACTGTGCCCAGTGGGTCCCCCCGTATGCGGACAAAGCCAGCCCACTCCTCAGTCGAAAAGGAAGCCCAAGCCATTGTGGAAGCCGTGCAGCACTGGAGGAACTACCTCGCGGGTCGGAGGTTAACCCTCATCACCGACCAAAGATCGGTTGCCTTTATGTTTGACAACTCACAGCGGGGCAAGATCAAGAATGACAAAACCTTGCAGTGGAGGATTTAACTCTCCACCTATAATTACGATACAGTATATCACCCTGGGAAGCTCAATGAGCCCCCAGATGCCCTGTCCCGCGGCACATGCGCCAGCGTACAAGACGACCGACTACAGGTTATCCACAATTACCTCTGCCATCTGGGGGTCACCCAGCTCGCCCATTACATCAAGGCCCGTAACCTGCCCTTCTCCACCGAAGAGGTTAAAGCTGTCACCAGGAATTGCCCGATCTGCGCGGAGTGCAAACCGCACTTCTATAGACCAGACAAGGCCCACCTGGTAAAGGCATCCCGGCCCTTTGAACGCCTGAGTATTGATTTCAAAGGGTCCCTTCCTTCGAACAACTGTAACACCTACTTTCTCAACATTATAGACGAGTTCTCCCGTTTCCCTTTTCCGTCCCATGCCCCGATATGACCACCCCTACGGTTATCAGAGCCCTGCACAGCGTTTTCACCCTGTTCGGTTTCCCCAACTATGTCCACAGTGACAGGGGTTCGTCCTTCATGAGCGACAAACTGCGTCAGTACCTGCTCAGCAAGGACATCGCCTCGAGCAGGACTACCAGCTATAACCCCAGGGGGAACGGGCAGGTGGAGAGGGAGAACGCGACGGTCTGGAAGACCGTCCTACTGACCCTCTGGTCCAGGAATCTCCCAATCTCCCACTGGCAGGAGGTCCTCCCCGATGCGCTCCATGCTATTAGGTCCCTCCTTTGTACGGCCACAAATCAGACTCCTCATGATCGCTTATTTGTCTTCCCGAGGGGAACTACTGCGGGGGCCTCGTTTCCATCCTGGTTGAGGACACCGAGCCCTGTCCTCCTTCAGAAACATGTTCGGGCACATAAGACCGACCCCCTGGTAGAGAGGGTCCAGCTCCTGCACTCGAGCCCCCACTACGCGTATGTTGAGCACCCCGATGGCCGACAGGACACCGTTTCCCTCTGGGACCTGGCACCCGCAGGCTCTACCACCACTACCGCCGATGCACCCTCCATAATACACCCCACCAGACCTCCCACGCCCCGCATCCCCGCACCTATTTGCTTCCCGCGCTCCCTTCCACCTGGCATATCAGTCCGCAGGAACAAAGCTCAGGAAGAGCCATCCCCGGAGTCCACCCCCGGACCCGCACCGAACATCCTTCCACAGCCATCCGAAACGGCTGCAACACCAGTGCTTCGTCGGTCGCAACGCACGATCTGGGCGCCGGACCGACTGAACTCGTAAACCCGTCACCCCCGCCGGACTTGATATTTTTAACAGGGGGTGAATGTGGTGAATGTGTAACCACTATAATTCACACTGTACATTACTGTGTCCCTGTGGGCTCCATCTGTGAGCTGTTGCGTGGCTCTGCCCACAGGGGGAGATGAGGAGCATGTGCAGGGCTCTGCCCTTGGCTCCGCCCCCTTCAGGAAGCATAAGTGCTGCGGTCCTGCGAGTCCGCCCTCAGTTTAGTACAGTCGCAAGCAGGCTCAGTTATAAGCCGATTAAAGCCACAGTTTACTCCAACTCGTGTCTCTGAGTGAATTGATGGTCGCATCAACCCATGACCTGGAAGTGATGATACGGGCTACTTCCAGTACTGTACTGGAACCCTGGTGGGCTCTGCCCTCCCCGGGGCCATATATAGACTGGCCACCTGTGGGTGGCGCTCATTTGTACAGCCGACTCTGGCAGGCGAGTTCATGGATAATAAAGTCTAATGTTCACTCGTTCTCACGGTCTCACAGTGAATTGACGGTATAACACTCACTCTGCCTGTGGCCTCACTCCAGATGTGGTGTCTCTCCCACTGTCTGTGCTAACAGCCTAACAGCCCCAGATCTAAACTCCAAGCCAGCCATTGAGCTGGTCCCCTCTCGAAAATCACATCCATCCGATGTGGAGCATGATCCGAGATGACAATTGTGAAATATTCCGCTTTCCTCACCCCGACAACAGAAATTGGTCCACGAGTATATATTATGCATTGCTGAAAAGAAGGAAAATTCTCTGACCCCCGGGGAGGTGCAAAAACCACCACGGATCTGCACCCCACCCTCTCACTCATGAATGCCACTAACACCTTCGCTTTGCCCGAAGCGGTCAACGACTTCCACTTGGAATGATCCACTTTCAGATTCAAGACAGTATTCCAATCTCCCCCCAAAATCAACTTGTGCGTGCCCATATCTGGAAAGGCCACTAGTATTCTCTTCATGCAAGCTACATCATCCCAATTAGGAGCATACACGTTAGCCATAACCGCAGACCTACACTACAATAGCCTCGTAACTATGACATATCTACCCCCCTGATCTGCCACCACCTTCTCCATCTTGACTCTCTTGTTAATCAGTATTGCCACCCTCTGGGCCCTACTAGCAAAGCCCAAGTGGAACACCTTGTTGTATTTGGTCTTTTGTACATTGCAAAGGAATCCACCAAGCACCTTGACTTGCCCAAACCAGGATCTTTATTGAATCACATGTGGTAAGATAGCAATCTGTTACAGAACAAGTTATCATGGAGTCTCTTTATACTCTCCTGGAATGACACCTAGCACCGACCGTCGATCTGTATGTCTTACTACCATCTCCTACAACTAACTGCTGATGGCTGGTTGTGTCTCTACTTATAAGGGAGTCCCTGGTCACCAGTCCACGGTCCTGAGACCGCAAGGTGTGTCTGCACCGCCACCTGCTGGTTGGAGGTTGCACACCATCCATCTGTGATATTACTTACAGGCATATCACCACACACCTGGCTTACTCAAACTTCCGCAGCCCCACCTGGTCCTTCACTCGAATGTGGGTCTCCTACAACAGCACCACATCAGCCCTCAAGCTCTTCAGGTGAGCAAAAACTCTCACCTGTATTGCCCTCCACATTCCACCTTGCCAACCGATTCGGGTGTGTCTCACCCCCCCCCCCCTCAAATCAACTATTACACCATGAGGCTTGTTCCCATCCCCCCACCAAACTCCTAAAACAGGAGTCCACTCAAGATGGCACCCAGCCCCACCCAATGGTTGGGACAAAGAACAACCCCCAGTCACCATTAGCCAACTACCCACCCTGCTACCCTCCCCATCCCATAAACCTTCCAGCAGCACAGTAGCATGGTGGTTAGCATAAATGCTTCACAGCTCCAGGGTCCCAGGTTCGATTCCCGGCTGGGTCACTGTCTGTGCGGAGTCTGCACGTCCTCCCCCTGTGTGCGTGGGTTTCCTCCGGGTGCTCCGGTTTCCCCCCCACAGTCCAAAGATGTGCGGGTTAGGTGGATTGGCCATGCTAAATTGCCCGTAGTGTCGTAAAAAGTAAGGTTGGCGGGGGGGTTGTTGGTTTACGGGTATATGGTGGATACGTGGGTTTGAGTAGGGTGATCATGGCTCGGCACAACATCGAGGGCTGAAGGGCCTGTTCTGTGCTGTACTGTTCTATGTTCTATGTTCTAACCTCCTCTTGAAACAGCCCCTATCTCCACTCACCCCATCCTCCACTATTCCTAGGCACACCGAAAACTGCCCAAACATGGTTCAGCAGGCAGCAGCCCCTCCTCTCACCTTGCTGTCATTCACTAGCCAACTGCAGTTTCCCAGCGAGGTAGCCCACCACCAGAATGCCCCTCTCCCAAGTGAAGCTGACTTCGCCCTGTTAAAGATGCCTTCTCGCCAGCTCCACCATGACCTCCGGGGGGTATATTCAAATACCGCTGCTTTCCAACATCATCTCTGGATTCTCCTTTGCCCATCTCAGGACCTTCTCCTTTATCTGATAGCTGTGAAAACAGGTTATCACTGGTCCTCATGGCTCATTCGCCCATGGTTTCAGTCAGAGCAACCGGTGGGCCCCATCTAACTCGAAAGGGGGGACGTTGTCCTCTTTCCCGAGCAGCTCCATGAACATCGTCAAAAAATACTCTGTCGGCCTCGGGCCCTCCACCCCTCAGGTAGCCCCTCCCCAATCCTAAGGTTCTGCTGTTGCAACCTGTTCTCCAGCTCCTCGACCATCGCTTGTAATCCCTTATTTCTATCCTCCACTTTCAACAGCTCTGCTTCCAGCGAGGCGAGCTGGTTGGTGTGTGCAATAGTGTTTGCTCAACCCGTTCACCACCTCACCATCTCAGACATCCTTCCAAGAGCCTCCTTTATCAGGGCCAGAGTGTCCTCCACTGACTGACTAAGAGTCTTCATCATCTCTCTTTCTTGTCTATCAAAATGTTTGATGACGTACATTCAAATTCAGCTGCTATCACCTCTGTCAACGTATCCACTGTAAAAGGCGGAGTGCCACCTAGCGAGCTTGCCCACGCCATTTTCCCTCCCTATGTACTCCGCACTGTAGTTGACTCTGCTGGCAGGCTAGCTTTTGCACTTTCTTCCCAATATTTTTTCTTTTATTTTATTTCTTTTATTTATCCTTTAATAACCACATCTCAACTGGGGTAAGTTTGCGTACAGATTCTCCCCGAAACCCAGTTGAAAAGGGCCAAAAACCGGGGGCTCTAGTGGGAGCTACCTAACATGTGACCTCCTCCTACATATTGCCATCAGCAGTCCCCTGGATGGTTGTTATTAGAACCTTTCTTCCCTTCAAACTTTGCCTTCAGGTCTCAGCAGTTTCTGAAATACAGCAGCTTTAAGAACTCTGCTTTCCTTAGGTCTGGAAATCATTCCACTCAGACAGGATCCAATCACCACCTGTCACTGGGCAGAATACCGCCTTTTGGCCAATTCATTGTCCACCAGCTCACCAATCGAACAAAGTCCCACCCCATCTTTCGAGTGCCACAAAGTCTGAGTTTTGCTGTCCAAAGCTAGCAGAGTGTTCTCTTTTGTAACTTTTGGATTCCTCATTTCTGCAGCTCGACTTAAAGATATATATCTATTAAGCATCCATGGATCAAAATGATAACAGCAAAAAAAATAAAGAAAGGGGAGAAAAGGAAATCAACAGGAAGGACCCTTACAGTATGAGGTGCAAGTTAGCTATGTTGGATTGGGGAGCGTTCCTTAAAAGTATGATGGTGGATAGGGAATGGCAAACATCCTAAGAGCGCATGGGTGAACTGGGAAAGGTGGGCAAACCATGGCTTACAAGGGAAATTAGAGGTAGCATATGATCCAAGGGAGTGGCATATGCATTGGCCAGAAAACACAGACCTGAGGATTGGAAGCAGTTTAGAATTCAGCCAAGGAGGACAAAGGAATTAATTAAGAAGAGGAAATAGAGTATGAGAGTAAATTTGCAGGGAACATAAAAAATGACTGTCACAGCTTCTCTTGGTAAGGTCGACCATAGTCCCAGATGACAAATAGGCTGCTATCCCCTTTGAGGGGGAGGGCTGACTGGTGGTGATTTAACCTGAGGTCCACCACACCTCAGGCAAGGAGCAAGGGTGAAGTGCGCTTTCATGAATAACCTCAGCCAGTACAGGAATGGAACCTGCACTGCTGATATTGCTCTGCATCACAAACCAGCTGTCTAGCCAAGTGAGCTAAACTGGCCCTTCTGTAGGTATGTGGAAAAGATTGGTGAATACAAACGTAGATCCCATACAGTCAGAAACAGGGCAATTTATAATGGGGAACAATCAATAGCTGACCAACTAAATACATGCTATTGTTCTGTCTTCACAAAGAAGGACACAAATAACATACCAGAAATGTTGGGGATCAAAGGGTTTAGTGAGAGGGAGGAACCAAAGGAAATCAGTATTCACAGGGAAACGGTGATCGAGAATTGTTGGGATTGAAAGTTGATAACTCCTCAGGGCCTGATAATTTATATCCCAGAGTAGTTAAGGAAGTGGCCCTAGAAATAGTGGGTACATTGGTGGTCATTTTCCAAGATTCCATAGACACTGCAATAGATCCTACATATTGGAGGGGAGTTCATCTAACCCCACGATTTAAAAAGAGAAAACAGAATTAGAGGCCAGTCAGCCTAACATCGGTAGTGGGGAAAATATTAGAGTCCATTATAAATTTTTTTATAGCACATCACTTGAAAAACAGTGGCAGGATCAGACAGAGTCAGCACGGATTTACGAAAGGGAAATCATGCTCGACAAATCTGGAATTCTTCAAGGATGTAATGGAGTTGACAAGGGGGAGTCGATGGATGTGGTTTATTTGGACTTTCAGAAGGCTTTTGGCAAAGACCTGCACAAGAGATTACCGTGTAAAATTAAAGCTCATGGGATGGAGGAGCGTATTGAGATGAAAGAGAACTGGTTGGCATTGAGGAAACAGAGAAGGAATAAACGGGTCTTTTTCCAAATTGCAGTCAGTGACTAGTGGGGTACTGCAGGTATCAGTGCTCGGACCCCAGCTATTCACAATATATATCAACAGTTTGGATGCGGGAACTAAATGTAATATCTCCAAATTTGCAGATGACACAAAGCTGGGTGGGAGGGTGAGTTATGAGGAGGATGCAGAGATGCTTCAGTGTGATTTGGACAAGTTGAGTGAGTGGGAAATGCATGGCAGATGCAGCATAATGTGAGTAAATGTATGGTATCCACTTTGATCGCAAAAACAGGAAGTCAGATTGTTATCTGAATGGCTATAGATTGAGATACAGCAATATGCATCGAGATCTGGGTGTTCTCTTACACCAGTCACTGAAGATATGCATGCAGGTGCAGCAGGTGGCAAAGAAGGCTCATGGTATGTTGGCCTTCATTGCGAGAGGATTTGAGTACAGGAGCAGGGATGTCTTGCTGCAATTATACAGGGCCTGAGTGAAGCCACATCTGGAATACTGTGTGCAGTTTTGGTCATCTTATCTGAGGAAGGATGTTCTTGCTATTGAGGGATTGCAGCGAAGGTTTAGCAGACCGATTCCTGGGATAGAACATAGAACATTACAGCGCAGTACGGGCCCTTCGGCCCTCGATGTTGTGCCGACCTGTGAAACCATCTGAAGACTATCTGACCTACACTATTCCATTTTCATCCATATGTCTATCCAGTGACCACTTAAATGCCCTTAAAGTTGGCGAGTCTACTACTGTTGCAGGCAGGGCGTTCCACACCCCTACTACTCTCTGAGTAAAGAAACTGCCTCTGACATCTGTCCTATATCTACCACCCCTCAATTTAAAGCTATGTCCCCTCGTGTTGGTCATCACCATCCGAGGAAAACGACTCTCACTGTCCACCCTATCTAACCCTCTGACTATCTTATATGTCTCTATTAAGTCACCTCTCAGCCTTCTCCTCTCTAACGAAAACAACTTCGAGTCCCTGAGCCTTTCCTCGTAAGACCTTCCCTCCATACCAGGCAACATCCTAGTAAATCTCTTCTGAACCCTTTCCAAAGCTTCCACATCCTTCCTATAATGTGGTGACCAGAACTGCACGCAGTACTCCAGGTGCGGCCGCACCAGAGTTATGTACAGCTGCAGCATGACCTTGTGGCTCCGAAACTCAATCCCCCTGCTGATAAAGGCTAGCACACCATATGCCTTCTTAACAGCCCTATTAACCTGGGTGGCAACTTTCAGGGATTTATGTACCTGGATGCCAAGATCTCTCTGTTCATCTACACTACCAAGAATCTTGCCATTAGCAAGGGCAGACGTGTGAGGAGACGGTGAGTTGGTTAAGATTCTATTCACTGGAGTTTAGAAATGTGTGTTTCCAATCGTGTGAGGGTTGTTCAGCCTTACTGGTGACGACTGAACTCACATATTTACACTCGGAGGTATGGGCTTATATTTCTGTACTATGCTGAAGGATGATGCATAATGCAATTGACATAGATTTGAAGAATCAGAGTGTGTTTATTACGGACAGAGATGCGAAATATGACACAACTGATTCTAACTGTTCTTATGTGGCTGATACCAAAACAGATTATTTCTCCTTGGACTTCACTGAACTCAGCCGCTCTGGGTTCCTTCACCATTGTTAAACCCCAAAACATTTCCTAAGGTTTGGTCGGGAGATATAAGGCAACTCTCCATACGGCGTGGGGCAGAGTATTCATAATAATAATAACCTTTCATTGCCACAAGTATGAAGTAAAAAGCCCCGAGTCGCAACATTCCAGCACCTGTTCGTGTAAGCTGGTACAGGAATTGAACCCACACTGCTGGCCTTGTTCTGCATCACAGATCAGTTGTCTAGACCACTGAGCTATATCCGCAGACTACAGATGAAATATTTACGCCGCCGTGTTCTTTCTGGTCAAAATTCTCAGGACCAGCTCAGTTTGTTGCCGTTTGTGATGTCCTTCAGCCCTGGTTGTAAAAGGAGGGTGAGATATAGCCAGACTCTGCTCTGATGTACCGATCTTGTCGAGCTGGGTGCCTCATGGTTCTGGTTGTGGAGGGAGCGTGAGAGGTAACCAGACTCTGCTCTGATGTACCGATCTTATTGAGCTGTGTGCCTCATGGTTCTGGTTGTGGGGAGAGGGTGAGAGGTAACCAGACTCTGCTCTGATGTACCGATCTTATTGAGCTGTGTGCCTCATGTTCTGGTTGTGGAGAGAGGGTGAGAGGTAACCAGACTCTGCTCTGATGTACCGATCTTATTGAGCTGTGTGCCTCATGGTTCTGGTTGTTGGGAGAGGGTGAGAGGTAACCAGACTCTGCTCTGATGTACCGATCTTATTGAGCTGTGTGCCTCATGGTTCTGGTTGTGGAGGGAGGGTGAGAGGTAGCCAGACTCTGCTCTGATGTACAGATCTTATTGAGCTGTGTGCCTTGTTTTCTGGTTGTCGAGGGAGGGTGAGTGAGAGAGAATGACTTTGGGGCTATGGTGGATAAGATTGAATCCATTTGGGTGGAAATCAGGAATAGTAAGGCGAAAAAGGTCACTGATAGGAGTAGTCTGTCGGCCGCCAAATAGTAACATTATGGTGGGGCGGGTAATAAACAGGGAAATAACTGATGCATGTAGAAATGGTACAGCTGTTATCATGGGGGATTTTAATCTACATGTCGATTGGTTTAACCAGGTCGGTCAAGGCAACCTTGAGGAGGGGTTTATAGAATATATCCGCGATGGTTTCCTAGAACAGTATGTAATGGAACCTACGAGGGAACAAGCGGTCCTAGATCTGGTCCTGTGTAATAAGACAGGATTGATTAATGATCTCATAGTAAGGGATCCTCTCGGAAGGAGCAATCACAATATGGTGGAATTTAAAATACAGATGGAGGGTGAAAAGGTAAAATCAAACACTAATGTTTTGTGCTGAAACAAAGGAGATTACAATGGGATGAGAGAAGTGCTGGTTAAGGTAGACTGGGAGCAAAGACTTTATGGTGAAACATTTGAGGAACAGTGGAGAACATTTCAAGCGATTTTTCACAGTGCTCAGCAAAAGTTTATACCAACAAAAAGGAAGGACGGTAGAAAGAGAGACAATCGACCATGGATATCTAAGGAAATAAGGGAGAGTATCAAATTGAAGGAAAAAGCATACAAAATGGTGAAGATTAGTGGGAGACTAGAGGATTGGGAAATCTTCAGAAAGCTACGAAAAAAAGCTATAAAGAAGAGTAAGATAGATTATGATAGTAAACATGCTCAGAATATAAAAACAGATAGTAAAAGTTTCTACAAATATATAAAAAACAAAAAAGAGTAGCTAAGGTAAATATTGGTCCTTTAGAGGATGAAAAGGGAGATCCAATAATGGGAGATGAGGAAATAGCTCAGGAACTAAACAGGTTTTTTGGGTCGGTCTTCACAGTTGAAGACACAAATAACATGCCAGTGACTGATGGAAATGAGGCTAAGACAGGTGATTGTCATCACAAAGAAAGTAGTGATGGGCAAGTTAATGGGCCTAAAGGTAGACAAGTCTCCTGGCCCCGATGGAATGAATCCCAGGGTACTAACAGAGATGGTTAGGAAAATTGCAAATGCACTCGTGATAATTTACCAAAATTCACTAGACTCTGGGGTGGTCCCGGCCGATTGGAAATTAGCAAACGTGACATCACTGTTTAAAAAAGGAGGTAGGCAGAAAGCGGGTAATTATAGGCCAGTTAGCTTAACTTCGGTAATAAGTAAGATGCTGGAATCTATCATCAAGTAAGAAATAGCGAGGCATCTGGATGAAAATTGTCCCATTGGGCAGACGCAGCATGGGTTCATAAGGGGCAGGTCGTGCCAAACTAATTTAGTGGAATTTTTTGAGGACATTACCAGTGAAGTAGATAACGGGGAGCCAATGGGTGTGGTATATCTGGATTTCCAGAAAGCCTTTGACAACGTACCACACAAAAGGTTGCTGCATAAGATAAAGATGCATGGCATTAAGGGTAAAGCATGGATAGAGGATTGGTTAATTAATGGAAAGAGTGGGGATTAATGGGTGTTTCTCTGGTTGGCAATCAGTAGCTAGTGGTGTCCCTCAGGGATCCGGGTTGGGCCCACAATTGTTCACAATTTACATAGATGATTTGGAGTTGGGGATCAAGTGCAATGTGTCCAAGTTTGCAGACGACACTAAGATGAGTGGTAAAGCAAAATGTGCAGAGGATACTGGAAGTCTGCAGAGGGACTTGGATAGGTTAAGTGAATGGGCTAGGGTCTGGCAGATGGAATACAATGTTTACAAATGTGAGGTTATCCATTTTGGTAGGAATATCAGCAAAAGGGATTATTATCCAAATGATAAAATATTAAAACATTGCTGTGCCGAGGGACCTGGATGTGCTGGTACATGAGTCGCAAAATCTTGGTTTACAGGTGTAACAGGTGATTAAGAAGGCAAATGGAATTTTGTCCTTCATTGCTAGAGGGATGGAGTTTAAGACTAGGGGTTTATGCTGAAACTGTATAAGGTGTTAGTGAGGCCACACCTGGAGTTGTGTTCAGTTTTGGTCTCCTTACCTGAGAAAGGATGTACTGGCACTGGAGGGTGTGCAGAGGAGATTCACTAGGTTAATCCCAGAGTTGAAGGGGGTGGGTTATGAGGAGAGGTTGAGTAGACTGGGACTGTACTCATTGGAATTTAGAAGGATGAGGGGGGATCTTATAGAAACATATAAAATTATGAAGGGAATAGATAGGATAGATGCGGGCAGGTTGTTTCCACTGGTGGGAGAAAGCAGAACTAGGGGGCATAGCCTCAAAATAAGGGGAAGTAGATTTAGGACTGAGTTTAGGAGGAACTTCTTCACCCAAAGGGTTGTGAATCTATGGAATTCCTTGCCCAGTGAAGCAGTTGAGGCTCATTTATTAAATGTTTTCAAGATTAAGATAGTTTTTTGAAGAATAAAGGAACAAAGGGTTATGGTTTTCGGGCTGGAAAGTGGAGTTGAGTCCACAAAAGATCAGCCATAATCTCATTGAATGGCGGAGCAGGCTTGAAGGGCCAGATGGCCTACTCCTGCTCCTAGTTCTTATGTTCTTATGTGACCAGACTCTGCTCTGATGTACTGACCTTGTCGAGCTGTGTGCCTCGTGTTCTGGTTGTAGAGGGAGGGTGAGAGAGCCAGACTCTGCTCTGATGTACTGACCTTGTCGAGCTGTGTGCCTCGTGTTCTGGTTGTAGAGGGAGGGTGAGAGAGCCAGACTCTGCTCTGATGTACTGACCTTGTCGAGCTGTGTGCCTCGTGTTCTGGTTGTAGAGGGAGGGTGAGAGAGCCAGACTCTGCTCTGATGTACCGACCTTGTCGAGCTGTGTGCCTCATCTTTCTTGATTTTTATTTCACCCCAAAGCGCAAACCCCTTTTTGTTTTAGCGGCTGCTCCAGTTATACTGTTTTCTGCCTGAGCCACCCAACAACCAATTCAAAAATTACATCGATTAATCCTGGGACAAAAAGCTTTGTTCGAATGTGTATTGTTTTTCCGTCCTTCGTCTGGTTGGTATTGCAGAACAATGGGAATTCCTGTTCTGGAATATTATACAATGTGAACTGGCTTCTAATGGGCTCTGTTGCCTCCTTGATCACGTCAAACTGATGGGTGTCGTTGTCCCCGTCGACAATTTGAAGCGGGTGATTAGGTGATCACAATCTCTGTTGGGTAGTGTTGGATTTGGTTTAGTATGAGAAATATTTTGTCCTGTCTGATCGTGGGACCAACAGCTCCTTTTAAACAGAGGGTGTGATACAGCCAAGGCATTGCACCCGGTAGGATCTGGGAGCCGGGCAAAATTCAGATTCACACCTCGCGCCCGATGGCGAGTTCTGGATCTCGCTCAAAAATGGCGAGAAGCTCATTCTGCCTAGTTTGCATTCATTTCAATCTCATTGTGCAATTGAAGTCAAAAAAAGCAGTGTCCTGGGAGTCACCCGAATCCCCAGCGGGAAGTCACACAGGCGTTGTTTAGCACTCCTCCACAAAAACGTGAAGCTGGCACAGTGGCTACTGAGGGGAAGGGAGGAGGTGAGTAGCCCTTTCCATTTACCAGCATGGAATTCAAGGGCACCAGAGCTGATGCCCCAGTGCTCGGGGATGGCGGGGGACCCTTCAGGGGTGTGCGGTTGTTCAGGGGGCTGGAGGGGCCGGGTCGCCTCTGGACAGGGGAGGATGAGGGGCGTTGTATCTGTGAGGCCTTCAAATCATCTTTAAATACTGTGGAGACCCAAAACAGGGACAACCACAGCTGTGGCCTGTCTGTCCTCCCAAACTCCCCAGGACAGAGCTCTTCTGGGGCTTCTCTCCTGAAATTCAATTTCACCCCCTTTGACTGTGAGCAGCCTCTAGCTTCACAGTTGAAGGCTATTTCAAATGAGGAATTAGCCTTGTTAGTTGTGAGAGCACTTCACTCTCCTGAGCTCTCAAGTGCCTCCTGGAAGGCACAGGTGCCGTGTCTCAGAGGATGGTTAGTGCACTGCATGTCCAGCAAACTATGATACCTGAACAGTGTGCCTGAACTCGAGGAGCATCAGCACCATAAAAGCAGCTGCGAACAATCAAACATTAAAGAACAGGGCTTCAGCACTGGGGATCCTCTCATAGTCACATGGTAAGTGTGTGGATGAGTGGAGGGCTCCTCAGCATGACCCCCCCCCCAATGTTGCTGGCAGAAGTCTGGGAGTTTCTGATCTAGCCAGGAGTGAGTGTGCAGAGCAAGGTTTGCCAGTGTAACTGGCTTGCTGAATGGCACGCTGAGAGAAGGTAGGACAGTCATGGTAAGGGTGAAGGAGGCCTGGGGGGTTTGAGGGTGCCAGGACTGAAACCCCAAGGGATTGTCGATCTCTCTCTTTCCCCAGCTACAAAACATTTTCCTGGTGTGGATCCCGCGGAGGCTGCCTTCACTCTACCTGTAGCAACCAAGGGTGTAGATGTCATAGAAGGCAGCAACGACAACACATGCTGGAGGCTGCACCCCACGTACAGGTGGCCGCCGCAGACCCTGAAGACCCGGCCGCCCATACGCTCAGGTGGGAGCCAGAAGGAAAGGCCAGTGACGGCCCAAGGTGTACAGGAATCGTCGGTCCTTCCATGAGGTAACGGACAGACTATGCCGCAGAAGACTGCCTCTCAACAGAGAATCAGTGCGACACCTGTGCCATGTCCTTGTGAACATCGCATCCCATGGAGGTGGAGGTCACCCGCTCCCGGTAGCCTTGAAGGTCACTGCAGCCCTAAATGCCTAAACCACTAGGTCATTCCAGGGCTCGAGGAGGAACCTGCGTGGCACCTCGCAGTCATCCATCCACAGGTGCATCTGGGAGGTGTCGGATGCTCTGTATCAGACTATATCATGTGCCAGCTGGACCATGTCCACCAAGGTGTCCAGGCTGACACTCCCTCTGCCATCGCCTAGATGCCCCTGGGCCAGGGGGTGATCAATGGTATGCATGTTGCCCTGAAAGCACTGGGGCATCAGAGAGTGCCCTATGTTAGCAGTAGTGGTTCCACTCCCTGCGCCTTCACCCCAGGATGACGGGTTAACTCGTGGGGGACAAAGGATACCCGCTGAGGACATGGCTGATGATGCTGGTGTGGAGGCCTGAGGATGAGATGGAGACCCAGTGTAATCAGGTCCACATTGCCACCCATGCTGACACTGAGACAGTACATTGGGCTGCTCAAAATGCAGTTCCAATGCCTCGACAGCTCTAGCAGTACCCTCAGAACCCCCCCTGAGGGTCTCCCGCTTTGTGCTGGTCTGCTGTGCCATCCACAATCTGGTGGAGCAGGCTCGAAGGGCCAAATGGCCTACACTTGCTCTTATTTTCTATATTTCTGTGCTCCTATGTTTTCACATGAATGTCCAACATGATATTAAAATGTTGCTCTTCTCTATTCTGCATTAACCAGAAAAGCAATCTTTTTGTTAATCGCACTGAATTAATTTTTGATACGTTATAAGGTCTGTATTTTTTATGCTGTCTATTTCACTTATCCATTGAAAGATTTGTGATGACAAAAGCAAGTTGTGATGTAAAAATCTAATAAAAGTGCCTTCAAAATTTGTAATATTAGTTAAGGAGTGACCTCCCCCAACTTTGTCAGTGTGACTTGTCAGCTGGTAATGAAGAGACAGTACAAATGATTGTTGGCACTTCACGCTTAAAGCAGGAAATGCACACATGTCCTCTGGGAAGAAATTGCAGCAAGAGGCTTTTCATCTGCGTAAAGAACACTTGAGATGCACTTGAGATGCAGCCTCTTAAAAAGGATTGGAATTGTCAACAAGCGCTCCTCGTGAAAATCTGCTACAGGGATTAGATCGAGAAGTGATGTCACCGAGGCTCATTTGTTTTATTTAAATGGACAGTTCTGTCAAATGGGAATAGACGATTACAAAACCTATCTTTTCCTATTAGAGTGGTCAAGCAGACACTAGTAGGTGTCTTTTTAGTGAATGTAATCCAAGTAAATGAAACCACACTATTCAGTCTTTTGACTTAATCTTGGATCCAACACTGGACTCCAATCCACCATGTTGTTAAGGTTGTTCAAAAAATTATTGTCTTCCAGTGGTGCATGGGCATTATTAGATTGTCCAACATATTTAATGTAAAATTAATTACTTTAATAAGAATTTAGCAAAAATAACTATAAAGTATTTCTAAATACACAAAATTAAATGTAAGAATATTTTTCAATGTGGATGAACATTTAATTTTATGATATTTAGGGTTCTGAATGATTGCTATAGGGCTAAGATCATAGGTGTGCAGGGAAAGGATTCATGAAGTTTGCATTAACATGTTACAGACCCTGATTACCACCCCTATTGATCATATCTTAATACAATCATTGCAATTAAAACAATGTACAATTGTACAACATGGGAAATGTTCTGTTGGGCAGTTAACTGCTTCTTAGTGATTTGCTGATACTAATAGGGGGATGGGATAAAGGATCCTGATAATCTCTTTTGTACTGCAGCTGTGTGTATTCAGACACTGAGTATTTGGAAGGCTGATGATTGTTAAAATCCCAAACAAGCCAGATTATCTTTGCTTGATTTGAAAGGAATTAACTAGCAGCTGAGACCTGTCCTGTTTGCCGTCACATTAAGGATTTAAGAGACACCAGTCAGAACATTGGTAAGAGCTGATAATTATCAGCCAGCAAACACTAAACATACCAAAGATTTATGTGTTTATGATAAATAGCAATCAACAACAGTGGGTACAATATCAACAGTGCAATTTATGAATTCAAACAAGAATATGGTTACTGACTTGATTACAGTTACACTTTTTATCAAATTAAAACATGTTTTTTTTAATCCCATAATGTGCTGAAGACTTAATTGCTGCAGTTTCTTATGGCACCACACAATAAATTTCAACGGCTGCTCATTTAATGTATGACTGCAATGGCAGTTTGAAAATGTCAGCTTGTTTTTATAAATCTAAAAACCTATTAGGTAGATTGCAAGTTGTACAAACTGTATGAACTAGAATTACAGTAGGCTTGATCCTCAGAATTGCAACCGGTATATATTTTAGAAATTAAACCAACAATTATTAAACCGAAGAAAAATCCTACATTTAACTTCCACACACAAATGCTATTGTTCAATCAGTACAACTGGGCAGTTTGCTTGACAAGAGAACTCTTGCCTCTTCAAAAGCTTCACACTCGGGTATCGTAAGTGAGAGTCTTTGTCCCTAAATTTAATCCTATTAATCTGTTATCATGGTTTTATCTCGAGATTCATTGGCTTCTTACTGAGTAAGAGAATTCATTGAAGGCAATAGACTTTTGTTGAAAACACATTTATTTACAGACTATTTACAAAGGTTAAACAGGACCAAGACATCGCAAGAGCTACTTTTTAAGATGCCTCGCACTCATCTCTCTGTGAGTGACACCATTGCGCCACAGTTCCTTACGCTTATGCTTAGCAGCTACCGTTAGAGTACCTTTACTCTATATCTGCTCCAAGTTCACTCTTCCCACAAACTGTTAACCCTACATACTGATTACACTTTACATCTGATTCCTACTCTCTCTGCCGCACCCCAAGTCACTTTCACCAAAGGCGGCAATTCCTAACAGTGTTTTCAGCTCTCTTGGAGGATGTCTAGGATGTATGTGTTTCCCATTTCATCTTCTTGGAAGGCAAACACATTGTTGGAGTGGGATAGCAGCATCTCACGACAACTGCCCCCTGGGCTCTAATACTTACAATGAACTGAATGTAAAGGCAATGAAGACCAGTCAATGAAAAACTGATTCAAGAGAAAAACCTGGACCCGACTGATCACAAACCCTTGGAAAGGAAGACAATGAACTGAAATTCTCCTGCTCACCCTCTTCTGTATTGCACACTGGGGAAAAGTGAAAGCACTGGCTTGACAAATTGAAGCACGTTCAGCTCCTATGAAGAATTTTGCAGCTGTGTCAGCCACCACTGCTGTGACTACAAGAGAAGTAGTCGATGCCTGAGTGAAGAATGAATCCGGTAGATGAAAAAAGAGTGAAGGACATCTTGAAGACTGGTGGAAACAGAAAGGAGGACTTCCCTACTACTCTGAGGGTAGGAGTTTCTTTTGCTAAAGGTTGTACTTTCACTACCACACTTGCTTCGATGTGAGGCTGCTCTGCTACAGATGACGAGATATTGGGGTCATCTGCAGAAAGTAGTATTACACCACCATCAACAATGGAATAAAGTTTGGACCTGGATCTAAATGAAGTTCCTATGTCAAACTCTGGCCTCCAGACTTGCTTGTAGTTCAATATCAGCATTGGCACTTTTACTACAGGAGTCCTCAGTAGTAACAGTTTTAATGCTTCTAGAGATAATTGTTCCGTAGCCAACTCTATCATCTGATGCTGAGCCATTTCCTTAGCTGTGGTACAGCATTTATACACTGCTGCTTGCAATATATCCATTTTCCTGTCTTGCAGCATATCTAATCCCTCTCTGAGGCTTGGTAGTGCTGCGTGACTGCTAATAGCTGGGTTTACAGTTCAGCCTTCTTGTTTAGGTAATTAGGCTTCTAATTAATGGATGACTCAGTATTTCCGAGGTATGCTTCAGCTGCATGAGTTCTGTAGTCAGAAGCTCTGCTTCTTAGCTGAAAGAAAGGGCGGGATTCTCCGTTGCCGATGCCGAAATCGGGAAATCGCAGTCAGGGACTGCGCCACATCACCCATTAACTGTGCCACCACCGTCTGGGTCTGTGCAACATCAGCCAATAACTGCACCATCTCCCTCTGGGACTGGGCCACCTCCATCTGTTTTTGTGCCATGTCTGCCAGCGCCTGGGCAATGCCGCCAACGTTCTCAGAAGTGCCTCTGCAATTTCCAGCCGGCTCTCACACATGGCTGCCTGTGAGGCAGGAACTCTGCCCTGGACCTCGGCCAGCATCTGCACAGATTGCCCCAGGCCTTGGACATGCTGATCCATGGCTAAAACCATTGTCCAATGCCTCCACCACAGACACCACCTGTGGCGGTGTTGGCCTGGGTGGCACGCATGGTCGGCACCACCTCCTGCTCCTGCACGTGGTTGAACTCTTCCAACTGTACCTGCAGGTGCTGGATGTTCGCCAACAATCCCTCATGTAGTCCCTGGCTCTGTGACTGCATCTCCACGATCAATGGGACTATCTGTTATGGAAGACCAAAACCTGTCTGGACGGTAGCTAGTCCCTGGGGTCGGCCTGCCCTCCGACCGTCCGCCCCCTCGGGAATTCCTACCTCCATTTGATGTACCGGATCAGCTGTGTGGTGTTCATCAGGTGGTGTCCCAGGAGCATCTTCACTAAAATGCCCAACCAAGGTGAGTGTCTCTGGGATGGTGGAGGGCAATGGAGACAGCTGTGATGGGAAATCAGTGTCACCCCGTACTCAAGCTCTGGGATGTCTTGGGTCTCTTGTCCAGGTCTGTTGTCCATGGCGCTTTCCTCATTGCTTGTCGGCACATGGGCGGCTCCGGCTTTGGCACTGGCGGGGGACACCAGATGTGCCCACTCCATCACCAACAGGTCCTGAAAGACCCAGGACGCATGATTAGGCTGCAGGCTGGGGGGAGTGGGGGTGGTGGGGTGAGGGTGGAGGTGAGGGTGGGGTGATGGTGAGGGTGGTGTGGAGTGAGGATGAGCGTGGTGTGGAGTACTGTTGGGGGGGTTTGACACACGTGGCATGGAGAACCATAACTCAACGGGGTCTCACTTCCTCGTCGACGGGCGATCTCCACCCCGGCGACCTCCCTTTTGTCTGGGCCACTGACCACGACCAGGGCCCTCTCCTCAGCTGTGGTGAGGGGCCGCAGGTCCAGCTGTCCCCCTCCAGTTTCCTCCTGCTCTCGGTGGATCTAGGCGGCCTTCTCCTGAGGGAGTGGGGAGTACAGAAAACGACAGCGTTAGATAGTCCAATGCATTCAGCCCAAGGAGTGGGTAGCTGGTGGTCTCAGTGGCCAGGGTACCCGGCCATGGTGGCCTGAATGGGTGCCGACGTGTGATGCAGGGTGGGATAGCGGTCGCCCTCCGGGTTGTGGGGAGGGGGCCGGGTTACGGGTGTGTGGGACGCGGGTTAGTGTCAGGGGCACAGTGCTGCCTACTCACCCTGGCCGCCCTGAGAAGGTTATGCATTTTTTGAACACTGCAGGCCAGTCCAGACGGTGTTGTTCATGGCGCTGATGAACTCTGCCACCTGCACCCAGTACCAGCCAACGGTGACGACTGGCAGCTTCCTTCCTGAGCCAGGGTGCAGGGTGGCCTGCCTCTCCTCCACCGCATCCAAGAGGGTCTCCAGCTTGGCGTCCGTGAAATAGGGTTCTGCTCTCCTCACTGCCACCTTGGGCAGGATTCACCCTTCTGACGGCAGAGGGTTGACACCATTGTAAAAACTGGAGAGTTTAACGACAGCGTCATCGGGCCACTAAATGTAGCGATCCTCTGGCCTACAGGGGTCTGGCATGGCACTGAAGTGACTGATGCCGCTCCAGCTGCCAATACTGGCGTCAAATGTGAGACCGGCACGAATGCGTGCATGCACAGTAACTTCCTTCTCCGCGCCGGACCCGACTCAACATGGCGTAGGGCTGCAGTGGCCGGCGCGGAGTAAAAGTCGCCCCCACCAGGAGAGGCTGGCCCTCCGATCGGTAGGCCCCGATCGCGGGCCAGGCCACGGTGGAGGCCCTCCTGGAGTCGGAACCCCACCCCCTCCACCAGGCCGCCCCCGACAGGATGAACGCCGAGGTCTCACCGGGTAAGACCACATGTGAATGGTGCTGGCGGCCATTCTGCCCATCCCGGGCGGTGGATCGCCAGGAGGGGGGCATAGAGCGGCCCCCGACCGGCATCGCACTGACCACGCCGGTGCCAATGGCGCTGATTCTCCAGTGACCGGAGAATCGGCGGACCAGCGGCGGGGCGGTGTCACGCGAATCGAGCCAGGCCCTGCGATTCTCCGAACTAGCGCGGGCTGAGAGAAATCCCGCCCCCCCCGTTGCTGGGATGGTGTGTGTGGGGAGTTCAGTGTGTATATGCAGCCACAGCTTGTCAGCCTCCTGAGTGTCAATCAATAATCCGGCCAATCCGACCCTTTTCTCATTGGAATGGATTGTATTCCACGTGGTGCCGCTGCTAGCCCCTCAACAGTTGCTGACTCCATCCAGGTGTGGCAGCAGTTTTGCGGTCGTGGACGTTCACAAATCTTGCCCCGGTGTCAACTCTTAGGGCCAGATTCTCCGATTCTGAAGCCAAGTGCGTAGGATTTGTGACATGTCATGTGAATAAACTTCCAGCCTTCACAAAATAAACAGCCAGAGAATGGCGGAGTCTGTGGCCACGCATGTGCACGGCGACGACCTGCAGCAGTCACACGTAAAACATGGCGCCGGCCATGCGGGGACCAGGCCTGCCAGATAGTGCCCCCCTGGCCACCCCCTGGCCACTCCCCACCAGTCCCCCCAGCCCTTGCACAAACCTCACTCGGAGCAGCAGAACGGCTCCCAGCAGCCTGGAACCGATGGACACAGTCCAGAGCCGCCATGCCGGGTTCCCGCATGGGTGAGACCAGAAGTGAACCACACCGCTGTTAACTCGGCCCATCGGGGGCGGAGCATCGGGGAGTGCCTTCAGGTGCCGCGCTATCATAGGGGGCGGAGCATTCAAAACTTGCGTCAAACAGGCACCGCACCCGATTTCAGCATCAAAAGGGATTCTCCGCCGGATCACTGATTATGAAATCGGCATCGGGGAACAGAGAATCCCGCTGCATGTCCCAGGAACGGAGAATCCCGCACCGTGTCCCAGGAACAGAGAACCCCGTCCTGTGTCCCAGGAACAGAGAATCGCGGCCCGTATCCCAGGAACGGAGAATCCCGCACCGTGTCCCAGGAATGGAGAATCCCACCCCATGTCCCAGGAACGGAGAATCCCGGCCCGTGTCCCAGGAACGGAGAATCCCGCCCCATGTCCCAGGAACGGAGAATCCCGCCCCGTGTCCCAGGAACTGAGAATCCCGCCCCGTGTCCCAGGAACGGAGAATCCCGCCCCATGTCCCAGGAACGGAGAATCCCGCCCCGTGTCCCAGGAACTGAGAATTCCGCCCCGTGTCCCAGGAACGGAGAATCCCGCCCCGTGTCCCAGGAATGGAGAATCCCGACCCGTGTCCCAGGAATGGAGAAACCCGCCCCGTGTCCCAGGGAAGGAGAATCCCGCCCCGTGTCCCAGGAACGGGGAAACCCGGCCCGTGTCCCAGGAATGGAGAATCCCGCCCCATGTCCTAGGAACGGAGAATCACACCCCGTGTCCCAGAAATGGAGAATCTCGCCCCGTGTCCCAGGAATGGAGAATCCCACCCCGTGTCCCAGGAACAGACAATCCCGCCCCATGTCCCAGGAATGGAGAATCCCGCCCCATGTCCCAGGAATGGAGAATCTCGCCCCTTGTCCCAGGAACAGACAATCCCGCCCCGTGTCCCAGGAACGGAGAATCCCGCCACGTGTCCCAGGAACGGAGAATTCCGTCCCCGTGTCCCAGGAAAGGAGAATCCCGCCCACGTCCCAGGAACAGACAATCCCACCCCGTGTCCCAGGAAAGGAGAATCCCGCCCCGTGTCCCAGGAACAGACAATCCCAACCCGTGTCCCAGGAAAGGAGAATCCCGCCCCGTGTCCCAGGAATGGAGAACCCCGCCCCATGTCCCAGGAATGGAGAATCCCGCCCCGTGTCCCAGGAATGGAGAATCCCGCCCCATGTCCCAGGAACGGAGAATCTCGCCCCGTGTCCCAGGAACGGAGAATCCCACCCCTTGTCCCAGGAATGGAGAATCCCACCCCATGTCCCAGGAATGGAGAATCCCGCCCCATGTCCCAGGAATGGATAATCCCGCCCCGTGTCCCAGGAATGGAGAATCCCACGCAATGTCCCAGGAATGGAGAATCTCGCCTTGTCCCAGGAACTGAGAATCCCGCCCCGTGTCCCAGGAACGGAGAATCCCACCCCGTGTCCCTGAAATGGAGAATCTCGCCCCGTGTCCCAGGAACAGACAATCCCGCCCCGTGTCCCAGGAACGGAGAATCTCACCCCGTGACCCAGGAATGGAGAATCCCGCCCCGTGTCCCAGGAACGGAGAATCCCACCCCTTGTCCCAGGAATGGAGAATCCCACCCCGTGTTCCAGGAATGGAGAATCCCACCCCTTGTCCCAGGAATGGAGAATCCCACCCCTTGTCCCAGGAATCGAGAATCTCACCCCGTGTCCCAGGAATGGAGAATCCCGCCCCTTGTCCCAGGAACAGAGAACCCCGTCCTGTGTCCCAGGAACGGAGAATCCCGCCCGGTGTCCCAGGAACAGACAATCCCACCCCGTGTCCCAGGGATGGAGCATCCCGCCCCGTGTCCCAGGAACGGAGAATTCCGTCCCCGTGTCCCAGGAAAGGAGAATCCCGCCCCGTGTCCCAGGAACGGAAATCCCGGCCCGTGTCCCAGGAACGGAGAATCCCGGCCCGTGTCCCAGGAACAGACAATCCCGCCCCGTGTCCCAGGGACGGAGCATCCCGCCCCGTGTCCCAGGAACGGAGAATTCCGTCCCCGTGCCCCAGGAAAGGAGAATCCCGCCCCGTGTCCCAGGAACAGACAATCCCGCCCTGTGTCCCAGGAAAGGAGAATCCCGCCCCGTGTCCCAGGAACAGACAATCCCGCCCCATGTCCCAGGAATGGAGAATCCCGCCCCGTGTCCCAGGAATGGAGAATCCCGCCCCATGTCCCAGGAATGGAGAATCCCGCCCCGTGTCCCAGGAATGGAGAATCCCGCCCCATGTCCCAGGAATGGAGAATCCCGCCCCGTGTCCCAGGAATGGAGAATCCCGCCCCATGTCCCAGGAATGGAGAATCTCGCCCTTGTCCCAGGAACTGAGAATCCCGCCCCGTGTCCCAGGAACGGAGAATTCCGTCCCCGTGTCCCAGGAAAGGAGAATCCCGCCCCGTGTCCCAGGAACAGACAATCCCGCCCCGTGTCCCAGGAAAGGAGAATCCCGCCCCGTGTCCCAGGAACAGACAATCCCGCCCCATGTCCCAGGAATGGAGAATCCCGCCCCATGTCCCAGGAATGGAGAATCCCGCCCCATGTCCCAGGAATGGAGAATCCCGCCCCGTGTCCCAGGAATGGAGAATCCCGCCCCATGTCCCAGGAATGGAGAATCCCGCCCCGTGTCCCAGGAATGGAGAATCCCGCCCCATGTCCCAGGAATGGAGAATCTCGCCCTTGTCCCAGGAACTGAGAATCCCGCCCCGTGTCCCAGGAACGGAGAATCCCACCCCGTGTCCCAGGAGTGGAGAATCTTGCCCCGTGTCCCAGGAATGGAGAATCCCGCCCCGTGTCCCAGGAACGGAGAATCCCACCCCGTGTCCCAGGAATGGAGAATCCCACCCCTTGTCCCAGGAATGGAGAATTCCACCCCTTGTCCCAGGAACTGAGAATCCTGCCCCGTGTCCCAGGAACGGAGAATCCCACCCCGTGTCCCAGGAGTGGAGAATCTCGCCCCCTGTCCCAGGAACAGACAATCCCGCCCCGTGTCCCAGGAATGGAGAATCTCGCCCCATGTCCCAGGAATGGAGAATCCCGCCCCATGTCCCAGGAATGGAGAATCCCGCCCCGTGTCCCAGGAATGGAGAATCCCGCCCCGTGTCCCAGGAATGGAGAATCCCGCCCCGTGTCCCAGGAATGGAGAATCCCGCCCCGTGTCCCAGGAATGGAGAATCCAGCCCCGTGTCCCAGGAATGGAGAATCCCACCCCGTGTCCCAGGAGTGGAGAATCTCGCCCCCTGTCCCATGAACAGACAATCCCGCCCCGTGTCCCAGGAATGGAGAATCCCGACCCGTGTCCCAGGAACGGAGAATCCCACCCCGTGTCCCAGGAATGGAGAATCCCACCCCGTGTCCCAGGAATGGAGAATCCTACCCCATGTCCCAGGAATGGAGAATCTCGCCCCGTGTCCCAGGAACGGAGAATCCTACCCCTTGTCCCAGGAATGGAGAATCTCGCCCCGTGTCCCAGGAATGGAGAATCCTGCCCCTTGTCCAGGAATGGAGAATCTCGCCCCGTGTCCCAGGAATGGAGAATCCTGCCCCTTGTCCCAGGAACAGAAAACCCCGTCCTGTGTCCCAGGAACGGAGAATCCCGGCCCGTGTCCCAGGAACGGAGAATCCCGCCCCATGTCCCAGGAACTGAGAATCCCGCCCCGTGTCCCAGGAACTGAGAATCCCGCCCCGTGTCCCAGGAACGGAAAATCCCGCCCCGTGTCCCAGGAATGGAGAATCCCGACCTGTGTCCCAGGAATGGAGAATCCCGCCCCGTGTCCCAGGAATGAAGAATCCCGCCCCGTGTCTCAGGAATTGAGGGCGGGATTCTCCCATCTGAATGCAGAGTGTTGACGTCGTCGTAAAAACTGGAGAGATTAACGATGGTGCCATTGGCCTGCTAAGTGTAGCGATCCTCTGCCCTACAGGAGACCCACACGGCACTGGAGCGGCCCACACATACGCAGTAGCTCCCTTCTCCGCGCCGGCCTCTATGCAACATGGCGGATGGCTACAGGGACCGGCGCGGAGCAAAAGAGGTCCACACCACGAGAGGCAGGCCCGCCGATCGCTAGGCCCCGATCGTGGGCCAGGCCACGGTGGAGGCCCCCCTCTGGGCCGGACACCACCATCCCCCCCCCACCAAGCCACCCCCGACAGGATGGACGCCGAGGTTCCGCCGGGTAAGACTAGATGTGAACGGCGGCGGCGGGTGAGTGTCCCCTGACCGGCACTGCGCCAGCACCAATGGCAGCGATTCTCCAGTCACCCTGACCGGCACTGTGCCAGCACCAATGGCAGCGATTCTCCAGTCACCCTGACCGGCACTGAGCCAGCACCAATGGCGGTGATTCTTCAGTCACCCTGACCGGCACTGAGCCGGCACCAATGGCAGCGATTCTCCAGTCACCCTGACCGGCACTGCGCCAGCACCAATGGCAGCGATTCTCCAGTCACCCTGACCGGCACTGAGCCAGCACCAATGGCGGCGATTCTCCAGTCACCCTAACCGGCACTGAGCCAGCACCAATGGCGGCGATTCTCCAGTCACCCCGACCGGCACTGAGCCAGCACCAATGGCGGCGATTCTCCAGTCACCCTGAGCGGCGCTGCGCCAGCACCAATGGCGGCGATTCTCCAGTCACCCTGACCGGCGCTGCGCCAGCACCAATGGCAGCGATTCTCCAGTCACCCTAACCGGCACTGAGCCAGCACCAATGGCAGCGATTCTCCGGTCACCCTGACCAGCACTGAGCCAGCACCAATGGCAGCGATTCTCCAGTCACCCTGACCGGCACTGAGCCGGCACCAATGGCAGCGATTCTCCAGTCACCCTGACTGGCACTGCGCCAGCACCAATGGCAGCGATTCTCCAGTCACCCTGACCAGCACTGAGCCAACACCAATGGCGGCGATTCTCCAGTCACCCTGACCGGCACTGAGCCAGCACCAATGGCAGCGATTCTCCAGTCACCCTGACCGGCACTGAGCCAGCACCAATGGCAGCGATTCTCCAGTCACCCTGACCGGCACTGAGCCAGCACCAATGGCAGCGATTCTCCAGTCACCCTGACTGGCGCTGCGCCAGCACCAATGGCAGTGATTCTCCAGTCACCCTGACTGGCGCTGCGCCAGCACCAATGGCAGCGATTCTCCAGTCACCCTAACCGGCACTGCGCCAGCACCAATGGCAGCGATTCTCCAGTCACCCTGACCGGCACTGAGCCAGCACCAATGGCAGTGATTCTCCAGTCACCCTGACCGACACTGAGCCAGCACCAATGGCAGCGATTCTCCAGTCACCCTGACTGGCACTGCGCCAGCACCAATGGCAGCGATACTCCAGTCACCCTAACCGGCACTGAGCCAGCACCAATGGCAGCGATTCTCCAGTCACCCTGACCGGCACTGAGCCGGCACCAATGGCAGCGATTCTCCAGTCAGCCTGACTGGCACTGAGCCGGCACCAATGGCAGCGATTCTCCAGTCACCCTGACCGACACTGAGCCAGCACCAATGGCGGTGATTCTCCGGTCACCCTGACCGGCACTGAGCCAGCACCAATGGCAGCGATTCTCCAGTCACCCTGACCGGCACTGAGCCAGCACCAATGGCAGCGATTCTCCAGTCACCCTGACCTGCACTGAGCCAGCACCAATGGCAGCGATTCTCCAGTCACCCTGACCGGCACTGAGCCAGCACCAATGGCAGCGATTCTCCAGTCACCCTGACCAGCACTGAGCCAGCACCAATGGCAGCGATTCTCCAGTCACCCTGACCGGCACTGAGCCAGCACCAATGGCAGCGATTCTCCAGTCACCCTGACCGGCACTGAGCCAGCACCAATGGCAGCGATTCTCCAGTCACCCTGACCGGCACTGAGCCAGCACCAATGGCAGCGATTCTCCAGTCACCCTGACCGGCACTGAGCCAGCACCAATGGCGGTGATTCTCCGGTCACCCTGACCGGCACTGAGCCAGCACCAATGGCAGCGATTCTCCAGTCACCCTGACTGGCACTGAGCCAGCACCAATGGCAGCGATTCTCCAGTCACCCTGACCGGCACTGAGCCAGCACCAATGGCGGCGATTCTCCAGTCACCCTGACCGGCACTGAGCCAGCACCAATGGCAGCGATTCTCCAGTCACCCTGACCAGCACTGAGCCAGCACCAATGGCAGCGATTCTCCAGTCACCCTGACTGGCACTGAGCCAGCACCAATGGCGGCGATTCTCCAGTCACCCTGACCAGCACTGAGCCAGCACCAATGGCAGCGATTCTCCAGTCACCCTGACCAGCACTGAGCCAGCACCAATGGCAGCGATTCTCCAGTCACCCTGACTGGCACTGCGCCAGCACCAATGGCAGCGATTCTCCAGTCACCCTAACCGACACTGAGCCAGCACCAATGGCAGCGATTCTCCAGTCACCCTGACCGACACTGAGCCAGCACCAATGGCAGCGATTCTCCAGTCACCCTGACCGGCACTGAGCCAGCACCAATGGCAGCGATTCTCCGGTCACCCTGACCGGCACTGCGCCAGCACCAATGGCAGCGATTCTCCAGTCACCCTGACCAGCACTGAGCCAGCACCAATGGCGGCGATTCTCCAGTCACCCTGACTGGCACTGAGCCAGCACCAATGGCAGCGATTCTCCAGTCACCCTGACCGGCACTGAGCCAGCACCAATGGCAGCGATTCTCCAGTCACCCTAACCGGCACTGAGCCAGCACCAATGGCAGCGATTCTCCAGTCACCCTGACTGGCACTGAGCCGGCACCAATGGCGGCGATTCTCCAGTCACCCTGACCGGCACTGAGCCGGCACCAATGGCAGCGATTCTCCAGTCACCCTGACCGGCACTGAGCCGGCACCAATGGCAGTGATTCTCCGGTCACCCTGACCAGCACTGAGCCAGCACCAATGGCAGCGATTCTCCAGTCACCCTGACTGGCACTGAGCCAGCACCAATGGCAGCGATTCTCCAGTCACCCTGACCGGCACTGAGCCAGCACCAATGGCAGCGATTCTCCAGTCACCCTAACTGGCACTGCGCCAGCACCAATGGCAGCGATTCTCCAGTCACCCTGACCGGCACTGAGCCAGCACCAATGGCAGCGATTCTCCGCTCACCCTGACCAGCACTGAGCCAGCACCAATGGCAGCGATTCTCCAGTCACCCTGACCAGCACTGAGCCAGCACCAATGGCAGCGATTCTCCAGTCACCCTGACCGGCACTGAGCCAGCACCAATGGCAGCGATTCTCCAGTCACCCTAACCGGCACTGAGCCAGCACCAATGGCAGCGATTCTCCAGTCACCCTGACCGGCACTGAGCCAGCACCAATGGCGGCGATTCTCCAGTCACCCTGACTGGCACTGAGCCAGCACCAATGGCAGCGATTCTCCAGTCACCCTGACCGGCACTGAGCCAGCACCAATGGCAGCGATTCTCCAGTCACCCTGACCGGCACTGAGCCAGCACCAATGGCAGCGATTCTCCAGTCACCCTGACCGGCACTGAGCCAGCACCAATGGCAGCGATTCTCCGCTCACCCTGACCAGCACTGAGCCAACACCAATGGCGGTGATTCTCCAGTCACCCTGACCGGCACTGAGCCGGCACCAATGGCAGCGATTCTCCAGTCACCCTGACCGGCACTGAG
This sequence comes from Scyliorhinus canicula, assembly GCF_902713615.1. NCBI lineage: Eukaryota > Metazoa > Chordata > Chondrichthyes > Carcharhiniformes > Scyliorhinidae > Scyliorhinus > Scyliorhinus canicula. Next base: position 200,159,613 of record NC_052147.1, on the reverse strand, counting down.
CCAGCACCAATGGCAGCGATTCTCCAGTCACCCTGACCGGCACTGAGCCAGCACCAATGGCGGCGATTCTCCAGTCACCCTGACCGGCACTGAGCCGGCACCAATGGCAGCGATTCTCCAGTCACCCTGACCGGCACTGAGCCAGCACCAATGGCAGCGATTCTCCAGTCACCCTGACCGACACTGAGCCAGCACCAATGGCAGCGATTCTCCAGTCACCCTGACCGGCACTGAGCCGGCACCAATGGCGGCGATTCTCCAGTCACCCTGACCGACACTGAGCCAGCACCAATGGCGGCGATTCTCCAGTCATCCTGACTGGCACTGAGCCAGCACCAATGGCAGTGATTCTCCAGTCACCCTGACCGGCACTGAGCCAGCACCAATGGCAGCGATTCTCCGGTCACCCTGACCGGCACTGAGCCAGCACCAATGGCAGCGATTCTCCAGTCACCCTGACCAGCGCTGCGCCAGCACCAATGGCGGTGATTCTCCGGTCACCCTGACCAGCACTGAGCCAGCACCAATGGCAGCGATTCTCCAGTCACCCTGACCGGCACTGAGCCAGCACCAATGGCAGCGATTCTCCAGTCACCCTGACCGGCACTGAGCCAGCACCAATGGCAGTGATTCTCCGGTCACCCTGACCAGCACTGAGCCAGCACCAATGGCAGCGATTCTCCAGTCACCCTGACTGGCACTGCGCCAGCACCAATGGCAGCGATTCTCCAGTCACCCTGACTGGCACTGCGCCAGCACCAATGGCAGCGATTCTCCAGTCACCCTGACCGGCACTGAGCCAGCACCAATGGCAGCGATTCTCCAGTCACCCTGACTGGCACTGCGCCAGCACCAATGGCAGCGATTCTCCAGTCACCCTGACCGGCACTGAGCCAGCACCAATGGCAGCGATTCTCCAGTCACCCTGACTGGCACTGCGCCAGCACCAATGGCAGCGATTCTCCAGTCACCCTGACCGGCACTGTGCCAGCACCAATGGCGGTGATTCTCCAGTCACCCTGACCGGCACTGAGCCAGCACCAATGGCAGCGATTCTCCAGTCACCCTAACCGGCACTGCGCCAGTCACTGAAGAATCGGCGGACCGGCATCAGGCGAATCGCACCTGGCCTGGCAATTCTCCAACCCGGCGTGGGCTGAGAGAATCCCGCCCGGAGAATCCCGCCCGGAGAATCCCGCCCTTTGTGTTTCCATGACCTGCTGATGAAATTCAAGTGCGGGTTTTAGCTTACACTTCAAAAGATTAATAACCTGTGAACTAATGCTATTGGACTGATCCAATTTGGAGTTAGGCGTCTCATTCGCCCCCGATAGCTTTTGATGGCTGCTTGCAGTTGTTGTTGCATGTTGTCAGTGGGTTCAGTGGAATAAACAGACAAATTTACCTCTATTATTTTCTTCAACAAAGGTAATTCTCCTGAAGAGAGTCAACAGAGACTTCACGATCATTGGCAGTGGAGTCAGAGAGCATAGTCAGGTCCAGGACCTCTTCTTCCAACAGACCATCTGCCTGTGCAGCGACTTCACTCACATGTATTCATTACTGAAAGGTCAAATTAAAGTCGAGAATATCATCTTGCAGGTGATCACGGTCATTCTTGTACATCATGTTCCCATTTCTTCCAGTCTGTTCCCAAGGAGAAGTGAAAGATCCACAATATCCGGCTGTGGTACTTGGAGTTGAATACAGGGCATTATTCAGCCGTGAAACTCTGTCAGATAACACTGAGACACCAGCTCCTGGGCGGAGTTCCCCATTGGTCGTTTCCTCTGCTTTGCCGGCAGCGCACTCACGCCCAGGGATTTCCTGATGGCATGGGGGTGGCCACAATGGGAAACCCCGGGCTGGATTCTCCATTATTGGGACTATGTCCCCACGCCGGCATCAAAACGGTAGAGTTTTACGCCAGAAAAACTGGCATCAAAGGGACACCAATTCCAAGCCCTGCATGGGGCTAGGAAGTTCCCAGCGTTGATCTAGCAGCTTTTGTTGCAGATATAGACCCCGCACTTCTGGGTCGGAGGCCGCACATGTGCACTGCGGCGGCCTCCAGTGGCCGTGCCATGCTCTATGGCAAGCTCGGACCGCGCAGTTGGACCCAAAAAAGAAACCCCCGAACGGCCGCACGCCCAACCCTCAAATGCACAAGCATTTACCGGATGCCTATAAGGCCCCCCCCCCCCCGCCCTCCAATCGGCCCGCCCCCGATCAGGGCGTCCACGGACTGAGTCCGCAGCTGCCACACGACTAACCCGACTGGCTGGAGCACATTAGGTGGCGGAGCGGGTCTCTGGCAATGGCTGCAGGTAGGTCCCAGGCGGCGCGGCGTACGCCCCGGGTATGACACTTTTTGGGGCCCGCAGAATCGGGGAACCGGCGGCGGTCCCAATTTCTTGCGGGAAGATAGATTTTCTGCCCCCACGCCGGCCGCAATTTCAGCGTCGGGGTGCGGAGAATCCAGCCCCCCCATTGGCCGGCTGTCTGGACGGAGGATCCCGCTGCTGGCAGGGGCGTACCATGCCAGAAAAGGGATATGGCTGGATGGAGAATCCTGCGGCCTGTATTTAGCTGATGCCAATGTCAGCACTCCAAAATGTTTTTTTATTTTCCTTTCTTCCTCCTTGGAAGATGATTTCTTGCTTTTCAAAGTCTTGAATTTCTTGAATGGAGCAGGCTTCTCCTTGTCTTGTAATCACAGATTTTGTGGAATTGCAGACCACTTTAAAATGGTCTAAATTGCCACACCCAATACAATTTGTATTAAAAGGTCTGAAAAGGATTCCACACAGAGCCAAACAGGTTGGGTCAAAAGAAAAAGGTTTAATGCAACAAAACAAGAGTACAGAGCAGTTACTGTACTACAAGGAGCCCAGTTCACAGTTCATGTCCCTCCGGTTTTATACAGGATGTATAAAACACAACCCTCAGTGGGGGAGTGTGTATTCACCATAGTTAAGTATCCTATGACCTGCTTATGGTTTCATCAGTGTCCCTTGACCTACTTAACCCCAGGTTATGGCAATTCAGGTCGGCATTCTTCCCTCCTGTGGACCATCTTCCCACCATAGCAAGGACATTGGAAAATGGGGGTTGACACCTTTTCAGGATGTTTTCCTGGTTGCTGCCTTGTATACTTGTGGTTTTACAACCCACAAATTGAATAACTTCGCCAAGCTGTTCTTTGGAAATTTCCCTGGCCTCTCTGACAAAAGCCTTAATCTACTCCCACTCCTGCCAAACTGGCCAGTTATGCAGCTTTGCTTAAATTTGAATTATCCTGAGATTGTAAGAAGTCAGAGAGATTCTCCTCTAAAATGCCAGTGACTATTCTATCTCTGATCAGCTCATCTTTCAGTGTTCCATATGCCCAATTTTCAATGAGGCAGTGCAATTCATTAATAAAGAAGTCAATTCCTTCACCCTGTTTTTGATTGTGGTGATTAAATGTCATCCTCTCAAGGCCAATATTTTTATGAAGACTGAAGTATCAGTCAGTGGACGGAACTTTCCGACTTTTTCCAAGTCTCAGCTCCGATAGAAAAGGCGGCATTGATGACGTTTCCGCCATATTTCTTTGACACTTTGAAAAAAATAGTGAGGGGGCGGGTCCCACAACATGTCCAACCGCCGTTCAAGCAACTGAGGCTTTTTAAAGATCAGGGCATCCTTGCTAAAGGAGGCCCCGATTTTCAAAAATAAGAATAAAAAAAGGAAATTTCCATAGACCCCCCATCAAGGAACTCCTTGCCCACAACCCCCCCCCCCCCCCCCCTGGCACTCCCCAAGGAAGTCCTCTCCAACACATAATACCCTGGCCCCCCACCATGGATCCCCCAGTACTTCACCCACAGAATCCTCCTGGCACTGCTCTGGCCTGACCCTCTCCCCCTGGGGGCTATACTCACTTGTGCGACTCCAGTGGGTTTTGTTCACCAGGCTCATATTGTGATGAATCTGTCGTGATTCACATCGGTATGCCTTCACCCCCACGTGAATGGACAGTCTAACGTGGAGGGGACAATCTAATATTCATGTGGATGTAAACAGTGATCCTGACTTTTAAAGTCAGGATTCCTGTTATATCATTGGTGGGGGACAAGAACAATGGAGTGAGAAAATCCCCCCAGCGTAAAAGTTGTTTTGGGTTTCCCGCTCGATTCCCTTACCCCCTCCAGCGTTCCTTTCCCCCCGAAAACCACAGCAGAAAATCTCCTCCCCATTGTTTTCAAATTATGTAGCCATGAAGCAGCCTGTAGATGAAAAATACATCTAGAAATGCATAATATAAAATAATATAGGGAACAACAGCAGGGAAATGGGATTAGGGAGCTCCAGTTGAAGAGCTAGCTCCAGAACAGGCAACACAAGCTCAATACCTCCTTCTACGGTTCAATAATCAATTGTAAGGTTTCAGAGATGAAAGCAGCACTGCCTATAAAGTATAGTTTGGGGGATCCTTTTTTTCGGGGATCTAGGATTTGTCCTGTTTCAATTTAGAAGAAATCCTCTTTTTAACTTTCAATTTATTTAATAGCTATGTCTAATATTGCCACAATTCGAAATGCTTTTTGTTGACAGTTTTCTGGAGGAGATTGCTGTTTGAACAGGTTTAAGAGAATACATACATTATTGGAATTGGGACTCTAGTCACCTTTAAATTAAAGCTAAATAAATGGACATTTTGAAAGAACACTATTTTCTCTGATGATTTAATTACATTGGACAAATTGTGAATTGAACTGTGTTTGGTGCAAACATTCTTGTTCTGAAGATTCTGAAAAATCCTAGCCAGGGGGATGATTCTCCAGGGCCGCTAACCCCAGCAAGGATTCACGATGGCCTGTTGAATCGGGCAAGAGGGCCAAATTGTGATTCTTACTGGGCATCAAACCTGTTACAAGTTCCCGGGCCCGCTGCGGCCTAGATTGGGTAAGAGCCTGATTACAACTGATCAAAGTGCATTTAAATATCATAGAATCCCGACAGTGCAGAAGGAGGCCATTCAGCCCATCGAGTCTGCAACAACCTTTCGAATGAGCACTCTACATATGCCAACTCCCCCCTATCCCCATAACCCCGGAACATAATCTATACCTCCCTGGACACCAAGGGCCAATTTGGCATGGCCGATCCACCTAATCTGCACATCTTTGGACTGTGGGAGGAAACCAGAGCACCCAGCAGAAACCCGTGCAGACACGGGGAGAATGTACAAACTCCACACAGACAGCGACCTAAGACTGGAATTGAACCTGTTTCCCTGGAGCTATGAGGCAGCAATGCTAATCATCGTGCTACCTGTAGTGATCTCTGTGTATGAATATACATGATTAATGTATGTAAATGTAGTACAGTCAATTCAACACTAGCTGTCTCACTATCAGATGGTATAAGACTTTCCCGCTCTTTCTGAGAGAGTGTGCTTCAGGAGAGTGAACAGACAAGACATAGATTATCTAGAGAGAGAGAAGTTATAAGTTATTTCATTATTACATATAGTTAGTATAGTTAGTTAGTTATTTTTACTCAATTTTATTTATTTCACTAGTTGAGTATTAAGTACAAAGGAGTCCCAGAATATTATTTATATTACTCATTAAATGAGTTCATATTTAAAAGAATACTATTGTCTATTTCATCAAGTCGGCTGGTTCAAAGAGTAATATATATATTACATAAAGTAATATAACACCATCCAGGTATAATTACCTGGTTTGAGACTGGGTGCTCTGGCCTCCTGGTAAAACTCCTGCTCTCCCCAGCTGGAAGTGCTGTGGGTGCCAATTTCTCCGCTGCAACTTTATATTACTTTTTACAATTACTTTATATTAATAATGAGATTAGGGGCTGGTTTAGCACAGGGCTAAATAGCTGCCTTTTAAAGCAGGCCAGCAGCACGGTTCAATTCCCGTACCGCCCTCCCCGAACAGGCGCCCGAATGTGGCGACTAGGGGCTTTTCACAGTAACTTCATTTGAAGCCTACTTGTGACAATAATCGATTTTCATTTCACTTTGGTCTTTCTAGGAAGCTCTATAGAATAAAGTCACAGCCGCTTTTAAAAAAAAATAATACCTGCTCAAAAGAGGAAGCACTTCTGAGATAATTGACTGTAACGAGCTCTGAAAACAAATAAAGCTAATTGCTCCTTTGAAATTGCCTGGAGCTGTCAATAAAGAGGCTTGTAAAAGGTAATGGGCTGTGAAATTGAATGTGAAAAATTCAGTTCAAAGCTTTTAGGCTCCTCTGCATGCACACAGACTGGAAAACGTTAAGGGGGAATAAAACTGACTATGACAAAAGCATTTCAAAAATTTCCAACACATCAGAGGGAAGACCTTCATGTTCATCTGGCAGATATTTGAACATAACATACTGGGAGTGATATCAAAGGGCTTCGAGGCGAGAGAGGGAATACTTTCACTTTCATCTGACCGATCTTTGAACTTGACATGTTGGGAGAGACATTAATGTGTTCTAATATATGAGAGGGAAGACGTTTAACTACAACTTGACATGCTGAAAGACAGTCTAATGATTTTCAAAGCTATGGGAGAAGATCTGTCACACAACCCCTATTCCAGGAAAGACACCTGACCTGAGCCTCCCCCAGCCCAACCCAACTCCCCCCCCCCCCCCCCCCCCCCCCACAACCCCATTTCCCCTGAAGTGCCCCTCTCAGCACTCTGGAGGTAAGTGTAGAGAGGTACTTACCCCTTTTCCTCCCCTTGGAGTCCACAGCACCAGGTTAGCACTGCCAAGGGGTGGAGCCTGAAGGGAGGACTGGAGGGGGGGCTAAAAGGGGGGGACTGAGTGGGGGCCTAATGGGGCGAGAGTCCTGAAGAGGGGGGGATCATATGGCAAGCCCATAATGGGGTGTCACTCACTTGGGGGGGGGGCCTTGCCTGTGATTAGAAGGGGCCTTTCTAACAATTAGGGGAGCCTTGCCAGCAATTCGGGAAAGTGGGTCTTGACAGCGGTTGGGCGGGGACCGTGCTAATGATTTGGGCGTGGGCTTTGTCAGTGACTGGGGGGCATTGCCAGTGAATGGGGTACTTGCCAGTGATTGTGGGAATGATGGTTTTCCAGCTAGTGATTGGGGGGTGTTCAGTGTTATTCAGAGACCGGGGAGCCCTTTAAAAACGGCTCCTTGAACTCTGAGGAGTGGGTCCTCTCAGCGAGGCTACGATCTGCCCTCTTAAGGGCAGTGAAAAACACAATCCTCTCCAAAAACTCCAAAAACTGAATGTGTGAGATTTGTTGTTTGAGTACATGATGCCATGTTGAGAGTTTGATAGTGGTGGGAGCTAAGAGAGGACTTAGCCTGGTGGAGTGATGAGATTCATCCACATCTTGCACTGGTTAGCGTTTCGTGGGCAGGTGGCAGCTGCACTCACCTGCTGGACAACGACAGCCCACACCAGAAAGGTGAGGTTAGTGTACTTCTTTCAGCTGCCCCTGGAGTACAGCACATGCTGGTGGGTTCAGACTCCCTGAATAAGGGCCTCAAGTACCCTTGTGGTGAAAGCTGGTGTTGCCTTCTTCTTGAGGCTGCTAGCTTTTTCCTCTGGGTTGCTGACACGTTGCACAGACTCGTGAAGCCAAGTGGGCTGGAAAGAGTGATATGAGTGTGCGGGACTGGTACACATTGGACCGGGCGGGCAGACAAATCAGATGCTGGTTGGCCAGGTGATTCGGAGGGAAACTCACTCATACATAATTAGTGAGGCTCCAAGCACAGAATCTGGGGCGGGATCTCACCATTCTGATTGGCAGGACAGGCATCGTCGGAGCTGCCCACCACCAAACTTAGTCTCAAAATGGGAAAGTTCCATCTCAATCTGGATTAAAATGAAGTCTAATGTATTTCAGCACAGGTGACATATAACCCCTTCATAGAAATTCATATAATTCCTACATTGCAGAAGAAAGCCATTCAGCCCATCAGGTCTGCACCAACCCTCTGAAAGAGCACCCTAACTAGGCCCACTCCCCCGCCCTTTCTCGTAACCCCACCTAACCTTTGGACACTAAAGGGCAATTTAGCATGGCCAATCCACCTAACCTGCATATCTTTGGACTGTGGGAGAAAACTGGAGCACCTGGATGAATCCCACGCAGACACGGGGAGAACGTGCAAACTCCACACAGTCACCCGAGGCCTGAACTGAACCCGGGTCCCTGGCACTGTGAGGCAGCAGTGCTAACTACTGTACCACCGTGCCCACCACTACATTTAATCCCCAGATTATATATAATAATGTGTGTTTGCAAATAAGCAAAAATGATTTGCTCAACAGAATGGCACAAAGACAGCACCATCTTAATTTCCAAATGCTGAGTTGTTACATGGTTAGTTGCACTGCCCAGGACCATTCAGGATGATCCTTCAATAAAACAAATTAGTTGCTTTTGCAGGCAATGCTGGATTTAAGATAATAAAGCGCATAGGGGTAAAATTTTCTCTGGGCAGATTCTTGGGCCAAGATGTGGTGCTATGCAATTAGCCCTTGTTTGGAGTGACATAAAGATGGGGTGAGTAATTAAAGACTGCAGAGTCTTTACTGGAAGCACACTGAGCAGGGTTGGTCTGATACCTTTTCTGCTCACTGTGGATTAATTTCTGCAAGAATTACTCCCTTAATTAATCTAGGGAGTTAATAGGGATTAATAGGGATTTAATATTTAATAATTGATGGTAGACCTAAGAAGTGGAACCAATGACTGGGCAGATTGGGTATAGGCCATCCCAGTACTGAAGCCATTGGGCAGGTTTCTCCGACCCCCCACCAGCTGCCGAATTCTCCGGTGTCAGGGTTTTGGTGGGGGCGAAATTGCGCACGCCGGTTGGCAGCCGCTGGCACCGCCAACCCCCCCCCCCACCCCCCCCCGGCGATTCTCCGGCCCGTGAGGGGCCGAGCGGCCTCCCGGCTGTTCCTGCTGGCTTAAATTAGACCTGGAACTTACAGGTGGGACCTGGCTCTGCGGGCGGCCTCCGGGGTCCTCGGGGGGGGCACGGGGGGATTTGGCCCCGGGGGGTGCCCTCACGGTGGCCTGGCCCACGATTGGGGCCAACCGATCCGCGGGCGGGCCTGTGCCATGGGGGCACTGTTTCCCTCTGCACTGGCTGCTGTGGACCTCCACCATGTCCGGTGCGGAGATGAACCCCATGCACATGTGCTGAGATGGCACCAGCACACGCTGGCGCTCCTGCGCATGCGCCAACTCGCGCCGTCTGGCGGAGGCCCTTCGGCGCCGATTGGCACGACGCCAAGCCCCTTCCCACTGGTTGGCGCGGTGCCAACCCCGCTGGCGCCGGCCTAGCCCCATAAGTTGTGGAGGATTCCGCACCTTCCGCCAGCCTGGAGCTAGAGTGGTTCACGCCACTCCTCGGTGCCGGGACCGCCCGCCCCGCCGGATAGGGGAGAATCCCGACCATGGTGCCCATTTCACACCCCAGAAAATGGTCACTTAACATAACACTTTCTATCCCAGTGATCTTCAATAAACCATCTTATGAGAACTAAATCTTCAAAAAGTTGCAGTGGTATCTATAATATGAAGTGTTACTAGAATACATCTTTTTCTGCAATATCTGACATATTTGCACCTGAGAGATAGGAGAACCAGAGTCAAGTGTAACAAGGGCAAGCATCAGAACTTTGCAATATTGCAATTACTCTTTTTCATTGTTCCCTGTCCTCTCCTAAAGACTCTCTGGTTTACAGGATACCAATCCCTATCTTTGGGCTATTCAACCTTGGGAGTATTGCAAGCAAGCCCAATGCTACCCTTGCCCACATTTCATGCAAGGGCACATGCCTGCTACCTTAAATGTTCAGCAGCAGGGACTGTGTTTGATTTTGCCTTCTTTCGTCCAAGGATATTGGACTGATTGTAATGGCCCTATTAGCACCGCATTTGAGATCAATGCATCTGAACCCACAGTGAGGACGGAACCTGCAACTTCTGTTCTGTATGGCTGAGCACGACATCAGGCTTTTACCCACTGGACCTCCAGAAAAGCTTGCAATTACCTTTTTAAAGCTGCAGAATGAAAAAATTCAGCAAGTTCCAGACAACCATGAAAATGTTAATGCAATCTCCACACTGTTAATAGCTCTTCTAGATTACACTTATGATGCCATACTGTAACCCATATTTATTACCTTTGCTTTACCTGACTGTACCCATAGGAATTTGCAATTTTGCCTGTTTATTGCCGTTGATTGCAGCAAAGATTTTATTGTACCTTTGACAAGGATCTTTTTAATTGCCTAATTGTTTTACAATCGTTAGATTCAGAATATAGTGTGAAAGAATCATATGAGTATAGATTGCACAATCAATCCTGCTGCTTTCTGTGATTTATCAACCAAGTAGGCTTCATGTGAAGAGGCAGGCTCCTCTGGCAAACTGCACACACAATGAGTGCTGCAAACTGCTCACCACAAATCTCTTGACCTCATTCCCTAACCGAGCAGGCAGATAAATTGCCTGCTTACTAATGCCAGTGGTTCCAAACTGATATGGTGGCCATAAATTTCCTCATGTCACATGTCTTTGTTGTATTTATTATTTTTTCTGTATATTTTCCAGTTTATCGTCAAATATCAACGCATCAGAAGATGCCCGGAAACTAAACTAAAACTGTACCTTCAGCGGAGAATTTGGCCTGAGCTATATTGCAGCTTTTGATGGCATTTCCAATTATTTATATTCACATCGCACTGCTCCTTGGTTTAGTGTGCTACAATACAATCAGATTATATCCTTAGGGTACATCTATGAGTCATTGGGCTGGATATTACAGCTTCTCCCTGGCGTATTTCAAGGCGGTGGGGCTCGTAAAATAAACTGGGTGACCTGTCCGCCAATCTCCCACTCACTCCGACCTGTCTCCCGTACGACAGTGGGTGGGGAAAGTGTCAGGCAGGCGCCTATTCCTGTAAGTGGCTACTTAAAGAACTCATTCTGCCTCCATCACATTGAAAGTGTGACAGGGGGAGGCGAAGGTAAGGCAGGCAGCCCGGTAGCTTTCACTGCACAGGCTGATGTCGGGCAGGAAAAAAGGGGACCTCCTCTGTAAGGTGCCCATGCCCATGGGAAGCACCACCTTCCCCATCAAAATCCTACCCCTCCTCCCATGAAGCCTCCCCCTGGCCCTCTAAACCACTCCCTCCCCCTCACTGCAGTCTGTCACGCAGGCCTGTGCAAAATCCTCAGACTTACCTGAGCCCAGGATTCAACAGTCTTCATCCTATTCAGGGACTGCCTGTAGTTCCAGCAGTTGTCACTCTTTCATTCTAGCGCTGCCGGGACTACAGAGCTGCCAGTCAATCAGATTGGCTGTCAGATCTCTAGGGCAGGACGTCCTCTCAAATCGGGCAGAAGTCACAGTCTGACTCCATTGATGTTGTCCCCAGTGTATTATCAGTGTGGGGAACCTGAGCTACGGATGGGTGGGCTGAGAGGACTTTGCAGTTGAGGGGGGCAGAGAACATGTGCTCCTGTAAAATCTGGCCCATTGATAAGGTAGGCAGCATTCCTTTGCAGTTATTTTAAACATTATCCTCAACATGAATTCATATCACTGTGAAGAAAGAATCTGATATTGAGCTCAGACCCACAGGTTTTAGAGTGCTTTAAAATGCCATCAGCTAAATTTAAAACTGCACCGTGGTTGTACCTGACTCACTCAGCTACATAACTCCATCCAAGATATCCAAACGAAGGAATGCATTCCTCAAGCAGAATATGTAGTTGTGCTTCTTATGTGATTGGGTTGGGAAAATGTAAGCTGTGTTGGGCTGATCCTTATGTTCCAAGTTTGGTGCAACAGTCCTTTAATAACAATCCAAGAATCACACAGCAGCAGGAGGCTATTTGGCCCATTGTACCTGGACTAGCCCTCTGAATGAGCAATTCCCTGAGTACCATTCGCCCCTAACCTTGCACAACCTTCCTTTTCAGAGAATTCAAGAGGGGGTTAAACTGCTAAGAGGTGGCCCCGGCTCGTCGTGATCATGTCTTCTCGGAGTCGGGTCGCTTGTGAATGCAGCCCAAAGCGGGTGGTAAACTTCATCTGAGGATAAATACTGGCACAAGACCCATAGTCAACAAGTAGAGGTTCTTTTTCAGATTACAGTCTATTTCCATTTTGAATGCTTCAATTGAGCCTGTCTTCACCACCCTCTAATGGACAAACTGAACACAATGAATATCTTGGCACTATGATCTACACAGATAACATTGGGACAACAACTGTCTGCTAAAGGCTCGCCACAGACTTGAAACCATCTATGTACTAACTGAATCCTGGGCCTGAAATTTCAGGATGGCGAGTGCTCAGTGCCGGTCATCCTGAGAGTTGGTACGGAACAGGCCGCTGCCACTTCACACTCTAATGAGCATTGATTGACAGCAGGCAGGACTTCTGTCCTCACTTGGAAAGATTTCCCACCTTGGAGAGCTATCGGCCAGTCAGATTTGCCAACAGCTCTCCAGCCCAACCAGGCACAGTTCTGCAGTGGTTGGAAGAGGTACAGCGATGGCATGCCTGAGCCCAGGAACAGTAGTGATGGAAAGTATGTCCCATCGAGGGGAGGATAGGAGATGCCCTGGAGGTTCACGGAATTTGGGGGAAATCTTGCTGTCTGGGATAATCTTGTGGGAGAGAGAGGGTGTGAGGAGGGCCAGGGGTCTCTGGTCTATGAGAGGAGGGTGCCCCAAGTCTGAAAGGGCTGTCCAACCTTCTTATGGAGGTGACCCCACCCACTTCCAGACTGAGATTGAGGGTGACAACTTTTTCAGTTCCCGCCCTAAGCCATCGGGCACCCGCTGGCCTGAAAATTAAGGCTCAATGAGAAAAGGCCATTGAGAGCCACTTAAGGGCCTCAATAGGTAGATAGATAGAACAGTACAGCACAGAACAGGCCCTTCGGCCCTCGATGTTGTGCCGAGCAATGATCACCCTACTCAAGTCAACCTATCCACGTAACCCAACAACCCCCACCCCATTAACCTTATTTTTTAGGACACTAAGGGCAATTTAGCATAGCCAATCAACCTAACCCGCACATCTTTGGACTGTGGGAGGAAACTGGAGCACCCGGAGGAAACCCACGCACACACGGGGAGGACGTGCAGACTCCGCACAGACAGTGACCCAGCCGGGAATCGAACCTGGCACCCTGAAGCATTTATGCTAACCACCATGCTACCATTCTGCATGGGCTGTCTGTCTGAAGCCCTGTCTCCCCACCATATCCAGGAGGGAATATAGTACATGTAATTTTCCGCTCCCCCCACATCCCCCACCCCCAATTCCCCACCAGCAGCCCCCACCCCCCCCCCCCCCCCCACCCCATGCCTCAGACCCTGCCAGGAGGGGGAATGTAAAATTCTGCCCATGGTGATTATAGGCTGGTTAACAACAGTGCTCTCACTGGGTGGAATTATATTAACTTGTTTTTAATTGAGGGATAGAACCATTTTGGATCCTGATCCAGGTAATTTCTGAGCTCTAGCTCTGCCTGCATGATCTTCTGGAAGTGGCTAATTAAAGGTGGTGGGCTGGCTGCATGAGCAGGAGGGCCAATAGGAGTGCCCGAGGCTCTAGGTGGCTGGTTGGCCCATCGGGAGAGCTGTGTGCGGCCACTGTGGGTGGGAGACAACCATTTGCCTCAAGATGGAGGTGCCCTCTGTATACTTTTGATACAGAATGTGCCAGGTCATCATTGTGAAGGGGGAAATCCTCCAGAGGATCCCAACTGTAGCACTTTGACATATTTGCCGCGGGGAAGGGGTGGGAGTAGGTGACAGTGGAAACCTCATCGGCCACTCCTGAAACTGCAACCTGGAAGCTACCTCAAGCCATCTGCCAGATTTGGCTTCAATGGGGGAAGCCTTTCCGCCTCCAGGAAGGTGTCAGCAATCTGGTGTTTCTTCCCTCAAGTGGTTACTTAGTTACCACTGATAGGCTACCTGCTTCTGTCAGGCATGAAGCAGATGCTGGCAATGGCAATACCTCCAACAAGCTCCACCACTGCCACACCAGCTCCAAAGCTGCCTTTACGTATATGATAAAATTTTGCCCAGCCCGTGCTGGTAACTGGTTACAGACTGGTTACCAGGTGACCTCACACTGAGTGCTGGTAACCTGATACAGATTGGTTACCCAGTGAACTCACACTGAGTGCTGGTAACCTGACACAGACCCGTTACTAGGTGAACTTACACCAAGTGCTGGTAACTGAATACAGACTGGTTACTAGGTGAACTCACACCGGGTGTTTGTAACCGGATATAGACTGGTTACTAGATGAACTCACACTGGGTGCTGGTAACTGGATACAGACAGATTATTAGGTGGACTCACACCGAGTGATGGTAACCGGACACAGCTTGCTGAAAAGCCTAAAAGCTTTGAACTGCATTCTGCACATTCAATTTCACTCTCCACTACCTATTGCAAGTCCCTTGATTGAAAGGTCCAGGCTTTTTGAATGGAGGATTGGCTTTGTTTGTTTTTATAGCTCTTTATAGCTCTTTGTAGCTCATCACCGTACACTAGCTCTGAGGTTTTTCTTCTTATGAGCAGCTATTGTTTCGAACTGTAGGTTTTTCATAGAGGCATTTTATTTGTTCCGAATTGCTTCCTAGAAAGACCAGGTGCTCTGTCTGACTGATATTTTCTCATAGTGGGTCTTTTTCAACCTCTTATGCCAGAGCAGCATGCCTGTACTGGAGGTTATTTTCAGCCATTGAAGAAGCTGGCACAACTCAGAAATAAAAGTCCAAGTTTCTTCAAATCTCACCTTCTCACAGCCACTATTTAATTATCTGGATAGATGTTATAACCACGCCAGTGGGCTCGGAGGCCTTCAGAGGCCCCAGGTAGTCAGGGTCATGGGTGGATTGTGCACTAGCTCTGTTACCTGGCTACCTGGCAGTGCCAAGCTGGCTAGTACTTCCAAATTGCAACTCCCAAGGTGCCATGCCAGGGGGCAGTACCAGGTTGTCACTACCAGGCGGTGCGACCTGAAGGGGAGATTTGAAGGGGCCTTTAGTGACCCACGCCAGAGTTTGTCTCTGTTGTTGGTGTGGAGGGAGTGGAATTATGCCTCTGATTGTGGGGGAGGGATGGGGTCTCTGACTGGGAGTGGGGAGGACAATGATGTCTCAGACTGGGGGGGAATACGGCCTCTTACTGGGGCAGGGCAATGATACCTCTGACTGGTGATGGTAGGGGGGGAGGCCTCTGACTGGAGGGGTGAGTGAGATCTCTGACTAAGGCAGGCAGTGATACATCACTTTGGGGGAATGAGACCACTGCCTGGGGGGAACCAATGATGTCTCACCTGGGAGTGGGGGGGGGGGGGGGGAAATGGATGGGTCATGCTCTAGCCCACGTTGTGTTGGGTGAGGGGTGTGACCCAATAATTTAGTGGTAGGGGGAGTTTGTCCCCCTGTGGTGAAGGATTGGGTGTTGCAATGTCTGGGAGTGGGGGCCTGTCTCTTTACTGGAAGATTGTGGTGCCCTTTAAAAAGGGCACCCCAATCTCTGAGGAACTGAACCTGCTGATGTGTTTAGGTCCCGTTCTTCTCCAGCCTGTGCGAAACTCACCCTCCCTTCCAAAAAATTAAGTGTGAATGGATTGCGATTGAAATCATGCCTACTCACCCGGTAGCAATTGCAGCATGCTTTCCAGCGAGGGCGGCAGAGAGACGTCAAAGCATCCATCAGAGGGCAGAGAGACATCGCTGAGGTGCATTCTGGGAGCAGTCAGCTCTGTCACCACGACCGAACAGCGGATCGCAAATGAACTCAGTGTCAAAGAATAGTAAGTCCCAAACATTATATTACTGTAGTGTTTCCATCCTTCCCTCCTCTAAACTAAAAAAAAAAGGAGAGAGAGATTGTAAGAGGCTGCTAGAAAATTTGTTGTAGCCTAGAATGTACTGGGCCTGACTCCTTCACTTCCAGGAAGTGTGTCCAACTGTAGTTCCTGTCAGACCGCCTGATGACTCTGGGAGTGCAGGTGGATTCACTTCGGAGCATCCTCGATGCTGAGGAAATCGTGGATAGCACGTTCATTAAGTTGGTCACACCACAGATAAATATGACTGAGGAAGATAAGGACTGGGTGACCACTAGACAGTGGAAGAGTCGGAAGGCAGTGCAGGGGTCCACTGCGGTCAACTCTCTCCAAAACAGGTATACCGTTTTGGATACTGTTGGGGAAGATGGCTCACCAGCGAAAGGCAGCAGCAGCCAGGTTCATGGCACCATGGCTGGTTCTGCTGCACAGGAGGGCAGGAAAAATAGGTGATAGGGGATTCAATTCTGAGGAGAATAGATAGGCATTTCAGCAGCTGCAAATGAGACTCCAGGATGGTGTGTTGTCTTGCTGGTTCAAGGGTCAAATATGACTCGGAGTGGCTGCAGGATATTCTGGGGGCGGGGGGTGGTGAATAGCCAGCAATTGTGGTGCACATAGGCACCAACAATATAGATTTTAAAATGGGATGAAGAAAAAGTGAGGTGTTTCCGGTGAATGAGGAATGTCGGGGAACCAATTTGAGGGTGTTGCCATTTAGGGTAGCCAGGTATAGGTTCAGGTATTTGGAGGTCCAGGTGACGGGGCAAGTGGGCAACGATGCACAAATGGAACCTAACAAAGGTGGTGGAGGAGGTAAGGGAGGAATTTAGGAGATGGGATATGCTACATCTGACACTGACGGCGAGGGACCAGGTGGTAAAAATTAACGTTCCCAAGGTTCCTGTTTGTATTCCAGACCATCCCGATCTTCATCCGAAGACCTTTTTCCGGAAACTGGATGCAGCAATTTCGGAGTTTATATGGGCGGGAAGGTACCTACAGTGAAGAGGGCTCTGCTACAGAGACAGAGGCAAACAGGTGGGTTGGCGCTATTGAATCTGTTGCACTACTAGGGGCTTTTCACAGTAACTTCATTGAAGCCTGCTTGTGACAATAAGCGATTATTATTATTATTATTGCTACTGAGTGGTGAATGAAAATGAAAATGAAAATGAAAATCACTTATTGTCCCGAGTAGGCTTCAATGAAGTTACTGTGAAAAGCCCCTAGTCGCCACATTCCGGCGCCTGTCCAGGGAGGCTGGTACGGGAATCGAACCGTGCTGCTGGCCTGCTTGGTCTGCTTTAAAAGCCAGCGATTTAGCCTGGTGAGCTAAACCAGCCCCTTGTGGAGAAGGTGAGGCGGTGGTGGGAAGGAGAGGGTTGGAATGGGTTAGGATAGAGGAAGAGTCCTACAGGGGGTCCAGCCTGAGGGCCATGGTGGCGGCAGTACTACTGCAGGCATCGACGCGGTATACTGAGAACCCGCTCGTATAGTCCATGATTAGGGTGTGGAACCAGTTGAGGAGACACTTTAGGATGGAGGGGATATCGGTGTTAACACCGCTGTGTGAGAACCATGGGTTTAAGCCGGGGGTGACAAGTGGCAGGTATAGGAGGTGGAGAGAGGTGGGGCTGATGAGGGTGAGGGATCGATACCTGGGGGAGAGGTTTGTAAGTATGGAAGAGCTGAGGGAGAGGGTAGAGCTCTCGAAGGGAAGCAAATTCAGGTATATGCAAGTGAGGGACTTTGCGCGGAAGTTCTCACTCGGTTTGTTCTCACTGGAACAACGGAGGTTGAGGGGCGACCTGATAGAGGTCTACAAAATTATGAGGGGCATAGACAGAGTAGCTTTTCCCTCGTCAGGGTAGAGGGGTCAATTACTAGGGGGCATAGGTTTAAGGTGCGAGGTGCAAGGTTTAGAGTAGATGTACGAGGCAAGTGTTTTTACACAGAGGATAGTGGGTGCCTGGAACTCACTGCCAGAGGAGGTGGTGGAAGCAGGGACGGTAGTGACATTTAAGGGGCATCTTGATAAATACATGAATAGGATGGGAATAGAGGGATACGGACCCAGGAAGTGTAGAAGATTGTAGTTTACTCGGGCAGCATGGTCGGCACAGGATGGAGGGTCGAAGGGCCTGTTCCTGTGCTGTACCTTTCTTTGTTCTTTGTTCTAAGATATGGGTAGGGTTTCCCAATCAGCCAGAGTATACCTTATTGGAACTATTGCTGCTCCCAGATGTGGAAGGGCAGAGTAGGATTGGGGACATATAGGGGTGGCTGGGGGAGCAGGAAGGAGCCAAGATGATGAGGATTAAGGAGAAATGGGAAGAGGAGCTGGGGGGAGATAGGATGGGGAGTGTGGAGTGAGACGATGCGCAGGGTGAATTCAACCTCCTCGTATGCGAGGATGAGTTTGATACAGTTTAAGGAGGTATACAGAATGCACATGACTCGGGCGAGGATGAGTGGGGTTCTTCTAGTGGTTGGCAGACGAGTGTGAGAAGTGTGGTTGGGCATCGGCGAATCCTGCCCATATGTTCTGGGAGTGTGAGAAGTTGGAGAGATTCTAGGAGGGTGTGTTTGGGACATTATCGACTGGGCTTGTACTCACTGGAGTTTAGACGAATGAGAGGGGATCTCATAGAAACATATAAAATCCTAATGGGACTGGGCAGCCTAGATGGGGAAAGAATGTTCCCGATGTTGGGGTCGGAAAGCTGTTGGGGCCAGTTTGTTGGATTATTCAAGAGGGAGCTGGACATGGCCCTTGTGGCTAAAGGAATCAAGGGGTATGAAGAGAAAGCAGGAGTGGGATACTGAATTTACATGATCAGCCATCATCATATTAAATGGTGGTGCAGGTTCGAAGGGCCGAATGGCCTCCTCCTGCACCTACTTTCTATGTTTCTATTAAGTCACTTAGTAACGTTCTGGAAAAATCCCACCCTCTGCTTTTTTTCCAAGCAAAGGTATGTTGATTCCAATCATCCTGTGTTGTTGTTTGACACCTTGAGATTCACCCAGTCAAAGGAAAATGATCATAATACAATGGAAGGTTGATAGGATGCATTCACATCCATCTTACGAACACATTAGGCGGGATTCTCCGTCGGCTGACGCCGGAATCGGTAATTATGATTGGGTAGAGAATCGGTTTTGACTGCACACTGTGAACTGCCCCCCCCCCCCCCCCCCCCACCCCAGGCCACCCTGCTAACTGCCCTCTGGCCCCAGCCAACCATCAGTGGAATGGGTGTGCTCCAGCGCAAACAGTGCCTTCTTGCTGGCTGGGATGAGGGTGTGTGGGGAGTGAAGTGTGTAAATGCGGCTGTAGCTTGTCAGCCTCCTGAGTGTCAATCACGAATCCTGCATCGTTTCTCATTGGAGTCGATTGTGTTCCATGTGGCGCCAGTGCTAGCCCCTCAACAGTCGCTGAATCGGTCCAGGTGCAACACCAGTTTTGCTGTCTTGGAAGTCCACGAATCCTGCCCCGGCATTAACACTTAGTCTCAGTACAGAGTATCCCGCCCATTGAATTTTGGGTGTCCCTTGTGTCCAGGACACAGATAGTCGGGTTGGTTAGAATTTTATACAGTAGTCCTTTTGTGTTGATCCATCTATAAACAAAGAACATATGAATTCCCCAGATGGCTGTGAATGTCCATATTTAATTAGGCATCCGCTTGAGACTTAGGAGTGTCTGAAGCTCAAAATGCCAAAGGTCATATGATTTATTGCAGCCATTTTAATAGTCTATTCGTGTCCAGTTTAAAAAATATTGACTGAAAGTTCATAATATATTGAGACTTAATACATTAAAAGATGCTCAATTATCAACGTCTAATACCTTAGTGCATTCTTTAGAATCAGTTTCTGACTTGACTATCATATTTGGGAGGACTTGGCAAGCATCATATGGGAGGACTGGACCACATGAGACTAGCTGGATTTGTAGTTTGTGATCATTTACTGAGGAGAACTTTGTCAAATTGCACCTGAAACAAATCTGTATGAATATTCAGGTAACCAAATGTCAGAGTGACAATGTTCTGTTCTTCAATATAACTAGGATAAGATTGGTTTTCCAACATTTTAATCCAAATAAATTGTTGAAACAGTATACAACGATACAGAATAGAGTAGCAACAAAATGCTCAGGAGTGCTGATACTTGAAATATGTAGGGTCAACTACAGTCATTAACGCCTCTGAAATGTGTCGGGGGATTTGAGCAGGGTCAGAAGGTAATGGCGTTCTGAACATATTCCTCCAGGTGGGTGCAGCACTTCAAGGAACAGTTAAACCTTTTTCTCAGTTAAGCAGGCACTTGGGTACATTTGATAGTAGCAGAGACACGGGAGTTTTTCCGTTGCACTCTGGAATGCAAAAAACAGTTGAATTCCACTTCACCTCAAACACAAGAGCCATCATCACTCAGACACAATGTGAATCTAATGTGCCGCTGCGGTAGAACTTTGTATCCCATCGGGGGGGACCAATGAGGAAGTCAAGCAATGTCCTTTTTAGCTCTGTGCTGTGTTTTGTCGGGATGTTTCATGTATCTATGATAATTTTAAATAGCTGGAAAACAAATGATTTATCTATATTCAAAGAAGTTTAATTTACAAAAGAAATTCATAATGCAACGGAGTACTCTGAAGAGAATGCTGCAGTTACATTGTTGAACCAGTGAACTATTTTGTATGTGTAGAATTTAAAAGAAGCCTGTGTTATTTAGTATCAATAAAGATTACAAATATGTCACTATTGTGGACCAGTGGTGTTACCTACAGTCTTATAACACCCTAGTGCCACATGGTGCAGGACTAGGGCCTGCAAATGGGCACAAGTCATACAACATTTATGATTTGCCATGTCTGCAAAAAGTATAATTACACATTGAGCTTTTGTTATCATAAATTATAAATAGCCTTGTTTAAGCAAAGTGAGAGTTTTCTCTCAAGACTGCCTCTGATTCACGCTTTCATTACTCCTGCCGTGGCTTTGCTTGGAAACTCAACCTGGCACTGAAGCAGTTCCATTAATTCATACCACCAGGGTGGCCAAAATGACTTTGGAATAATAAAATATTACACATGCTAATTAAGCCATTTTCACTCAATGACTTGATGTTGAGCTACCAAGAATTCACAGATCATTGAAATGCATTCTGCAACTAACTCATTCCATGTTCACTTTAAGTTTTCTCCTGGGCACAACGCCTGTCCAAAACAATAGCCGACAACATTTCAGTCCATTTTTAAAATCCCTTTATTTGCAATAAGGAATTCAATTTACCATACCAAATCACCCAACTAGAATGCACTTCAGCATGCACCAGCAAGTTAGAATAACGATAGAGTTCTGTGACTTACAGATAAGGAGAGGAAAATGTAAAATTGTTTTTAATAGCAGAGCTGCACTTTTTACAGGTCTGACATGGCGGATATGTATGTAAACTATACTCAGCAATGCGGGCCAGTTGGTGCCATTGATAGTAGATATGTTCAATGATTGGCTTGGGGTTCATTGCCCGACATGCTTTTGCAGGCCTCTATCTCCTGTATCTTGAAAAAGAATAAGGATTTCACGGAATGTGGATCATATAGGCTCACCTCCCTTTTAAACGTGAACGCAAAGCTACTGGCCAAGGTTCTGACTCTGCAATTGGAGGCCTGTGTCCCAGAAATAATTGTTGAAGAACCAACAGGCTTTCAGTTATCAGCTAATATACGGCGTGTACTGAATGTTGTTCTCTCCCCCTGCCAGCCACTGAAACAGAGGTGATTATATCTATGGATGGTGAGAAAGTGTGTAACAGGGTTTCATAGTTTCATAGAATTTACAGTGCAGAAGGAGGCCATTCGGCCCATCGAGTCTGCACCGGCTCTTGGAAAGAGCACCCTATCCAAGGTCAACACCTCCCCCTATCCCAATAACCCCACCCAACACTAAGGGCAATTTTGGACACTAAGGGCAATTTAGCATGGCCAATCCACCTAACCTGCACATCTTTGGACTGTGGGAGGAAACCGGAGCACCCGGGGGAAACCCATGCATACACGGGGAGGATGTGCAGACTCCGCACAGACAGTGACCCAAGCCGGAATCGAACCTGGGATCCTGGAGCTGTGAAGCCATTGTGCTATCCACAATGCAACCGTGCTGCCCCTACGTGGAGTGGGGAAACCTTTTTGAGGTGCTTGGAAGATTTGGATTTGGGCAGAAGCTCATTTCATGGGTTTGGCTATTGTACAAAAATCCCTCTGGCCAGTGTATGCACTAATGCGACGAGTGTGGGGTATTTCTATTGAGTAGGGATGCGAGACAGGGGTGCCCATTGTCACCACTCCTATTTGGGCTAGGGATAGAGTCTTTGGTTATATGCTGAGGTATTCAGGTGAATGGAAGGGGCTAAGGCGGACTGGGGGGGTAGCATAGGGTGTCTTTATATGCTGATAACCTGCTCTTGTATGTTACAGATCTAGTCTACTCTATGAACTATATAATGAAACTGCTGAGGAGCTTTGGGTCCTTTTCAGGGTCTAAATTGAACCTGGAGAAAAGTGAATATTTTCCAGTTAATCCAGGGGAGGGGTGCCAATCTGGGTGTATTGCCTCTTTGTCTTGACAGTGGTAGCTTCCGGCCTTGGGTGTCCGAGTGACCCATGACTGGCTTCATAGGTTAAACTATACAAGTCTGTTGAGTAGGGGGAAGTCCAATTTACAGAAGTGGGATAACCTTCCGCTGTCCTTGGCAGGCAGAGGCCGGATTATTACAATGACATTCTCCCAAGATTTTAATTTCTGTTTCAATGTTTTCCTTGCTAAGTCTTTCTTTGCAAAGATTAACAAGTTAATCATCTCTTTTATTTGGTCGGGTAAGACACCAAGAAATCATAGGGTATTCCATAAGACCATAAGACATAGGAGCAGAATTAGGCCACTCGGCCCATTGAGTCTGCTCCACCATTCAATCATGGCTGATATTTTTCTCTTTCCCATTCTCCTGCCTTCTGCCCATAACCCCTGATCCCCTTGTTAATCAAGAACTTATCTATCTCTGTCTTAAAGACACTTAGCGATTTGGCCTCCACAGCCTTCTGCAACAAAGAGTTCCACAGATTCACCACCCTCTGGTTGTAGAAATTCCTCCTCATCTCTGGACCAGGTGAGGGAGAAGGGGGAGGGGGAGCTGGGACCTATTTTGGATGAGGATGTGTAGGGTGAGGCCCTTCGTAGGGTGAACTTATCTTCCTCCTACACATGGTTCAGCCTTAAGGTGATACATACGACTAACTAAGGCTAGGTTGAGTGGATTCTTCACCAGAGTGGAGGACAAGTGTGAGCGGTGCTCTCATGGGCCTGCTAACTACTCCCACATGTTCTGGTCATTTCCAAGGGTGGTAAGCTTTTGGGTCTTCTCCCTTAGCACCATGTCGGAAATGCTTAACACTGATCTGAAGCATTGTCCATTAGAGACCACTTTTGGGGTGTCGGAGTCACTGGTGCTGGAGACTGGGGTGAAGGCAGATGTTTTTGCCTTTGTCTCGTTGGTAGCCCAGAGGTGAGTTGTGCTGGGATGGAGATCTTCTGCTCTGCCCAACGTCTCTGCCTGGTTGGGTGACCTAATGGAATTTTCTGTATAAGGGAAAGATCAAGTACACCATTAGGGGCTCAGTGGAGAGAATCTACCGGAGTTGGTAGCTATTAATTTCCTGCTTTAAAGAGTTAGCCACCATTGGCTGTTAATTGGGGGGGGGGGGGGGGGGGGGGGTGTAATTGTTATTAACGGGGTAGGTTATTTTTGTCTTCCTTTGGGTGGGATTTAGTTCAGTTGGGTGTTTTTATTCTTTTTTATGATTTTGTACTAAATAATGGCAGCAGTGTAGAACAGTGGTTAGCACGGTTGCTTCACAGCTCCAGGGTCCCAGGTTCGATTCC
The DNA here is from genome assembly GCF_902713615.1 of Scyliorhinus canicula. NCBI lineage: Eukaryota > Metazoa > Chordata > Chondrichthyes > Carcharhiniformes > Scyliorhinidae > Scyliorhinus > Scyliorhinus canicula. The sequence continues at coordinate 200,135,760 of NC_052147.1, read as the reverse complement.
TGGCTTGGGTCACTGTCTGTGCAGAGTCTGCCAAATTCTCCCCGTGTCTGCATGGGTTTTCTCCGGATGCGTCGATTTCCTCCCACAGTCTAAAGATGTGTATGTTAGGTGGTTTGGCCATGATAAAATTGCCCTTAGTGGCCAAAAAGGTGAGGTGGAGTTACTGGGTTACGGGGATAGGGTGGAGGAGTGGGCTTAAGTAGAGTGCCCTTTCCAAGAGCCGGTGCAGACTCGATGGGCCAAATGGCCTCCTTCTGCACTGTAAATTCTATGATAATATTTGTTTTCTGGGCTGTTTGATGTGAATGGTGTGTTTGTTATAAATTAAAAATTTCAATAAAAATATTTTATAAAGAAAACTATACTCAGAAAATTCAACCGGATTTTCAAAACTTATTGTGGTTAGAAAATGTTTTCTTTTCTAAAGTACTTTCAAACTTCCTTTTTTGATTCTGAACTCTCTGTGCGATGAATGAACTACGTTCATGCAGTGGATGGATGACTTGCACTCCAATATTGGCCAATACACTTTGTGCAATGGTAGCTCAGGCATGCCATAGATTTGCTCCTTCTATCTGCAGGAAGCTCTCTGTGTTGCTCAGCGCCTTTATAACTGTTGTGTTTGCCAATGGAACACTGATTATTTTTCTACAAAGAAAACCCTTTGTCACCATGACATGGATTATGTTCCAACATAGAATTCCTAGTTCTCTTAATGTCTGGATGTATACTTTGCATTTACCACCATTGTTCTCAGTTTTGTTTAACATTTATCCCATGACAGGCCAAAGGCAGGATCCAATAATGGTTACCATTATGCTGCCTGATTTGAAAACATAATTTATATTTCCTTTACTTTATCTATCTTTATAAAAGTTTCGAAGAATGCTTTATCCCTCACATTCCATGCTTCAAATGTGTTTACACAAAAGTATTACTTTTTTGGACTGGAGCCAGGAAAGTACAATTAACTTGCAATAATGACAAGTTATATTTATATGGTGCCTTTAATGTAATAAAATGTCCCAAAGCGCTTCGCAGGAGCATTATAAAACCAAATATATAGGCCATGATTTTTCATCTCTGCCACAAATGGTATTGGAGGAGGGCAGGAGGTGAAAAATCACTTGGGTTGGTGTCAGATCACTGCCGCACTGTGCTTCTGGAATGTACAAATTATAACCACACTCACCACGGGCATTTCCAATCAGCCCTTGGATCATATCATGGCACTCTTGCATTGCCCGAGGGCTAACAGCAATAGATAATAATTTGCAGAAAACAAATAACAATTTTATTGCAAACAATCAAACACAAGCAGTATCACATTCATTATCTATTCACATGATGCCCAAGTGCATCCAGTGTGTTTCTTAGTTTTCTTATGAATACTCCTATGTGGTGCCATCCCTTCATTGCCATTGGAGTCAGGCTGCAGGGGGGAAACACTCCACATCCCCCCTCCCCCCAATGTAAATGATACTCTGTATCATTGGAACCATAAGAATGGAACCAGGTGAAAGCTGGGCAGCACGGTAGCATGGTGGTTAGCATAAATGCTTCACAGCTCCAGGGTCCCAAGTTCGATTCCCGGCTGGGTCACTGTCTGTGCGGAGTCTGCACGTCCTCCCCGTGTGTGCGTGGGTTTCCTCCGGGTGCTCCGGTTCCTCCCACAGTCCAAAGATGTGCGGGTTAGGTGGATTGGCCATGCTAAATTGCCCGTAGTGTAAAAAGTAAGGTTAAGGGGGGGGGGGGGGGGGGGGGGGGGGGGGTTGTTGGGTTACGGGTATACGGGTATAGGGTGGATACGTGGGTTTGAGTAGGGTGATCATGGCTCGGCACAACATTGAGGGCCGAAGGGCCTGTTCTGTGCTGTACTGTTCTATGTTCTATGTTCTAAAGCTGTCCCACCCAGCTGCACGGCAGTGGAGAGGTGTTGGAGGAGGATGGTACTGTCAATTGTATCAAAGGTTGCAGACAGGCTGCGAAAGTCAAGGAATTTGGGAAACTTTACATTTGGCACTATCACATATTGTTATTTGTGACTTTGATAAGAGTTGTTTCCGTACAGTGGCAGAGGCGGAAACTGACTGGAGGGGTTCAACCATGAAGTTCTGGGAAAGATGACATGGATTTGGGAGAAATGAAAATGAAAGAAAATAAAAATCGCTTATTGTCACAAGTAGGCTGCAAATGAAGTTATTGCCTGTTCGGGGAGGCTGGTACGGGAATCGAACCGTGCTGCTGGCCTACCTTGGTCTGCTTTCAAAGCCAGCGATTTAGCCCTGTGCTAAACCAACATTTTCAAGGACTAAGCAGAGGAAGGGATGCTTGGAGATGGGATGAAAGTTTTCAAAGACAGTAGCTCCACCATTCCTTAAGACATATGAGAAGCAGGCCATTCAGCCCATTGAATCTGCTCCTATAATTCAATGAGATTGTGACTGATCTGATATGATAATCCTCATCTCCATTTTCCAACTTTATCCCCCATAGCCCTTGGTTCCTTGATTCCTTTGCTGATTAAACTCAGTCTATCTCAACCTTGAAAATACTTAATAACCCAACCTCAGTGGTAAATAATTCCACATATTTGCTACCCTCTAAGAGAATAAATTCCTCCTCATCTGTGTCTAAGTGGGCAAGCCCTTACTGTGAGATTATACTCCATGTCCTAAAGTCTCCCACAAGGGGAAACATCCACTGAGCATCTACCCTTTCAAATCCCGTTAGATTCCATCCGATATGTCTCAACAAAGTCACCTCTTATTCTTCTAAACTCCAATGAGTGCAGGCCAAACCTACTCAACCTCTCCTCATAAAAAAATTCCACCATACCCAAGATCAACAGCGAACCTTCTCTGGACTGCCTCCATTGCCAGTATATCTTTCCTCAGCTAAGGGAGGAAGAACTGTTTACAGTATTCCAGGTGTGGTCTAAATACTGCCTTGTATAGTTTGGGCTAGACTCCCCTATTTTTATACTCCATTCCCTTTGAAATAAAGGGCAAAATTCCATTTGTCTTCCCTATTACCTTCTAAACTTGCATGCTAGCTTTTTTTGATTTATGCACGAGGACCCCAAATCCCTCTGATCTGCAGTTTCTGCAGTCTTACTCCATTCAAATAATATTCAGCTCCTTTATTCGTCCTACAAAAGTGCATAACCACATTTTCCCACATTATATTCCATCTGCCAAGTTTCTGCCCTCTCACATAACCTGTTTATATCCCTCTATAGACACTGGGCGTGACTCTCCAAGCCTCTGCGCCAAAATCACGATCGGTGCGGGGGCGGAGAATGGGCGTTTGCACCGAAATCCGGTCCGACGCCGCTTCCGCGATTCTCCGGTCCACGTGCAAGCGGTCTACACGGCACAGGTAGGGTCCATTGACAGAGGCCCCCACAGTGATTCTCCCAGGAAAACTGTCCGAGTTCCCTATGGTGTGGTTCTAACCACGTTTTGCCTGTCTGGAAAGGTCTGTGGCGGCTGCCGACTCAGTCCACGGCCGTCCTGGTGGGGGGTGGGGGGATCCTTCACTGGGAGGAGCCTCACAGACAGCCAGGCAAGCGATTGGGTGGCACCAATCCGCAGGCGCGCACGATCTCAAGGGGACCTACTTTGTTCATCATGGTCCGCAGTGTGAGTCCGCCATGTCGCATGGGGCAGCCACTGCAGGCCGCCGCCGTGCGCATGCGCAGACCCCCGACTGGAAGTGCAGGGCCCCATATCCGCAGTCAGAGCTGCGATGAGCACTCCAGGGCCCTGCTAGCCCTCTGCAGGTAGGAGAATCACTCTGGACTTTCTTAAGGAAAGTCAAGAGTGAAACACTCGCGTTTTGATGCTGGCGTGGGGACATAGCTCCATTATTGGAGAATCCCGCCCTCTGTCTGTCATCCTTACCACTTGCCTTCCCACCTATTTTTGTGTAATCTGCAAACATGGCAATAGTACATTCACTTCTCTCATTCAAGTCTGTAATATCTATTGTGAATAATTGTGGCACTCCCCGAGTTACAGGTTGCCACCCTGAAAGTGCCCCTCTTATCCAGCCTGCCATACCAGGCAGAATGGCCAGGATGAGAGAGAGAAATGATCTTACTGGGGGCTAGGACATCAAGTGTGGAGTTGAGAGTGCAATTGTGTAAATCAGTAGCTACTACAGAGATGTGTGGTGAATTAAAGGACAGAAACTAAATAGTCAGGATTTTTAAAGTTTCATTGTAAGTGAATTGGGGAATAGTTTTGTGGATACAGGAGGAAATAAGATATAGGAAGGGGGGTGTGGGTGAAGAGTAATCAAAGATGGGCTTATCTGTGATTGATATGATGGGACAGGCAAGACAGGTGGTGCATGTACAAACATTCCTTACCAAACAGCAACCAAGCTTTGTTTAGTTATAGAAATTAGGAGTGGTATTCTCCAATAAAGGGGCTATGTCCCCATGCCAACGTCAAAACTGGACTTTCTTAAGGATTTTCTCCAACCTGCCAGGGGGCTTGCAGGGCCCCGGAGTGCTCCTCGGAGCTCTGGCTGCGGATATGGGGTCCTGCACTTCCGATCGGGAGTCCGTGCATGCGCACGGCGGTGGCCCGTGGTAGCCGTCCCTTGCGACATGGAGGACTCACACCATGCGGCCATGATGAACGAAGTAGGTCCCCCCGAGATTGCAGGCTCCCGCAGATCAGTGCTACCCGATCGCTTGCCTGGCCGCCTGTTAGGCGCCCCAGTGAAAAACCGCCCCCACTCCCCCACCAGGGCAGCCACGGACAGAGTCCGCAGCTGCCACCAGCCGTTTCCGATAGGCAAAATATGGTTAGACCCACGCCGTCGGGAACTCAGCCAGTTTTCCTGGGAGAATCGCCACGGGGGCCTCTGTCAATGGCCCCCTACCCGCGCCTCGAAGACCGCACGCGGGCGATTCATGTTGATTCCCTGGGGACCAGAGAATCGCGGGAGCGGAGTCGGACTGGATTTCGGCGTAAACACCCATTCCCCACCGCCGCGCCGATCGCGATTTTGGTGCGGAGGCTCAGAGAATCCCACCCTAGATTTTCTGGTCTTAAAGGGATGCTGCTTAAACAAAGGTCCTCCTGCGCAGCAGAATAATATTCTGTGTGTGAAGAGGTGTAAAGCTCCTTTTATTAAGAAATGTCTGACATACTACAAGCAATGTGGTGAATGGATAGTAGCAAGATTAAAAAGCTAACATCTCATTCTAGCTCCACGAATCAGAGCAACACAACTTATTTGGGTCTGAAATTACTCTGTTAGTTAAATTATCTGTCACATTATGAGGCTTATGAGATAACAGATATTAGGGTGAAATTTGAATAAGTCCAGACAACAGGCACAGAGATCGTAACGCACGATTAACCCTCATCCATCTTTCTGATGCAAGAAGCCCACAAACTTGTGCTGCCTGTTAATTTAAATGATTGTAGCATTACTCCCAGCACTAAGTATGCTACAAAGTGACTGCACAGCCCAGCAAGAGATCTACATTTGTGCAAGGTTAGCACACTTAAAGATAACCTGCCATGCCAGCCTGAAACTCTGGCTGCAGCCGGTGAAGGCAATAGCTGGGGACACTGTCTGACCTGGGGCACATGGGGAAAGATTGCTGTCTAAGACCTCTCAGTCAGAGTACACCATGGGGTTGGAAATTGTATAGAATCCCTCGGGCTGTCAGACTCACATTGAATGTATGTGGTGACTGTTATATGTATCACAATTGTATTGAAGCACCTCAGAGTGCAACGGGATCCATATAGCCATCTTAAATACCATTGCACCTTTTTAAATGCCCATTTTGAAATATCTGTAATGTTCTTTAGATTGTATTGATGCACCTCAGAGTGCAATACGGTCTGTGTAGAAAACCTGAATTTTATTTGCACTTGCTGTGTTGGCCATTTTGAAATTTTTTCTAATATTCGTTCAGATATTTTATGAATAAAGAATATTTTTGCAAAAAATGGAAGAAGAGTGAAAATGGCAGTGGGGCCAAAAGTGTGCTCCAGAGTTCTCTGACTGGAGGTCTTGGTGCAAGAGGTGAAACCAGAGGAGAGAGGTAGAGGTGCTGTATGCATAGTAGAAGACCAGGAGACACTTCAGCCAGATATTGAAGGTCGTGGGAGCATTCACGGCTGGATGTGGCAGGGTTGCAGAGCTTAGATCTGACGCATTCATTGTGCAATCACTTAGCTCTGTCTATTACTTGCTGCTTATGCTGTTTGCCACACAAGGAGTCCTGTATGGTAGCTTCACCAGGTTGACACCTCATTTTTTGATATGCCTGATGTTGCTCCTGGCATGGTCTCCTGTACTCTTCATTGAACCAGGGTTAATTCCTGACTTGGTGGTAATGATAGAGTACAGGATATGCCAGGCCTGAGCTTGGAGATTGTGGTTGAATACAATTCTGCTGCTGTTGATGGCCCACAGTGGCTCATGATGCCCAGTCTTGAGTTGCTAGATTTGTTTGAAGTCTATCCCATTTACCAAACAGCACGATGGAGGGTATCTTCAATGTGAAGACGAGACTTTGAGTCCACAAGGACTATGCAGTGGTCACTTCTACCGATACTGTCATGGACAGATGCACCTGCAGCAGGCAGATTGGTGAGGATGAGGTCAAGTATGTTTTTCCCTCTTGTTGGTTCCCTCACTGCCTGCTGCAGTCCCAGTCCAGCAGCTATGTCCTTTACGACCTGGACAGCACGGTCTTTGGTGGTACTACTGAGCCACTCTTGGTGATGGACATTGAATTCCCCCACTCAGAGCATATTCTGCACCCTTGACACCCTCTAAATGGTGTTCAACATGGAGGAGTACTGAATCATCAGCTGATAGTGGCCGGTACTCAGCAGGAGATTTCCTTGCCCATGTTTAACCTGAAACCATGAGATTCATGGGGTCCAGAGTCGCTGTGGAGGACTCCCAAGACAACTCCCTCCCTACTGTATACCACTGTGCCCGCCACCTCTACTGGGGCTGTCCTGCAGGTGAGACATAACATACCCAGAAATGGTGATTTTGTTGTCTGGGCCATTGTCTGTAAGATATGATTCTGTGAGTATGACTATGTCAGGCTGTTGCTTAACTAGTCTGTGAGAGCTCTCCCAACTTTGGCACAAGACCCCAGATGTTAGTAAGGAGGACTTTGCAGAGTCGACAGGGATGGGTTTGCCATTGTCATTTCCGTTGCCTGGTTCGATGTTGCGTGGTCCGTCTAGTTTCATATCTTTTTTGTGTTTCCACAAAAATGGTTGAATACAACTGAGTGGCTTGCTAGCCATGTCAGAGGGAGTTTAAGAGTCAACCACATTGCTGTGGGTCTGGAGTCACATGTAGGCCAGACCGGGTAAGGGTGGCAGATTTTCTTCCCTAAGGGTTTTTACGACAATCGGCAATAGTTTCATGGTCAGATATTTTATTGAGTTGAAATTCCATCACCTGCCGTGGTGAGATTTGAACCCGAGTTACCAGATCACTATTCTGGTCTCTGGATCACTAGTCCAGCGATAATACCACTATGTCATTGCCTCCTCTGGAGTTCCCAGCATCACAGATGTCAGACTTCAGCCAATACAATTCACTCCGCATGATATCAAGAAACAGCTGAAGGCACTGGATTCTGCAAAGGCTATGGGCCCTGGCAATATCCCAGCAATAGTACTGAAGACTTGTGCTCCAGAACTTGCCACACCCCTAGCCAAGCTGTTTCAGTACAGCTACAACACTGGCATCTACCCGGCAATGTGGAAAATTGCCCAGGTGTGTCCTGTATACAACAAACAGGACAAGTCCAACCCAGCCAATTACCGCCCCATCAGCCTGCTCTCCATCATCAGCAAAGTTATCAAAGGAGTCATCAACAGTGCTATCAAACGGCACTTACTCAGCAATAACCTGCTCCGGGCACTCAGTTTGGATTCTGCAGTGTCATTCAGCTCCTGAGCTCATTGAAGCCTTGGTTCAAACATGGACAAAAGAGCTGAACTCCAGAGGTGAGGTGAAAGTGACTGCCCTTGATATCAAGGCAGCATTTGACCGAGTATGACATCAAGGAACCCTAGCTAAACTGGAGTCAATGGGAATCATGGGGAAAACTCTCCCCTGGCTGGAGTTATACCTGGCACAAAGGAAGATGGTTGTGGTGATTGGAGGTCAATCATCTCAGCTCCAGGATATCCCTGCAGGAGTTTCTCAGAGTAGTGTCCTAGGCCCAACTATTTTCAGCTGCCTCATCAACGAACTCCCTTCCATCGTAAGGTCAGAAGTGGGGATATTTGTCAGATATGCAGCCTGGTTTTCACTCGGGACATGGATGCCTTATAGCAGCTTTGAAAGTTTTAAATGATATTGGTCAGAATTCTCTGGCCATTGGATTTTCTTTACCCACTGGCAGCGCATCCCGCACGCGGGTATCCCGACAGCGTAGGGTGGCTTCAATGGGAAAACTCATTGACAAGCGGTGGGAATAGGGAATCCTGCCACCAGCGAACGGCGTGCCATTGAGAAACAATGGCTGGGGGATCGGAGAAGCCAGCCCATTATAACTGCCTTAGACAAGAATCAAAATTGTTCTGATATTTTTATTGATCGTTCTAAGGAATTTGACATTGTGAACATTCTATCGTTTTGAAAAGGTTGACTGACATTGTTTTTTTTCCAATTAAGGGGAAATTTAGTGTGGCCAATCCACCTACTCTGCACATCTTTGGGTTGTGGGGGCAAAACCTACGCATACACGGGGAGAATGTGCAAACTCCACACGGACAGTGACCCGGGGCCGGGATTGAACCCGGGTCCTCGGTGCAACTGACATTGGTTTTAGTAAGAATTGCCTTCCATGGGTCAACCTTTTGAATCTTGTTCAGTGTGTTAAATCAGACATTTCATTTTTCTGTCTCGGCTTAGAATAGGAGGTCATGTGATTTGATCAGATTGGTCACTCCAGGAGTGAGCACAGTCTTTGGTCATAATTCATTTCAGTTTGCGGCTGCCAGTGACTGGAATGAGGCAGAAACTCGAGCTGAAGCTGACTGATTTTATTACCGTGGATGCCTTTCACCGAAGGGTTAAGGCTCTGTTGACTGATACTTGTACTTGCTAAACTGTCAATTCTCTTTCACCACTAATTAGTATTTTCTTGTTTTTAGTGCTTAAATGACTCGTATTGTTGTGTAATTTCTGTTGCTGTGGCATTTGCACAGTAACTTCACTGCAGTGTTAATGTAAGCCTACTTGTGACACTAATAAAGATTATTATTATTATTAGCCTCAGCCAGGTTGTTGTAAATGCGAATTAGCTCTCAATTGACTTACCTGGCTAAGTAAAGTTTAAATAAATTAGTAAAATAAATCTTTCAATATTCTATAGATTCTGCAAAGATTCCTACTGACTGGAAAATAGCAAATGTAACTTCATTATTTAAGAACAAGGAGGGAAAATGCGAGACTCTATTACAAAGGATGTGATAACTATGCACTTGGAAAATAATGATATGATTGGGCAGATCCAACATGGATTTATGAAAGGAAAACCAGGGGTTGGATTCTCCATTTTGGAGACTAAGTCCCCACGCTGTCATGGATACTGTGGTCTTTTACACCAAGAAACCTGCCGTCAAAAGGCCACAAATGCGGAGAATCGTAAAGGTTGCCGTGGGACAGGCCGTGACCCACGGCAGCCTTCACGCCCACTTCCGGGGCCGATTCTCCCCCCCCCCCCCGGGCGGGGCTAGGAGCGCGGCCCCGTGCGTCACGGCGGCGCGGTCTTGACGATGGTCGTCAAGGCCGCACGCCAAGCGTCACGCCGGCTGACGCGGCCGATGATGTCAGCCGCGCATGCGCAGGTTGGACAACGCCAACCCGCACATGCGCAGTTGGTGTCTTTTCCCTCAGCCGCCCCGCAGGACGTGGCGGCTTGATCTTGCGGTGGGCACCGATCACGGGCCTATGCCCCCCTTGGCACGGCCTTGGTACTGCCGTGCCAATCGGGCCCCCAGATGCCCCAAACAGGCATCTGGCACCCGTTTCACGACGGCAGTAAGCAGGTGTGTTTGCTGCCGTGTTGAAACGGGCATGAAGACCCGGTCGCTCGGCCCATCGGTCTCGGAGAATCGTCGCTCGCTGTAAAAAATGGCGAGCGGCGATTCATGGGCGTGGGTCGGGCGTGGGGGGAGGGGGAGAATAGCGGGTGGGCGTGAAAAATGTCAGGAGGCCCTCCCGCTATTCTCCCACCCGGCATGGGGGGCGGAGAATCGTGCCCCACTGTTTTCCTGTTTTGCTGGGAACTAACATGGAGCTGTCGTAGAGCTCGCAGCTCTAGCTGCCGATACGGCCCGCAGCACTTCCGGGTCAGAGGCCGCGCATGCGCACGGTGGCGGCCTGCAGCGGCTGCTCCATGGCGGACTCAGCCCGCGGATCTGGACCGCCAAAGTAGTGCCCGTATCGGCCGCTCGCGTGCCCCAGACCACCCACCCACATTGCCCCCAGCCCCGAATGAAGTCCCCCCCTGCCCGCCGATGGGCCCTCCCCCAACTGTGGTGGCCCCGAACTGAGTCCGCAGCTGCCATGCGAGGATCCCGGACAGTGTGAACAAACGTAAGCCACGCCATCGGGAATTCGGACGATCGGCAACGGACAATCCCGGGGCGGGCCTCAGGCAATGGCCTGAGGTGGTGGATACTCAGCGTGGCGTATTCCTCAAGTCCGCCGATTTTCAGAGGGCGAAGAATTGAAACACTGGCGCTGCTCCCGATTATGTCCGCCAAAATGGATCCTGCGCCCTGTCGCCGAACGCGATTTCGGCGTCAGGGAACAGAGAATACAGCCCCACGTTTAACAATGCTGTCAGAGTTTTTTTGAGAATGTTACCTACATAGATAGCATAGATAAAGGAGAACTAGTGGATGTTATGTATTTGGATTTTCCCACATTAACCTCCCACACAGGAGGTTAGTAAACAAAATTGGAACACATGGGATTGGGGGTAATATATTGATATGGATTGAGAATTGGTTAACAGACAGAAGACAGGAATAAACCTTAATCAGTAACACCTACCCATCGAGATTCCCCTGCGTTCTGTAAAATTACACACAGGTCAAGAGTGGATGGGCAGGCAGCAGAAAGACTCAAGGCTTTCTTTGTGGGGCCTGGTGTTTTATTACTGCTCTCTCAGCCCATTAGGAAGCCATTTTTGTGAAGCTAACCTCTAGGGCCATTGATGCTGTACGCAACAGATGTGGACTGATGGGAAACCAACACTGCTCTCCACTCAGCCTCAAGCTAAAATGACAGATTGTGCTTCAGTGGCATAATTATGGCTCAAGCTGAATATAGAAAGAGGAGTGTGCCCACCTGGAGCAAGTGTACTTTCCAGCTCCATTTCAAAATTGTAACGAACCAGATCGGGGCACCAAAGGAATAGGTAAGACCCCTGTTTGACAGTTTATGTGTCTGTGTGGAAAGTTAACTATTCCACCTTGACCTTCTTGACCTTTCTGCACCTTTTGCAAGAGCTGACCACACCATCCTCCTCCAACACCTCTCACTGTCATCCAGCTCGGTGGGACTGCTCTTCCCTGGTTCTAATCATTGTCCGAGTATCACTTACCGTGGTGAATTATACTGTATTGTAATTCACACTGTATTTCAGTGCATTATATTATGTCCTTGTGGGCTCTGTATGTGAGACGTTGCGCGGCTTTGCCCACAGGGGGAGATGAGGAGCTTGTACAGAGCTCCACCCTTGGCTCTGCCCATGGCTCCGCCCATGGCCCCTCCCACTAACCGGAAGTATAAAGTGCTGCAGCCGTAAGCCTGCTCTCAGTTCCTCTGGTCGCAGGCTGGCTCAGTTGTAAGACCATTAAAACAGTTTACTTCCAATCGTGTCTCTAGTGAATTGATGGTCACAGCACTTACAATGGCTTCTCTCCCAACACATGCATTGTTACCTCTGGTGTCACCAAGGATCTATTGGTTCCATCCTATTTCTGATCTGCATGTAGCCTCTCAGTAACATCATCTGAAATACAGTGTTACTTTTCACACATGTGCTGACTATCCCCAGTTTTACTTTCCAATTCGTTATTAGTGTCACAAGTAGGCTTACATTAACACTGCAATGAAGATATTGTGAAAAGCCCCTAGTCGCCACATTCCGACGCCTGTTCGGGTACACAGTGGGAGAATTCAGCATGTCCAAATTACCTAATAGCCCGTCTTTCTGGACTTGTGGGAGGAAACTGGAGCACCCAGAGGAAACCCACGTAGACACAGGGAGAATGTGTAGACTCCACACAGACAGTGACCCAAGCCGGGAATCAAACTTAGGACCCTGGAGCTGTGAAGCAACAGTGTACCATGCTGCTAAAACTGCCTTTTTCTATAATGTTCTATAACGTTGCCTAACTCTACCTCTGCCTCAGCTAATCTGCTGCTGAAACCCTCAATCATGGTTTTGTCCTCTCCAGACATGACAATTCCAATGCAGTCCAGGCCGGCCTCCCACATTCTACCCTCCATAAACTTGAGGTCATCCAAAATACTGCTGCCCATGTCCTAACACTCACCCTGCAATCATCACGCCTGTGTCAACTGATCCACATTAGCTCCCAGTCAAGCAACACTTCGATTCGAATATACTCGTCTTTGTTTTCAAGTCCGTCCATGACCTAGCCCCAATCTCAGTAATCTCCCCTAGCCCCATAATCCTCTGAGATCTCTGTACTCCTCTAATTCTGGCCTCATGAACTTCCCAAATTTTAATCAATCTATCACATGGTTTCAGCTGCTTGGGTCCGAAACGATAGAATTCCTTCCATAAATCTCTCCACCTCCTTCCTCCTTTAAGACACTCCCTAAAACCTTCCTCTTTGGCCCGGTTTTTGGCCATATGACCTTGCGTTGCTTAGTGTTTAATTTGTCTTTCTAATGCTCCTGTGAAACGTCTTGGAATACTTAATTAATATAAATGTACCGTATAAATACAAGCTGCTGTTTTTATTGTTGCTCCATTTTCACTATCCTCTGCCTGGTTTCCACCAAGTGGTGGATTTAAATCAAGACCACGTATTCAAACCTAGCCCAAACTTTCTTTTGCATGTGATTGTAAGGTTTCTTAGGGAGACCTGCAACGCCAACCCAGTTTTTAATGTGTGTGGGGCGATAGCAAAACAAAATATATTCATCTGCAATCTGGCAGAGATCATAAAATGACTGCTTCAGGAAAGAGTGATAGTCACTGTGTCATTGGGAGTGCTTTTCCAAGGTGGCTTTATGATGCATCATAAGGCTAGATTAAAGGTGGCTTCTTTTCTCTGCGCTGACCTGGGAGTGCTTTATGCTGGCAGGACCAGGTATGGTGGTATGGTTCTTACATTACTAGATTAAAAATTCAGAGAACAAGGCAGGACTTTTGGTTTGGGGTCACACAGCGGGCACACCTATTTTGTTGAATTGGTCAGTTAATGGTCAGAGGACAGGTGGGTTCTCAAAAGCTATAGGACTAAGGAAGCCCTCCAGTAGTGAGAAAGCAGCACCACTAATGCGAGTAACGGAGAGAGGGTGCTTCAGGATGGAGGCACCCTCCCAGCACTTTGAGAATCTTTGAGAATCCAAATGGCTGCAGCTGCCAGCTGGATCACCTTTGTGGATAGGGACCTCCACAGGGTGGCCTATGATGATTAGTAAATTAATTACGGAGAGGTTTACATAAATATTGAAATGGAGCATTGCCCCCATCGCCAGTCTGCCACCCTCACCAGTCTGCCACCCTCACCAGTCTGCCACCCTCACCAGTCTGCCACCATCACCAGTCTGCCACCCTCACCAGTCTGCCCCCTCACCAGTCTGCCACCTCCTTTCACTGGCTGTTTTTCAGCCACTGTCGGGGGGCAGGAGGTCCACTTGCTGACTGAAAATTCAAGTTGAGCGAACAGCCTTATTAGGCCCGTTCTTGGCAACCTACTGGCCCCCTTTTTTAAAAAAACCCCAGGGGCAGAACAACGTTGGCAACCTGGCAGTGGCAGGGAAGTCCAAGCACATTTGCCTGCATTCTCACCGTCAGTAGACTTTCAGAAGTCTGCCCTTGTGTTTAAATCCCACCATGGGCTTGAATTTGTATTCAATTTAAAAATAATATAAAAATACAATCCATGAAGTTGTTAGATTATCATTAAAAACCTAACGAGTTCACTAACACCCATTAGGGAAGTAAAGGAGCTGTACATACTTGACCAACCTAAGTGTACCACCAGCCCCAAAACCGCATGCTAATTTCTTCTTTGTCCTTTGACGTGCCCTAACAAGCCACTCAGTTCCCTCAGAAGAATGGAAAATAGATGCCTTCACCCACATCCTAAAAATACATTTTAAAAATTGCCTGAATAGAGAAATCTGTTCATTGTTCAATAATTACAACTTTCATGTTGATTCACACACATTTATATTAAGAATATATTTGACAGATCATTTAAAAATCCAATATCTAATTTACTGCCCTGAATGAAAGTGTTATTGAAAGGAACCTGAATTTGAGGTTTAAATAGGCTGCAGCTGAAAATCATAAGAACATTTTTAAAAACATTTCCATTGGACGCCATACTGCAGGCTGATAAACCCCGAGGTAATTGGAAAGAATACCAAAGTCAGGAGGCAAATTAGGCACCATGTGAAATGATGAATCAGGGGCTAAATTGTTGGCTGTTGTCAGTCGTCAAGATTATGCTAATATTATGCAGCATTTCAAGAACTGCTGAGAAGATAAAAATGTTCAGTTCCTCACAGTGCGCGACCATTGGGGAACATTTGGTGGTTCTGTGCATTATTCAGGTCCTGCTACAATCAAGGTTTGGGAAACAAAACACTAGAACACTATTGTGTTGTGGGATATCGGTGCTAGAAAATGGAATGATTTCCTCTTCTGGGCAATGACTATAAGTTCATAAGATATAGCAGCAGAATTAGGCCATTCAGCCCATTGGGTCTACTCCGTCATTCTATTATTGCTCACATGTTCCTCATCTGCTACCTACAATGTTACAGACCAGGCGATGGATTGCGAAATCAGCCAGAGTATCTCCTCCCTAGAACACATGACCAAGGAGCGGGTTTATGCAATTCAGCCTCCCCAGCCTAAACACCTTCAATGTGATCATGGCTGATCCCATCCTGGCCTCAACCCCACCATCCTGCCCGTTCTCCATTACCCTTCAACCCATTAACAATTCAAAATCTGTCTAACACCTCCTTAAATTTACTTACTGTCCCTGCATCCACTGCACTCTGGGGTAGCGAATTCCACAGATTCACAACCTTTTGGGAGAAGTAGTTTTTCCTCAAATCTGTTTTAAATTTGCCACCTCTTATTCTAAGATTATGACCTCTTGTTTTAGAATGCCCCACAATAGGAAGCATCAGCTCCACGTCTACTTTATCCATTCCTTTTAGTATCTCGTATACCTCAATTAGATCTCCCCTCATTCTTCTAAACTCTAGAAAGTGTAGGCTAAACTGTTCAATCTCTCTTCATACAACAAACCCCTCATCTCTGGAATCAATCTGGTGAACCTCCTCTGAACTGCCTCCAATGTCACTACAACTTTCCTCAAATAAGGGGACCAACACTGTGCACAATACTCCAGGTGCGGTCTGACCAATGCCTTGTATAGTTGCAACAACACTTCCTTACCTTTATACTCAATTCCTTTTGCTATAAATGCCAACATTCCATTTGCTTTCCTTATTATCTGCTGCATCTGCATGCTTGTTTTCTGTGACTCATGCACGAGGACACCCAGATCCCTCTGCATCGGAGCACCCCAAAGTCTCTCCCCATTTAGATAATAAGTTGTCTTTCCATTTTTTCAACCAAAATGCATGACTTCACACTTAGCCATGTTAAAAATCCATTGCCACATTTCGGCCCACTCTCCTAACCTATCTATATCCATTTGTAAGGTTCTTACTTCCTCATTGCAACTTACTGTCCTCCACCTATTTTTGTGCCATCTGCAAATTTGGCTGTAGAACCTTCTATCCCTGTAACTAAGTCGTTAATATAGATTGTAAAGGCGTGGCACATGGCGCAGTGGTTAGCACTGGGGCTACGGCGCTGAGGACCCGGGTTCGAATCCTGGCCCTGGGTCACTGTCCACGTGGAGTTTGTGTGTCTGCCCCGTGTCTGCGTGGGTTTTACCCCCTCAACCCAAATATGTGCTGGTTAGGTGGATTGGTCACGCTAAATTGCCCCTTAATTGGAAAAAGAAAAACAAGTGGGTACTCTAAATTTATTTTGAAAAAATAAAAATATAGATTGTAAATAGCTGGGGCTCAAGGACCGAACCCTGTGGCACCCCACTAGTTACATCTTGCCATCCAGACAAAGGCCCGTTTATCCTGACTCTCTGTCTCCTGTCCGTCAATCAGTCTTCTATCCAAGCTAATAAATTATCCCTAATCCCATGTGATCTCACCTTGTGAATTAACCTTCTGTGTGGCACCTTATCAAACGCCTTCCGGGGGGTCCAGATGTACTACAAATACAGGATCCCCATTATCCACTTTGCTTGTTACATCTTCAAAGAACTCACGCACGGTAGCATAGTGGTTAGCACAATTGCTTCACAGCTCCAGGGTCTCAGGTTCGAATCCCGGCTTGGATCACTGTCTGTGCGGAGTCTGCACATTCACTCCGTGTCTGCATGGGTTTCCTCCGGGTGCTCCAGTTTCCTCCCACAGTCCAAAGATGTGCAGGTTAGGTGGATTGGCCGTGCAAAATTGCCCTTAGTGTCCAAAATTGCCCTTAGTGTTGGGTGGGGTTGCTGTGTTATGGGGATAGGGTGGAGGTGTGGACTTGGGTAGGGTGCTTTTTCCAAGAGACGGTGCAGACACGATGGGCTGAATGGCCTCCTTCTGCACTGTAAATTCTATATAGTCAAACATGATTTGCCCTTCATAAAACCATGCTGACTCTGATGGATAGCGCTTTGGCTTTCCAAATGTCCTGATCTCCAGGTAAATTAAAGTACAGTTGGCTGCACCATCTCAGAGTACTCCGAACTACAGGAACAGACCTCAGGGATTTATGGCAAGATTATGGTAAAGGATGTAGGATTGGTGGCGGGGTTAAGATCAAGTGGGAGGAGGAATTGGGGTTGGAATTGGAGGATGGTGTGTGGTGGGAGGTTTTGCAGAGGGTGAACACTACATCCTCGTGTGTGAGATTCGGGATGATACAGTTGAAGATAGTGCGTAGGGCCCATTTGACTAGGTCCAGGATGAGTAAGCTGTTTGCGGGAGTGGAGGTTAAGTGTGAGCATTGTGGGAGGGGCCCAATTAACCATGTGCACAAGTTCTGGTCGTGTCCTAAGCTCGTGAGGTTCTGTGTCTCCTTCTTTAGTTCCGTGTTGGCGATTCTGCAAATTGAACTGAAGCCCTGTCCCTCGGGGGCCATATTTGGGGTTTGGGACCTGCTGGAGCTGCAGACGGGGGTCGGGGGCTTATGTCCTGGCCTTCGCCTCGCTGATTGCTCGAAGGTGGGTGCAGCTGGGATGGAGATCAGCTTCGCCCCCCCCCAGTGCCTCAGTATGGCTGGGGATCTTATAGAATTTTTCTACCTCAAGAAAGTCAAGTACACCATGAGGGAAGCAACTGAGAGATTCTACCAGAGATGGTTTGGGATTGTTTGTCACTGTTCTATTGTTATATATAAGATTGAAAATGTTGAATAAAAATATATTTAAAAAAACACTACAGAAGTAGGACACATTTCAGAGAAGAAAACAACAAATTCTTCAGAACACCAATCAGTTACATTATTTGTTATATCAACTGTGTGGTCTCATGGTTTTATGTGGGTTTCCGTTTATTCACAGGAATAAGAAAAGATCAAATGAAAGCTTAATGACCAATTCCGTTTCGGATCCCAACATTTCTGTAACTATAACTTATCACATGGAATTAAATATTGTTACAGGAGCTGTGAGCAGGGGCGGGATGGCGGTGCAAGTTAATGTTGTTTCACGGGAAGACAGTTTGCCAGTTTCCTTGGCCAGTGACAAACAGAATGCCCAATATGATATTGAAGCATACAGTTGGATTGCCCTCACAATTTCAGCTAGCCAGATCAAAAATTGAGAAATGCTGTTACTGGTCTGTATTTTAATGTCATTTGCAAGCTGACGTGCAAGGTCACAGAACAGTCAAAAGGGAGTCTAGCCCAACTAATCACTTTGAATTTATTGAAGAGCCAACAGAGAGGGTAGACCGGATGAATTCAATAGCTGCAAGATAGCTGGATTTCCAAAAAGCCTTTGATGAAGTGCCACATAAGAGACTCACGAATAAGGTCAGATTATTTAGAGACAGGGGCAAGTAGCAAAACTGAAAGCGAGCTGGTAACCATGATGTTATCCACAACTATGTGGCTGCACAAAGTGCCTGAAACAGTTGGCCACAACTTTTATCGTGTGCAGTTGATGCAGGGTTTGCGCTATGTGTGAGGCATTTCACTTCCCACAGTGGCTATGTACAGCCTTGGCTGCTGACCTTTCCAGAGATTGAGGCATTGTCATCCTTCAGGGTTACAAGTCCGAGGCTGATTGCTGATCCTGATTACGATGTCACTGCTTGTAAAGGTCTTTCTGATCGCTGGCATGGCACTAAGAGACTGGAGAAATACACTCTGGTCCACTAGCCTGCACCTTACTCCTCCTGAAACCTTGTAGCTATCAGCTTATCATACATGTTGTCCGCATTGTGCCACTACGAGGTCATCCTCACATAGAAGCTGACCATCATCATCCTCTTCAGATCCCTGCTCTTCTATGTCTTCATCATCCAAGGTTCTCATCCTCCTCCACATCTCCCTCCGCCACATGACCTCTCCTTTGAAGCACCAGGTTGTGTAGGGCACAACAGACCGTGATGATGCAGGACACCCTCTGTGAATAGTACTGCAGAGGTCCATCTGAGCGATCCAAACATTAGATGCACATCTTTTTTTTTCTTTTTTTTAATGAATTTACCCAATTCCTTTTTTTCCACTATGGGGCAATTTAGCATGGCCAATCCACCTATCCTGCTCACCTTGAGTGTGGCAGTGGATGTCCTACCAGTCCATGTGGCCTTAGATCCTCCTGCAGAATGTGGCAGGTATGACCCACACATCTCTTAATAAACGCAGACATGTGCAACCTTGTCTCTCACTCATCTCCAAATTGGAAAGTGCCAGTTTGGTTGTGCCAGTTGTTTTGTGGGATGGGCCTTAGGTTCTTCCTGCAACCATGCACCTCAGGCTGGGGCTCCTCTCTAAGCTGTGCCAAATGGAGCCAGACCCGTCTTCTCCTCCTCAATCTCAGCACTGCCATCAAGAATTAACCACAGCCTCCATTATTAAATCCCCTTCTTTCTGTGATTAGATGCATCCGACAGATTAATTTAGATCGACCAACTATAGCAGACCTCCCATTCTCAACCAGAAAGCCACTGTCATGCCTTGGTGCTGTTTCTGTCTTTCCTTTCTCTGTTGCAGCCTTGTGGCTGAGGCACTTCCTCACAGTTTATAGCTGCCCATGAAGCCACCCCAACAATGTGACACCTCAAATCCATAAAGAATGGAAGAGGCTTGAGCACAGCCATGTTATCCCTTACTAAACACACTCTTACAGTGCCCGATTTGGATTTGAGATTAAACCTGCCTTGTACTTTTGAATGACTGGATGCCTTTTGATCCAATTTTTAAAAATTCATTTACGGAATGTGGTTCGACCAGCATTTATTGCCCATTCCTAGTTGCCCTTCAGAAGGTGGTGGTGAACTGTCTTCTTGAGCTGCTGCAGTCCCTGAGGTGTAGGTGCGGGCTGCTTTGTTCTGAATGGTGTTGAGCTTCTCGAGTGTTGTTGGAGCTGCACTCATCCTATCAAGTATAGAATATTCCATCACACTCCTGACTTGTGCCTTGTAGATGGTGGACAGGCTTTGGGGGGGTCAGGAGGTGAGTTACTTGTCATAGGATTCCTAGCCTTTGACCTGCTCCGGTAGCCACAGTATTAATGTGGGGCTAGTCCAGTTTAGTTTCTGATCAATAGTAACCCCCAGGATGTTGATTATGGGGGGGGATTCAGCGATGTTAATGCCATTGAATGTCAAAGGGCGATGGTTAGATCCTCTATTGTAGGCGATGGTGATTGCTGGCACTTGTGTGGCAAGAATGTAACTTGCCACTTATCAGCCCAAGCCTGGATATTGCCCAGGTCTTGCTGCATTTGGACATGGACTGCTTCATTAACTGAGGAGTCACGAATGGTGCTAAACATTGTGCAGTCATTAGCGAACATCCCCATTGCTGACCTTATGATGGAAGGGAGGTCATTGATGAAGTAGCTGAAGATGGTTGGGCCTAGGACATTGCCCTGGTGAACTCCTGCAGTGTTATCCTGTAGCTGAGATGATTGACCTCCAACCACCACAAACATCTTCCTTTGTGCCAGGTATGGCTCCAACAAGTGGAGAATATTCCACGTCTCCCATTGACTCCAGTTTAGCTAGAGTTCCTTGATGCCATACTCAGTCAAATGCCGCTTGATGTCAAGGGCAGTTACTCTCACTTCACCTCTGGCATTCAGTTCTTCGTCCATCTTTGAACCAAGGCTGTAATGACGTCAGGAGCTGAGTGACCCTGGCGGAACATAAACTGAGCACCCGTGAGCAGATTATTGCTGAGTAAGTGCCGCTTGATACAATTGTTGATGATTCCTTCCATCACTTTGTTGATGATGTAAAGTAGACTGATAGGGCGGTAATTGGCTGGGTTGGATTTGTCCTCTTTCTTGTGTACAGGGCACACCTGGGCAATTTTCCACATTGCCGGGTAGATGCCAGTGTTGTAGCTGTACTGGAACAGCTTGGCTAGGGGTGCGGCAAGTTCTGGAGCACAGGTCTTCAGTACTATTGCTGGGATATTATCAGGACCCATAGACGTTGCAGTATCCAGCGCCTTCAGCCGTTTCTTGATATCATGTAGGATGAATCGTATTGGCTGAATACTGACATCTGTGATACTGGGGACCTCCGGAGGAGACCGAGATGGATCATCCACTCGGCTCTTCTGGCTGATGATTGCTGCAAATGCGTCAGCATTGTCTTTTGCACGGATGTGCTGGACTCGTCCATTATTGAGGGTGGTGATATTTGTGGAGCCTCCACACCCAATGAGTTGTTTAATTGCCCACCACCATTCATAGCTGGATTTGGCAGGACTACAGAGCTTAGATTTGATGTGTTCATTGTGGAATCACTTAGCTCTATCTATTACTTGCTGCTTATGCTGTTTGGACACAAGTAGTCCTGTGTTATAGCTTCACCAGGTTGACACCTCATTTTTCGGTGTGCCAGATGTTGCTCCTGCACTCTTCATTGAACCAGGGTAGATCCCCTGCCTTGGTGGTAATGGTAGAGTGGGGGCCATGCCAGGCCATGAGGCTGCAGATTTGTGGTTGAATACAATTCTGCTGCTGCTGCTGCTGATGGCCCACAGCGCCTCATGAATGGCCAATCTTGAGTTGCTAGACCTGTTTGAAGTCTATCCCATTTAGCACGGTGGTAGTGCCACACAACACGATGTAGGGTATCCTCAATCTGAATATGGGACTTTGTGTCCACAAGGACTGTACGGTGGTCATTTCTACCGATACTCTCATGGACAGATGCATCTGCAGCAGGCAGACTGGTGAGAATGAGGTCAAGTATATTTTCCCCTCTTGTCGGTTCCTTCACCACCTGCTGCAGTCCCAGTCCAGCAGCTATGTCCTTTCGGACCCGACCAGCTCGGTTGGTGGTGGTACTACCGAACCACTCTTGGTGATGGACATTGGAGTCCCCCACCCAGAGCATATTCTGAGCCCTTACCACCCTCAGTGCTTCCTCCAAGTTGTGTTCAACATGGAGGAGTACTGACTCATCAGCTGATGGTGGCTGATACGTGGTATTCAGCAGGTTTCCTTGCCCATGTTTAACCTGAAGCCATGAGACTTCATGGAGTCCAGAGTCGATGATGAGGACTCCCAGGGCAACTCCTTCCCGACTGTATACCACTCTGCCACCACCTCTGCTAGTCTGTCCTACTAGTGAGATAGGACATACCCAGGAATGGTGAATGTGGCGTTGTTATGGTGGGACATTGTCTGTAAGGTATGATTCTGTGAGTATGACTATGTCAGGCTGTTGCTTAACTAGTCTGTGAGACAGTTCTCCTGACTTTGGCACAAGCCCCCATATGTTGGAAGGAGGACTTTGCACGGTTGGCAAGGCTGGGTTTGCCGTTTCCGGTGCCAGGTTTGATGCCAGGTGGTCCGTCCGGTTTCATTCCTTTTTTGTGTTGCGGTTGAATACAACCGAGTGGCTTGCTGGGCCATTTCAGAGGATATTTAAGAGTCAACCACATTGCTGTGGGCTTGGAATCACATGTAGGCCAGACCAGGTAAGGATGGCAGATTTCCTTCCCTAAATGGCAAACCCAGATGGGTTTTTACAACAATGGTTTCATGGTCATCATAGACTTTTAATTCCAGATATTTTATTGAGTTTAAATTCCATCCTCTGTTGTGGTGGATTCAAACCCGGGTCCCCAGGTCAGTATCCTGGGTCTCTGGATTACTAGTCCAGCAATAATGCCACCGCTTCATGCTCATGGACAAGGGTAATCTCCGTGCACTCTCTGTCACCCCTGAGGTTCTGCATTCTAAAAGACCGCACTCAGAGGCCATGACTGCCTTGCGATGATATGGGCAACATTAAACACAGCCTCCATTAACTTCACATTCTCCTCTCTTGGATCATTGAAATAAAAACATGAGTTAGCAGCAGTCTCCAAAGCTTCTTTCTCTGTCGCTGGTAATACGTGACTCTGGTTTAAGGGTTTGCTTACAGTAGAGGCACCTCTTAGCTAATGCAATCGTATCAATGGCTATGGAATTCTCCCAGTGTCACAGTATTCACCCCCCCAAACCCCATTCCACTTTCCCCACCTCAGTAGACCTACTGCTACAAGATGTACTTGGTCAGGTGCTTGGGTAGCCTACAATATTCCAGTTTACACAATATTCATTCAGTAGATGGATGAACTACATCCTTTACAATACACATGAGGGCTGATATTCTAGGAGGGCAAGATATTCTCTTTGGGGGCCTGCGATTGCCAACACTGATCTTGGCAGCTATGAGATTCTGAGGTGGTGTTTCCAAAAGGCTTTTCCTGCTTGTCCAGGTGCGCACTTGCTGTTGCAGCCACTACCACAGGGTACAGTAAAGGGTTACTGCACAGAGATCAATAGCTGGAACTAATCGGAATTAGTCTCGCTAGAATGCACTTTTACATTGGCTGCTCATTATTGCCTCTGTTGTGACAGTGAGTCTCAGCTGTTCATTCCTCCTCATGTGGGAATAGAGATTTCAGATGGGCGCCTTTTTAATCGGCCTCCCAGTGTTCTGAAGCAATCCTCCAGAATCCCCAAAAGCCCTTCCCAACAGCATTCTTTTAGTTTCATTTTCCACTGCTCCATTGCTTGATGTTCCAAGATGGTGATCCTCAGGTTTTATTCCCAGACCAGCTTTGATTCTCCCTGCGTGACCATGGAAATCCCTCCCATCATCCTGGATGAGCAGAATGTTCAGGATTCCCTCTCTCTTATCACTTTCAGTCCAACCCCTGTAATCCTTGATCCCATTGTAATTTTAAATATGTATATATTTACGGGATGTGAGCGTCATTCGTCAGGCCAGCATTTATTGCTCATTCCTAGTTGCCCTTCAGAAGGTGGTGGTGAGTTGCCTTCTTGAGCTGCTGCAGTCCCTGAGGTGTAGGTACATCCACTGTGCTGTTTGGGAGGGAACTCCAGGATTTTGACCTAGCAGCAGTGAAGGAACAGCAATATATTTCCAAATCAGGATGGTGAGTGACTTGGAGGGGAAATTCCAGGTGGTGGTGTTCCCAGGTATCTGACGCTCTTGTCCTTCTAGATGGTAGTAGTTGGGGTTTGGAAGATGCTGCCGAAGGAATCTTGGCAATTTCCTGCAGTGCATCTTGTAGATGGTACTCACGGCTGCCACTGTTCGTCGGCGGTGGAGGGATTGAATGTTTGTGGACGGTGGAGCAATCAAATGGATTGCTTTGTCCTGGATGATGTTGGGGCTGCACTCTTCCAGGAAAGTGTAGAGTATTTTATTACACTCATGACTTGTGTCGTGTTGACAGTGGACAGGCTTTGGGGGTGGGGTCAGAAGATGAGTTACTCGCCGTAGGATTCCTAGCCATTGACTTGCTCTGGTAGCCACAGTATGAATATGGCTAGTCCAGTTCGGTTTCTGATCAACCCCTTGGATGTTGACTGTGGGGGATTCAGCGATGGTAATGCCATTGAATGTCAAAGGGCGATGGTTAGATCCTCTCTTCTAGGAGATGATCATTGCCTGGCACTTGTGTGGCAAGAATGTAACTTGCCACGTGTCAGCCCTCGCCTGGATATCACCCAGGTCTTGCTGCATTTGGACATGGACTGTTTCATTAACTGAGGAGTCGTGAATGGTGTGAACATTGTGCAGTCATTAGCGAACATCCTCACTTCTGACCTTATGTTGAAAGGGATGTCATTGATGAAGTAGCTGAAGATGGTTGGGCCTAGGACACTACCCTGACAATCGCCTGCAGTGTTGTCCTGTAGCTGAGATCATTGACCGCCAAACACCACAACCATCTTCCTTTGTGCCAGGTATGACTCTAACCAGCGGAGATTTATATCCTGACTCCAGTTAACTCCAGTTTTGCTAGGGCTCGTTGATGCCATACTTGATCAAATGCTACCTTGATGTCAAGGGCAGCCACTCTCACCTCACCTCTGGCATTCAGCTCTATTTTGCATATTTGAACCAGGGCTGTAATGAGGTCAAGGGTTAAGTGACCCTGACAGAATCCAAGCTGTGCATCCGTGAGTAGGTTATTAATGAGTAAGTGCCACTTGATAGCACTGTTGATGACTCCCTCCATCACTTTGCTGATGATGGAGTGTAGACTGATAGGGCAGTAATTGGCTGGGTTGGATTTGTCATGTTTATTGTGTACAGGACATACCTGGGCAATTTTCCATATTGCCGGTTAGATGCCAATGTTGTAGCTGTACTGGAAAAGCTTGCCTAGGGGTGCAGAAAGTTCTGGAGCACAAATCTTTTGCCAGAATATTGTCAGGGCCCATAGCCTTTGCAATGCATAGATTCATACATAGATACATAGAAAATAGGAGCAGGAAGAGGCCTTTTGGCCCTTCGAGCCTGCTCCACCATTCATCACGATCATGGCTGATCATCCAACTCAATAACCTAATCCTGATTTTTCCCCATACCGGTGCCGTTAGCTGTTTCTTGATATCACATTCCTCACCGAGGCCCAAAAAAAAAACAAAGCTCCGTTTGATAACGGAATCATTCTCGGTGCTGCAGGCGCCCAAAACGGGACGCTTGTTTTTGTTAAATCATGCCCAGAGTGTCTATTGTTCTCTCCATAGAAGAAGCATTTTGCTCAGAACTCTGGGAAAGAAGGTTGTAATACTCCATTAGTAATAGAAATTATTCACGAGTTACAGAATTAAAGGATTTTACATCCGTGTTCGTTGCAGGTGCAAACGGCGATGTGGGTGCAAAATCCTGAGCTTTGACTTACAACAAAAAATGGAAACCAAGCAAAGAGAACCTGCTGGGGGTTCACAGGTAAGTACAGCCCAAGGGGGGGAGAAAGACAAGCCCTGGAAGTTGGTAATGCAAAGGGGCAGTGTTGGATGGCCCCTTCCAGGGAGCTCCATGGTGGGATTCCCGTGTGCATGGTGAAATGCGTGTGTGGGAGGGGTTTGGTTCCCATGCACATAGCAATTTAGCATGGCCAATCCACCTAGACTGCACATCTTTGGGTTGTAAGGGCGAAGCCCACAGGGAGAATGTACAAACTCCACATGGACAGTGACCCAGAGCCAGGATCGAACCTGGGACCTCAGCGCCGTGAAGCATGCAATGCTAACCCACTGCGCCACCGTGCTGCCCTCCCTCTATATTTTTAGCCAACGATTCCAATCACTGGAAACCCGACATTGCCGGCCGTTTCTGGCCCTGCTCTGTCAGCGTGACAGACGCATGCAGTTATTCTTTTCTAAGTGCTAAACAACATAGAGAGTCAAGCTGGCTGTGCAGCTAACAAGTTAAACACTGGCTTTCTCACTTGGTCCAGCACTTAGAAGAAAAAAGGGAAAATTGCCTGGCAAAGAGTTTTTTTGAAGGGGAAATAATTAATTTGCATTTCTGTTTGAACCGTCCCAAAGCATGCCTCAGTCCATAGAGATAGTGATTCAGATAAGCCTTGGTTTGAAGGTTCTTTTGTTTAATTCATCTACATGTTTTCTGACAAAAGCAAGTAGTTGAATGTGGGGAGCTGATAGAGACAGTTGCAGCTTTGCTGTGATGGTGAGTGCATTTTACCGGATTGCGAGAGCCATAGGAATGCAGCCGCCTGCACTTCAAGCAAAGAAAATATTGACTTCATCCTTCACCTCATGGATCACAGAGGAGGCTCAATCTCAGTTTGGATTTTCTGAGGGGAAAAACAGATGGAAGATCTGCTCTAGCCTGTAACCACAAGAAATCTACACTGACAGAGTCTTGTGGCAGAAAGCTGTCAGCAGAGTTGGGGGTAGTCTGAGACTGTGGGGGTATTTAGGAGGATAGGGGGCTTGTCAAAGGTCGAGGGTACTCGGGGGTTAGAGTTAGCCGGGGGGAGGGGGAGGGTGGAGGGTGGGTACTTGGTAGTGGAGGCTAGTTGGTGGTGGAGGGGGGGGGGGGGGAGAGATGTTGGGATCTAGGTGGGGTGTACAGTGGGGGGCAGGGTGTGGGTCAGTAGTATAGTTAACCAGGAGTTGGAACTGGTTTTAATCCTTCTAACCTTTCCTGGATAACTATTGTACTAAATAAGAACCATGGGAAGTTGAAACTTTCTGGGAAATTCCCATGCACTCCGTGCATTGGGACTTCCGAGGGCTCCCCCAGAGCACCTTCTGGAATAGCTCCTGGCTGCGATCCTCTGTGGAGGAAGATTTGAGCCATAGAGTTGTTAGTAACTCTGTTTAATTCTTGTACAGTAAAAGATGTTGTTCAAAATTTGAAATCTTGAGGCATGATTCTTTCAGTTACTAAGTGGGAGTTTGAATTTATTTTTAAAAGTTAATTGTCTCCCTCAAGATCATAACATGGTTTCAAAATATATTCTGAATATATTGTAGTTCTGATATGTTTTGAAACAGATATAAACTTGGCAACCTCTAAAGTTCTTGCGCCTGACATTCTGCAGTTCATAAAGAAAAGTTAATGTAAGTTTTTGTTTAACTTTTAATGAAATCACTGTAGTGTAATACATTGCTAACTGCAAGAAATGTGGATTGATATATAGCGATGAATGAGCAGCACCCAATCATGCTGTGCCTGCAGTAATGACCCTTTCACACTTACAAAGCAGCTAACAAGCCACTTGACTCCTATAAATTTCAAGGAGCCTGAGAATCTAACAGTGAAATGTGGATTCACAGCAGAAATGGCTCAATGACAGCATCAAGAAGTCAATTTTGGTTAGGAGGTTCTGCAAGAGATTTCTTACACCTGTTTTGAGGAGTAGGAATGCCCAAAGCTTGAGTGAATTATCTGTGACTGCTTTCTCCTGTCATTCCTCTATCTCATACGCATACCTTTTGTAAAGCTTCACAAACAGAAATAGTGCCACACATTTTCTTTTACCAGCTTAATACATTTGAAAGAAATAATTAAATAGTCCCAACAGTTATGCCAATGGTTGGAAAAATGCCACACTTGTACATGATGTCATGTTGCAGAAGCAGAAAGAAATGGATTCATTTTAACTTTAACACAACGACACATTATCTAACTGTGAGCAGTAATCTGTTCCGACAATACTTTACAAGCTTTTACTGTATATTATAAACATTGTAACTATGGGTTTAAGAACAAAGCTGCATTATATTTTACATATGCTTCTGGGAAGGTAAGGTAAAGTTGCCATAGTCCCAGGCGGCCATAGGCTGCTTTCCACTTTGAGGGGGAGAGCTGACTGGTGGTGAGTTGAAAATGAAATGAAATGAAATCGCTTATTGTCACAAGTTGGCTTCAAATGAAGTTACTGTGAAAAGCCCCTAGTCGCCACATTCCGGTGCCTGCTCTGGGAGGCTGGTAGGGGAATTGAACCGTACTGCTGGCCTGCCTTGGTCTGCTTTCAAAGCCAGCGATTTAGCCCTGTACTAAACCAGCCCCTGAGGATCTGACCTGAGGATCACCACACCTCAGGCACAGAGCGAGGTTGAGAAGGTGAGCTTTCATTAATAACCTCAGACGGTACAGGAATTGAACCCACGCTGCTGGTCTTACTCTGCATCACGAACCAGGTGTTTAGCCAAGTGAGCTAAACCAGCCCTCATTTACAAAGGATCAGAGCACAGAAATAGGCCATTGGGCCCAATCTGCCCATGCTGGTGTTTGTGTGCCACTCAAAGCTTCTTCCAACTTTTATCATCTAAATCTACCATCATAATCCTCTAATACCCTTCTCCCTCTTATACATGTCTAGTTTCTCTTTAAACACATCTAACCTATTCGCTTCAACCACTCCCTGTGGGAATTGGTTCTGCATTCCCACCATTCTTTGGTAAATAAGTTTTTTTCTGAATTCGCTATTGGATTTCTGGGCAGCTATCTTATATTGATGGCCTCTGGCTATGCTCTTCCCCACATGCTGAAACCTTCTCACTGTATCAACTCTATCAAAGCCTTTCATAATTTCATAAGACCATTATTGGGTTACCTCTCAGCCTTCATTTTTCCAAAAAGAGACTCAGCCTGTCAATCCTTTCCTGACATGTATACCTACACAATTTGTATGTCATCTTTGTGAATCTTCTCTACAACTCCTTTAGTGCCTCTTTTTAGAATATAGTAACCAGAACTGTAGACAATATCCCAAATGTGGTCTACAGGTTGAGCCTAACTTTCCTACTTTTCAATGCTATCCCTTTCGAAATACAATTTAGTGCTTGATTTGCTTTTTGCTTATGACATTGCCAAGCTGTGGCATAACTAATTTACAGGTGTATTTGTACTCTGTGATGCATTTGATACTCTTCCCCACGGAGACTTCAACCTTCCAAACAAAATGTACCACCTCAAATTTATCTACATTGAACTTCAATTGTCAATTATTTGCCCATTCTGTATATTTGTTAACCCCCCTGTAATTTGTTGCCATACTCCGGCAGCATAAACCAACTTCCCAGCATGATGTTATCCACAAGTTTAGAAATTTGTTTCTGATTCAAAAGGTCAAAACATTAATCTAACCGTTGAACAACAGTGTTCCAGCATGATCATAATGGACCCTAATCAAAGACCTTTAGAAAATCCCAGTTACATCTACTACAGTACCATTGTTTATTCTGTTTGTTACCTCCTGAAATAATTTAATTTGGTGAAGTCCCACAAACAATTAGTGGAAACTCCCAATGTGATTGATTTGATCTGGGATTGGGTCCAGTTCTGGGGGCTGGACCAGCTTTTTGCACAATTCTTTAAAACATGTCCAAAAAGCTGCGAAAATTCGATTGGTACTGGACATAATTGACAACACATTCCTCAACCTTTTGCACTGACTTGACCAATTTCAAGCACCTCGCCCAGGGAAAACCTCAAGCACTAGGGAAAACCTCAAGCCATAAGGGAGAAATTTTCCTTTGATATTATACCTTGTGAAAATGTGGAGCACTGCCCATTTACAAGCATGTACTGATGTTCCAGATGCTGGAGGCATCTGCCCAGCAAAGGTAGTGGGCTCGACCAAATAAGGTGATAATGATGGAGTGACATCCTACATCACATTTCCCATCCACTATCCCAGCAACGTTGACATAAGGAATGTCCAAATACAAAAGGAGAGCTGGCAAAGAATGTTAAAAAAAATTATTAGCTTCACCACATGGAGTGCAATCTATTGTGAGGTGATTAGTTTGCATTCCCTTACCAGCAGAGGCCAGATGCTATTTCCATGCCTGGAGGTGAACGGCCTCTTCAAGCTCCTGCAGGTGCTAAGTGTCTGCAGCATTGAAGATTTTCCTCTGAAATCTCCTGGCAGGCTCTATAGAGCCTTTGGCCTGCAAAAGATTTTAAATTAGGCTGAACCCTAAAGATGCATTTGGGCCAATGACGCATCTGTTCAGAGGGCGGAAGTCTGTATTTACGGTGGCATAGACACAAATGAAGAATATCTAAACCCGAGGGCTGGATTCTCCCAAATTGAGACTATGTCCCCACACCAGCGTAAAAACGGTTGAGATTTACTCCCAAAATTCCTATAAAAAGTTTGAACTAATTCAATGCCCTGCAAGGGGCTTGCAGGGACCCGGAGTAAATCTCGCAGCTTTAGCAGCGGATATGGGCCCCCGCACTTCCGGTTCGAAGCCTGCGCATGTGCATGGTGGCGGCCTCCAGCGGCCACGCCGAACTCCATGGCAGATTCGGACCGCGGAGCCACACCGAAAAAAGAGACCGCCCCGATCGGCCACGCGCCCGAGTCTGAAACCGTGTAGATTTAATCCCCGGCCACCTATAAGGCCCCCCTCGTCTCCGATCGCCCCCGCCTCCGACCAGGACTGAGTCCACAGCTGCCACGCCAGCATCCCAACCGGCAATAGGTGGTTAGTTCCATGCCGTCGGGAACTCGGCCGGTCAGGAGCAGAGGATTGCTGGGCGGGCTTCTGGTAATGGCCGCCCGGCGATGCGGCATACTCCACGGTCACGCCGATTATCGGGGCCCAGTGAATCACCAGACAGGCGCCGGGCCCAATTACGGCGTGAAAGTGGATTATCCGCTCCCACGCCAGCCGCAATTTTGGCGCGGAGTTGCGGAGAATCCAGCCCCATATCTCTAAACTGTACCATTCAGAAATGTCTCAGACCTGGGGCGGGATTCTCCGACCCCCCCCCCCCCCCCCCCCCCCCCCCGCCAAGTCAGAGAATCACCCGGGGCTGGCGTCAATCCCGCCCCTGCCATGTCCCGAATTCTCCGCCACCCGAGATTCAGCGGGGCTGGGAATTGCACCGCGCCGGTCGGCGGGCCCCCCAAGGCGATTCTCTGGCCCGCGATGGGCCAAAGTCCCGCCGCTGACAAGCCTCTCCCGCCGGCGTGGATTAAACCACCTATCTTACCGGCGGGATTGGCAGCGCGGGCGGGCGCCGGGGTCCTGGGGGGGGGGAGTGTGGGGCGATCTGACCCCGGGGGGTGCCCCCACGGTGGCCTGGCCCACGATTGGGGCCCACCGATCGGCGGGGGGGGGGGGGGGGGGGGCCTGTGCCGTGGGGGCATTCTTTTTCTTCTGCCGCCGCCGCCACAGCCTCCACCATGGCGGAGGCGGAAGAGATCCCCTCCACCGCGCATGCGCCGGGGTGACGTCAGCATCCGCTGACGCTCCGGCGCATGCGCGGACTCACGCCGGCCGGCGAAGTCCTTTCGGCCCCAGCTGGCGTGGCGCCAAAGGCGGTTCATGCCAGCTGGTGGAGCGGGAAACACTCCGGCGTGGGCCTAGCCCCTCAGTGTGAGGGCTTGGCCCCTAAAGGTGCCGGGACCCCCGCCCCGCCGGATAGGGGAGAATCCCGGCCCTGGTCCCAGTTTGTGTTGCATTATTTGATTTTAGTTAGTGTACCAGTTGGAGTAGTGACATTTGGCCAGGCTTCCTATTTCCAATTGTTATCACAGGGGATAGGTACAGTTTAAGATGGAAAAAGGAAGATAGGTTGGCTGGCTAAATATAGGAACAGAAATATTGCCATCAAAGGCTGAACTTTGCAAACCACCTATGGGCCACAAAATAGGCTGCAGGACTTGTACACTAGGATGCCACGTCATCAACGGTGTGCTTGCCACTGGCCTGTCACAATTCTATGGCTGGCGTTGGGTGGGCCATCTACTCCTGACCCAATTAAGGCCCTTAGGTGGGCAATTAATACCCAAGTAAAGATCCAGTTTAATGGGTGGCGGGAGAGGCCTATGCCAAATGTGCAGCCTGGAAGGTTTAACCCTGTGGACTGCTGGTTCGTGATGCCTCCTTCCTGTGCTAATCGCAAACTCCCCACCCCCCGCACTCCTTCACAGTTTTTTCTCTCCAAGTCCGTCCTGCTCCTTTGTCCAAAATGCCCCACAACCCTCCTTGTCAGGACCTATCAACTCAGCCCCAGTGAGATCCTGGACTTACCTGGGTTGGAATACTGGATGTGGCCAGAAATCCCAATGTGGTGCAGAGTTGCTGGCCTCTGATTGTCTGGCGGCTCGATGAAACTGGACTTCCTCGTGGAGACAGACGGATGTCCTGCCTCATACTAATTGAAGGGCTGTCATCCAAAAACGTAAAGTGGGGTGAGCAGTCCAAAGAAAGACAGGCACACTCCTGAAATTTATGCTGCGGTGTGGGACACCCACCCTCCACTTAATTCAACCCTAATTAATCTGGTCAGTGCCACATTCAGCGATTTCGAGCCATGCCACCACTGAAGGATCTTGATGTCATTTATGTCAAAAATGCTGCATTATTTTAAAATTAGCTCTTATGTCCTTTGAGCGATGGAAGTTAGTTTAGAGATTCAAATTTTGTGATAAAATAACCTTGGGAAGAAACCATTTTGTGTTCAGAGAACAAAATTCTGTCATTACATCATCCATCCTATTTTCTTGTCATTTGTGTTGTGAAATGTACATTCCAATCCCCATTCATATAAAATGAGGGTTCAAAAATGTACACATAAGTTATTTAAAGAGCCCAGAGGAATATTCTCTGGACAATTTAGAAGATTTTTCCAATGTTTTCTTGTGTTTGATTTATTATCATACAGGAGTCTTTGTGACAACTGATTTATAGAATCGTAGAATCCTCCAGTGCAGAGGAGGCCATTTGGCCCATCAGGTTTTGCGCTGACCCTCTGAAAGAGCACCTTAACCTCGGCCCACTTCTCCGCCCTATCCCCCTAACCCCACCTAAACCTTAGACACTAAGGGGTAATTTATCATGGCCAATCTACCTAACTTGCACATCTTTGGACTGTGGGAGGAAACCGGAGCACCCGGAGGAAACCCACGCACACACGGGGAGAAAGTGCAAAGTCCACTCAGTCACCCAAGGCTGGAATTGAAGCCGGGTCCCTGGCGCTGTGAGGCAGCAGTGCTAACCACTGTACCACCATGCCACCCTGTGGCATAGTCATCAACAACTCCAACAGTGCGGTAACGGGTTTTTCGGAAAAGAGGAGGGACCAATGGGGATTGGCAGGCAGGTTAGGCTTCATTAGGGGCTCTCTGCAGCCAAGTGAGGTTCCTGTGACTTCGATAATGAACAGCTCAAATCAAATAGAAACCAACAGTCATACAAATGGGATCAGTCACACTGAATTCTTCATGTTGAATTGATAATCTCTAAATCTATATAGGTATGGACAAATGAATAACACCACAAAACATTTGTATTGGCTTAGGCTGAGGACATGGGTTTTAACCAAAGTTGGTTCGAGATTCCCGGAGACAATTTTCCTCTCTAGCAGGAGGGATGAAATATTGGAGATGGGAGCCATTCTGCTGGCCTCTTGCCGCACACCACTATGTCCAGGATTTCCCTGGGGAACTGGCAGGTATGTTGAAGTGAAGCAGAAATGAGAGGAGTTATGCCATACAATGTATTTCTGTGTCACTTATTGCACAGCAACACTGAATATTAGGAATGCCAACATTATGAATGCAACATTATTACCACATCTGTAGGAGGTATTTAATTACAAACACACAAATTAGAAGTGGAATCAGGCCATTCAGCCCCTCAAGCCTTTTGGCAAGACCATGGCTGATCTGTTTGTGACCTCTTAAACCCTTTGACTCCCTTGTCAATCAAGAATCTAACTTTGACCGGCTGTCCACAAGGAAGTCGGTTCACCAATTGAGGCTGGCGAGGGGAGCGGTCTACGAGTTTGGAGAGAAGGCTGGACTCATGCTGGCAGGTCAATTTCGGAGGGAGGCAGTAGCGAGGGAATATTGTTCAGGTTGAGGATGGTACAGGGAAGTTGGTGGTGGCTCCGGATGAGATTACTAGGGTTTTTGAGAAGCTCTTTGAAACATTGTATAGGTCGGAGCCACCAGGGCAGGATTGAGGAATGCAGGAATTACTGAATGGTTTGGAATATCCGAGGTTGGGGAAGGAGGATAGGACCACATTGGAAGGAGCGATTGGGGAGCAGGAGATAAAGGATGCGATTGGGAGGATGCAGTCGGGAAAGGTAGCAGGGCCGGATGGGTTTCCAGTGGAGTACAATAAAAAATTTTGGGATAAGCTGGTGCCGCTGATGGTGGGGATTGATATGTTGGGTATCCTGGGTCTGCAAGGACTGCGTTTACCATAGCAGTGAGAGAGACAGGCTACCAACACTTGTAGAAGTACAACTCTATTTTATTTAACAAGGAAGTGGAGGATGGCCTTCTTGTCCTCCGGTGTCTTCATGGCATTAATGGCCGACACCTTGTCTGCATCCAGCTGCACACCAAACTGTGTTATGTGGTCGCCAAGGAATTTTATTTCTGTTTGACCAAAGGAGCATTTGGCTCTGTTGAGGCGGAGGCCATGCTCGTGGATTCTCTGGAAGACGCGTTGGAGGCGATCGATGTGCTCCTGCGGGGTGGTGGACCAGACAATTATGTCGTCTACGTATACCCGCACCCCTTCGATGCCCTCCATCATTTGCTCCATCATTCGGTGGAACACCTCCGAGGCTGAGATGATGCCAAACGGCATCCGGTTGTAACAATACCGGCCAAATGGGGTGTTAAACGTGCAGATCTTCCGACTGGATGCGTCAAAATTGTATCTGCCAGAATCCCTTGGAGGCGTCCAACTTTGTGAAAAATTTGGCTCGAGCCATCTCACAGGTGAGTTCTTCGCGCTTTGGGATAAGGTAGTTTTCCCTCATAATCTTTGGGGTCGCTGCAAATGCGTAGTTCTCCAGATGGTTTCTTAACACACACCATGGAGCTGACCCAGTCGGTGGGTTCCGTTACCTTAGAGATGACGCCCTGGTCCTGGAGGTCCAGCAGCTGCTGCTTGAGGCGGTCCTTAAGGGGCGCCAGCACCCGGCAGGGTGCATGAACCACAGGCGTGGCATTTGGTTTTAAAAGAATTTTGTACCTGTATGAGAGTGTGCCCATGCCCTCGAAGACGCTGCGGTATCGAGTAATGATGTTCTTCAGTTGTGTCTGAAAGTCGGCATCCGGCGATGCTGATGCCTCAGCGGGCGACATGGAGTGAACCCTTTGGATGAGAATCAGGATCTTGCATGCTTGAGCACCGAGCAGGGAAGCTTTGGTGGAACCTACAATCTCGAAGTGCAGGGTGGCCTTTAAGGAACGGTGCGACACCACAAGCTGGCATGAGCCACTGGCAGCAATGGCATTGCCATTGTAGTCGAGAAGCTGGCAGGCGGATGGAAGGATGGTCGGCTTAACGTGGAGGCTATCCAGGTCAGACTGCGAAATGAGGTTGGCTGAAGCGCCGGTGTCCAGCCTGAATCGGATGTGAGAATCGTCTGGACGTTCCTGCGCTGCTGCTGCTGGGAGCGATGGGAGGTAAGTTTTTGAGCAGACCTGCACAGGGCTGCGTAGTGGCCAAGCTTGCTACACTGGAAACAGCGTCGAGATTTTGCGGGACATTGCCGCTTTAAGTGGGAGGAGCCACAGTTGTTGCACGTCGCGACGTCAGAACGCTCAGTGCGCCACTGCACATGTGCGTTGCGGTTGTACTTGTGCGCGCCTGCGCAGTTCGGGCTTCGGCCTCGCCGTCCCATCGGTCATTGCGCGCATGCGCGGGAGCCCGGGAAAAGCGCACAAAATGGCTGCCCTCATCCAGGCTCAGGCCCTGGAGCTGTTTAATGGCCTGTAGCCGCTCCGCATCATGGGGGCCTTGCCGCGCCGTCTCTGCAGCTTGAATGTGCGAGTATCGGTTAGTGGCGTGCTCATGCAGAACGCAGGTTTCGATGGCTATAGCGAGGGTGAGCTGTTTCACTTTAAGGAGCTGCTGGCGTAGAGGGTCCGAGTGCACTCCAAAAACGATCTGGTCGCGGGATCATTGAGTCGGAGGTGGAGACGTAATTGCAGGATTGCGCGAGGATGCGAAGATGGGTTAGGAAAGATTGAAAAGGTTCATCCTTACCCTGCAAACGCTGTTGAAAGACGTAGCATTCAAAACTTTCGTTGATTTCGATGTCACAGTGGCTATTGAATTTGAGCAGGACTGTTTTGAACTTAGACTTGTCCTCACCTTCAGCGAATGTGAGGGAGTTAAAATGTGGACGGCGTGGTCCCCGGCCATGGAGAGAAAGAGAGCAATCTTTCTGGCATCTGAGGCAGCTTCAAGGTCAGTGGCTTTGAGGTACAGTTGAAACTTCTGCTTAAATATCTTCCAGTTGGCACCGAGGTTGCCGGCGATGTGGAGCAGTGGGGGAGGGCGGACGCTGTCCATACTACCGGATGGCTGATTGCTGGTCAAAGGCAGAGTATCTCATGGTAGGTCCATCAAACTCTAACATCACGCACTGGTACCATGATGTGTTGGGTATGCTGGGTCTGTGATGATTGCGTTTACCAGAGCAGTGAGAGAGACAGGCTACCAACACTTGTAGAATTATTTTATTTAACTATGAGCTGTTAAACATACTTGCATTGTGGGTTGACACTATGCTGAGTTGACTGGAGACCTGAGGCTAACCTGACCAGACTATACTGCTAGCACATGGTAGATGTCCGTGTTGCTGATCACGGGCTCTGGCTGTCTCAGAGGCTGCATCCCAAGAGAATGGGAAAACTAGTGCTCTCTGGCTTTATAGTGGCCGTGTCCTGTCTGGTGATTGGCTGCTGTGTTCTGTGTGTTGATTGGTCATTCAGTGTGTCAGTCAGTGTCTGTCTATGCACCATCACATACTTGTGTGTATATTATGACAGGGATGTTTGAGGAGACAATAGGGAAGCGGGTGTTGCTACAGACTTTGAGGCAGGCATCGATCTCCTTGTGGCTCAAGAAGGATAAGGATCTGATAGAGTGCGGATCGTATCACTCTTGAGTGTAGATGCAAAGGTGTTAGCGAAGGTGTTAGTGGGTAGGCTGGAGGAGTGCCTTCCGAAGGTGATAGGGAAATATCAGACGGGGTTTGTAAGAGGGAGGCAGCTTTTTCCAAACATTAGGAGGGTCGGCGGTGGGAGGGAGACTGGGGTAGCCATGGCGTTGGACGCCAAGAAGGCATTGACCGGATAGAGTGGAGGTATTTGATAGCGGTTTTGGAGCAGTTTGGGATTGGGCCGCGTTTTGTGGATTGCGTAAAATGACTTTGCATGGAGCCGTGGGCGAGCGTCCGCACGAATAGTATGAATTCTGAGTATTTTGCTCTGACCGAGGGACCAGGCAAGGGTATCCTATGTTCCCCCTGTTGTTTGCGCTTGCGATCGAGCCTTTGGACATTGCATTGAGAAGTTTGGGTGTGAGGAAGGGGGGGGGGGGGGGGGGGGGGGGGGGGGGCGAGGGGGGCGAGTAGTGCATTGGGTAACTTTGTACGCAGATGACTTGCTATTGTATGTGTCAGAACCAAGTGCAACTATGTGTGGTATATTGGAGCTGCTTCTAGTGTTTGGGTCTTTCTCGGGGTATAAACTAAATTTGGACAAAGGTGAATATTTTGTGGTGTTCTAGCTGGGGGTAGGAGCAAGGCTGAGGGGGGCTACCATTCCGTAAGGCGGTGACTCATTTTAGATACCTGGGGGTACAGGTGGCACGAAATTGGGGGGAGCTCCGTAGATATAACATCACTAGTTTGGTGGGAGGGTGAATGTGGATTTGGCAAGATGGGATTGTCTTCCTCTATCGCTGGCAGGTCAGGTGCAGGCAATTAAGGTGAATGTATTACCATGGTTTATGTTTATTTTTCAATGCCTGCCGATCTTTGTATCAAAGGCATTTTTTAAGGAACTAGAATAGATGATTACCTTGTTTATTTGTGGGGGGGGGAAGGTGGCCAGGATTAGGAAGGTTCTGTTGCAGAGAGGACGGCAGTCAGGGGGGTTGGGTCTCCGGAATTTACTGTATTATTACTGGGCAGCGAATGCTGAGAAAGTGAGGGGCTGGGTTAGAGGGGGAGGGGACTTCCAGGGGGTTAGAATGGAGGAGAGTCTATGCAGGGGGTCGGGTTGAGGGCATTGGCAACAGTGTCGCCCCCGATGGCCCCAGGGAAATACTCAGGAAGTCCGGTGGTAGTGGCGACGCTCAGGATCCGGTGGCAGTTGTGCCAGTAATTTAGGTTGTGGGTGGGATGAAGGGAAATACCGATTCGAGAGAATCATAGATTTGAACCTGGGTGGTGGGACGTGAATTTTTGGAGATGGAGGAGAAGGGAGTTGGGTATTAAAGGATTTGTTTCTGGGAGGCCGGTTTGAGAAGTTGGAGGAGCTGGGGAAGAAATATAGGTTGGGGCAGGGGGATATGTTTCGATATATGCAGGTCTGAAATTTTGCCAGGAAGGAGGTACAGAGCTTTCCGATTGCACCGGCCCCCAAACTGTTGGAAGAGGAAGAGATATTGACGGCATTCGGATTGGAGAAAGGGATGGTGTCAGTGATTCGGGGGGTTATTCTGGGAGAAGCTGAGGTATAACTCGATGGGATTAAGGCAAAGTGAGAGGAAGAGTAAGGAGAGGGTGTGGAAGAGATGTTGTGATGTGAGGTGCTACGGAGGGTGAGTGCCTTAACTTTGTGCGCGAGGTTGGGGCTGATACAGCTGAAGGTGGTGTGTAGGGTCCACCTCACTCGGGTGAGGATGATCTGATTTTTTGAGGGGGTGGAGGATGTTTGTGAACGCTGTGGGACGGTGGGGGGGGGGGGGGTGACCTGCTGAAGTTGTTAACGTTCGAGAAAGTAAAGTTCGAGTTGAGGGGGAGGATGGAAGGGTTCTACAACTCATGGACCTTGTTCATCATGCATTTTCACAAATTAGATGACATCGAACATTAGGGGATGGGTTTTGAGGGGGGTTTGGAATGTAGAAGTTAATGATGATTCTTTTTCATTTGTGTTTTGTATTCAAGATGTTGGGAGCTGTTGAGGGTGGGTGGGATGAGGGGACTGTTGGCTGGGGGATTGCCATTGTATTTGTTGTTGTTCATAGAATCATAGAATTTACAGTGCAGAAGGAGGCTATTTGGCCTATCGAGTCTGCACCGGCTCTTGGAAAGAGCACCCTACTTAAGGCCACACCGCCACCCTGTCTCCATAACCCAGTAAGCCCATCTACCTTTTTGGACACTAAGGGCAAATTATCATGACCAATCCACCTAACCTGCACATCTTTGAACTGTGGGAGGAAACCGGAGCACCCGGAGGAAACCCACGCAGACATGGGGAGGATGTGCAGACTCCACACAGACAGTGACCTAAGCCGGGAATCAAACCTGGGACCCTGGAGCTGTGAAGAAACTGTGCTGACCACTGTGCTAACATGCTGCCCAGCTGTTAATTATTTATTGTTGTAAATACAATGAAAGAGTGAAAAAGGAGGATAAAAATATTTATAAAATAAATGAATCTATCTGACTCAGCCTGAACAATATGCAAAGATCCTGTAGTGCACCAAGGAAAAAATTGTTGTAACCAAGAAAATCCTAACCAAAATAACAGGCATGTGCATGGGATCAACCGGAAAACAACCTGAGAACAACCTGAACACATTCCACACTGGTTACAGTTTACTTGGAGTGGAGTGGTGTGGGTTCTGGTTGGACCTGAGGGTGGTCGGGTCAGACCGGGCTGGGGGCTGGGGGGGGAGGGTGGATCAGACTGACGGGGGGGGGGGGGGGGGGGGGGGGGGGGGGGGGGTTGGTGGGGGGGGTAGAGGCGGATGGGTCGTCAGACCGGATTGGAACAGGGTGGCTGGGGAAGGATGGGACCAGGTGGGGGTGAGATCTGAAGCAGGGGGGGGATGGATAGAGTCAAGGGCAGGGATTGCGACTGTGTGCGGGGGCAGGGAGCTCAGTCTGGGAAGTA
The DNA here is from genome assembly GCF_902713615.1 of Scyliorhinus canicula. Taxonomy (NCBI): domain Eukaryota; kingdom Metazoa; phylum Chordata; class Chondrichthyes; order Carcharhiniformes; family Scyliorhinidae; genus Scyliorhinus; species Scyliorhinus canicula. The sequence continues at coordinate 200,095,550 of NC_052147.1, read as the reverse complement.
GTCTGGTTTTTAAATTCATTTTTCAGATTACGATTCCACTTAACAACCGTGATGCTGCACTGCTGCCAGGATTCTCCTCACACTGAATCTCACAATCGGCACAATGGTGTCCCCAAAGTCCATCAGAGGGCCAATCCTCACTCAACGCAAATCCTGCACACCCCACACCTAGCCCCCCCCATCAGACTTCCCCACCAGAGATCCCCACCAGAGATCCCCACCAGATCCCCCCCCCACCAGACACCCATATCAGAGACTCCATCAGCGATTCTCCCCATATTAGGGACCACCCTAACAGTGACCCCACATATCTGAGATTCCCTTATCAGAGAACCTCCAATATCAGAGACTCTTCCATATCAGAGACCCCCCTCTCATCAGTCATCTCTGCCTGGAAGTTAAAGTGCAGTCTATGCAGAAAAAGTGAAAAATCACTGCTTTTTCACTCACCTGTCCCTTACACCTGCTGCCTCAGACAGAGGTATCAAAAGCAGCCGCTGTTACTTCATAGAAAGTCAAAACAATATTACCAGGCTTTAACCATCAGAACCTTTGATCCGTTGTTTGTATGGGTTTCACCCCCACTTTCAAAGAGAATAAACTTTTAGTGGGCTGCAATTGGCAGGGTAATAGCTTCCAGACAGCCAGGTGTTTGGAGTGTTTATTTTTATTTCCCTTCATGCTCACTACCCTGTTTTGAACCTAACCGCAATGTTTAGATACATCTAGGAGTGAAGTGTTTTCAATTCTTCTTTTTCACAGCAGAAACTGCTTTTGATGTGGTCAGGTGCTATCCATCACATGTAGATGTTTATAAACATTGAGGTTAGGCTCAAAACTGAATGTGGAATCTTTTGCACTCCCAGCCATGCATAGATTGTATGATGAGGGAGAGGGAATCGCAATTGGACGTGGATCCCAGGTCAGCGCAAACCAGAAGCGATTCACCTCCGGCAGGTGAACACATTCTCCCAACCAGATAATCCAGCTCAATGTTTCCTTTGCCTGGCCATGTGAGCATTATTTGGATGCAAGATAAACACAGTTTCAGAGTGTATAAGTGATTTATGTTGCTCTCCTATTTGTGGAAGCATGCAAAGAGATCAAGACTTCCAACGGCAGAATATGGGTCCCAAAAAACACGGACACAGTTCAGAGGGAAACAGAGCAGCGAGGGTGATGTCCCTCGCACAGAGCTCCAGAGAGCAAACAGGGCACTGGAGGATGCAAAAACACCCAGTGTACGTGATCACTTGATTCTAATATTTTCAAATGTCCACAGCATTTGATGGTTGTGGCTCAGACGTTCTTTCCCTCTTCTGGAAAAGAAGAGCCTCTTCAATACAGAAGCCCTGTGAAGATCATCACATGACCATAATGAAGCATATGCTGAACGCTAGGACTTCAAAGAGAGCGCACACCAGCTTCCCAGCTCCAGTACATAAAAGAGGTGAGTTCTTCTGGCTCACAGGAGGTGCTGAACCCTCCACCCTCACAGCAAATCTACACAGAAAGAATGAAATGTTGCACAGATGGTTGTGCGGCTGAGCAACGAGAGGGCAAACATGTGGTAGAAAATGGAAGTGCAGGAGTCCCAAAATATAAACCTGCAAAATTGACATGGCAGAATTGGGTAACTTGTCTATCTGTATACCTCCCTTACAGCAAGCAGACTTGGGGAGGGGGGGGGGGGGGGGGGGGAATGGTACACACACATTTTTGTCCTTGCAGTTTGAAAGGCAGCATCCAGAGGTGTGGAAAATGAACAATGACATCTCAAGACACGATCCAAGATATAAATAAGAAGCAGAGACTTAGTTGTGCCTGAGGTTTTGGAATGTGTAGTTGTATTACATTGTAGGTTCAGTTGAGTTTTGCATTGTTTAATTTCTGTACTTGCCATTAAGCTTTAACATCAACTACTGACATTCCTGATCAACGATTTAGTCACAATTCCACACCTCTACACACTTAAAAGACTCCATGCAGGATGGGCCTTCTGGGAGATTAGGAATTCTTGCCTTAATTCGATGATGGCATAACATGTCATCATGGTTTGGGTAATGGTCCCATCATTGAAATCAAGGGAACTTCCCGGTAACTGGGATTAACCAGATTCCAACCTGCTGAGATCAACAACACACTGACCGAGGTCAACTGGCTTCCAATCACCCAACCCGTGTCCAAAGGCCACCAGTCTGGAACTGCTTTTGGGGAAGAGAGTTCCACAGGCTCATGACTCTTGGAGAAAAAAAAATCTCCTCATCTCCATCTTAAATGGGAGACCCCTTGGCTGGATTCTGCAAAAACGCGGCTAAGTGTTGACGCCGGCGAAAACACCGGAGTGTTTCACGCCGGCATCAACGGGCCTCCTGGCCTAGCAATTATGAAGCCCACAGTGGGCCAGCACCACGTTGGAGTGCTCCACGCAGCTCCGGTGCCGATACGTGGCCCTGTACTGCTAGCAGCGGGTCCGCACAACATGGTGGAGTAACGGGCCGGGCCGGCGCGGAAGAAGGTAGGCCCCCCCAGATCACCCACACCCACCAATAGTTATCCCCCGATCGCAGGCCTGGCCATCTTGGAGTCCCCCCCCCCCCCCCCCGGCGTCTGGTCCTCCTGCCCCCCCCCCCACCCCCCGCCGCCACCAGAACAGCCACCGCGGCCACGGGTCCGAGCTCCCGCCAGGTAGAACCATGCTAGAACCACGCCGGCGATTCTCCGTGGGGGCCTCTCTCAACGGCCTCTCTCTCGACTCTATGTGCGCGGCTGGCGGCGATTCACGATTCTCCGGTCGCCGGAGAATCACGTCTCGGCGTCGGACCCGATCGTCGGTCTGAGGCCCCATTCTCTGCTCCCACGCCAAGCGCAATTTCGGCACAGAGGCTTAGAGAATCCTAGCCCTTATTTTTGAACTGAGTCCCCTAGTTCTGGTTTCTCCCACAAGGGGAAACATCACTTCAGCATCCACTCTGCCAAGTGCCCTCAGGATCTTATATGTTTCAGTAAGAACATCTCTCAATCTTCTAAACTGGATACTGGCCCAACCTGCTCAGCCATTCCTCAAGGGATAACCCTTTATCCCAGGTTTCAGCTGAGTGAGTCTTCTCCGAACAGCTTCTAATGCAATTATGTACTTTCTTAAATAAGCAGAACAAAACTGCGCATAGCAGGGTGGCACAGTGGTTAACATTGCTGCCTTGCAGCACCAGGGAACCAGGCTCAACTCCGGCCTTGGGTCATGGCACAGACGGTGGCCTTGGCAATGCTCCTCAATGACTGGGCCATGCTCTGCAATGCCTCGCCAATGTCCACCTGTATCTGGGACACGTCCTTCAGCAACTGGGACATGATGTCGAGGTCCTCAGCCATGGTCGTCACAGACTGAGCAATGCCTTGGACACCACTACTCAAGACAGGGATGTCGTTCTGCAAGTTTTCTATTGCAGTCCACACCCAAGCAGTGTTGGCCTCGGTGCCATGCATTGTTGGCAGCATCTCCTGCGCCCAAAGCCTTTGGCACCCCTCTATGCAGTGGCTGGAATCTCGCTGAATCTCTGGCCTAACATCTGCATCAGCTCTGGGGGAACCTGATCCAGAGGCTCATCATCTGACTGGGACCCAGCTGAGTCCTGGGATCCAGCAGACCTCCATCTGCTGTCTCCCCTGGTTCCTGCCTCCACCTGATGTCCATCAGGAACTGTGTGGTGCTCACCAGATTGTCCACCTGATGTCCACTAATGGTGCTCACCGAGGTGTATGTCTCTGTGCCAGTGGAAGATAGGGGTGATAGTTTGTGATGTCTCCTTGGTGGTTTCCTCAGAGCTCTCTCCCTCTCCCCCAAGGTGGTCTCTTGGGTACGGAGGGGGAGGGAGGTGGGGGGTGCCAATCCGGATGGCCAGGCCCCATCAGATGGTGATCCTGCGAGAGAATGGATATGTGGTCAGTGAGCGGGAAGGGTCATTTTCTCTGACATGAACAACTCACTTGAGACAGGTCACCTGGGTGACGGGGAAGTGGATCCTCACTTTGTGGTGCAGGCCAACCGCACTGTCGGTGACTTCTCATTCCTCGGACAATCCTGTGATTTCCAAGGCCTGTTCCTCTTAGGGGACGAGGACTTGGATCTCTGACATCCTGCCCGCCGTCCCCTCCCCTTTGACCCTTTCCCGCTTTTTATGCGCTATCTTCTCCTGCAGAACCAAAGAGAGGGCATTGTGAACCGCATGCTCGATGCGTCGAGGGATCTATAGCAGGTGGCATGAGTAAACACCGCAACTGGACATAAAGTGCTGGTTGGTGCCAAGGGGAGGGGCATTTGGGAATTTGAGGGGTGACAGGTGAAACTGGTGCCAGGAGAGATGTGGTAACTTACCCTGAGAGCTTGGTGGAGCTCGGTGGGTCTTCTTCCGACATTGGACAGCAGTCCTCATTGTCATGCTGTCCGAACTGACAGAGGTTGCCACTGCCACCCAGGCAGTATCGGTGACCCTGCTGCTGCTCCTCCAACCCCCTCGGGGGAACAGGATGGCCCACCTATTATCCACAGTGACCAAGTCAGCATTGCCAAAGCAAGGAGCAGGTCTGGACATTGCTATGCTTGTGTGAGAGTGAGTGGTGAGGGAGTCTTTAAAAGCAGCTCTGCCTTGTTAGTGGCGGGAAGCTGAGATGCGAGTCTGGCGAATCAGGCGGTGAGGGAGCCAGTAATGGCAGGAATCTCTTGGGGGCTCATTTTTGGCACCAAATATTGTTAATATGGGCCACGATCTTGCCAACGTGGCTGTCAAGAAACACCCCGCCAAACACGCCCAAAATGACACTTTGAAATGTTTCTGTTGTATCGCGCCCAGTGACTAGTGCTGGGAAATGGAAAGTTCCCGTCAGAATTATCCTTGAAATGCAGACATGAAAGAAAGAACAAGTATTTATTTGTGTAGCATCATGCACTTCCTCAGGGCGTCCAAAATATTTCATAGACAATCAATTCCTTTTGAAGGTATTTTGGAGAAAAGCCCAGTAGCCAATTTGTGCACAAGAAATTACCAGAAGCAGTGAGTGAGATAAATTACCAGTTAATCCAATATTTTGGTGCTTTTGGTTGAAAAATTAGTGTTGACCAGAACAGTTGGAGAAATCTGATTGCTCTACTTCAAATAATACCATGGTACATTACTATCCATCTGAACACACAGGTGTCTGTCTGTCTGTTTCTAGATGTTCCAAGAGGGGATGATGAAATGAGATTGGCATCCATTTTTCTTGCTTGTGAAAATAATTATCCTCTGCCAGCTCTTTAAGTCACTTAGGACAGTGCCATCTTGCTTATTGTTTTTCTTTTGAGTGCCTTCCTCTTGCACTATAGTGTATCTGTCGTGCTCTTTGCAAGGTAAAGTAGGGATTCGCGCAGCAAACCACAAAAGTCATTCAGCTACAAACTATATTGGGGAGTTCTCTTCCCTGACTGACCCAGGCACCTGGAAAATAATAATAGTCTGCTGAATGATTTCTGGTTACTGAATGGATCCCATTATACCCATGCTTAACTCAGGTTTTGGGATCGTGCACAATTGCATTGAGCCATGGTCGCAAAGTGTATCTGTGCTCTCCAAAGGTCCATCCAGGTGGAAAAAGCACGGCATGGTTAACTGCTTCCGCAATGACGGTTTGGCAGATGTAGCTACCCTTATTTTTTAATATTTTGAATGTTATTGGAGGGTGCCTCCACTGTGGGTCACCCAGAGCCTCCCACCTGCAGAACTCCCACCTTCCCTAATTGGATGTGTTCCCAATAACAATTTCTTAATTGGTCACCTTTGGGAAGCTAATGCAGGCAGGGTGGGTGGGACTCAAAGACGAAGAAGATCAGGGTCTGCATTTGTCACAGAAGGATATTTTCAAAAGCAGTAAGATGCTGCCAACACCAACATTCTCCCTTCCCCCCAACCACCATTTGTGAGCATCTATTTTCTCCCATAACTTATGAAATCGAACATGAAATGATAAGGAAAATACAGGTTGCAATCCACTGGTTAGATCCGAGGTAAGCAGCCAAGCGTAAATGGTAGTTAGGAAAAGCACAAAGAGGTTTGTTAATAGTTCAGAGATCTTTCCATGTCCGTCGAAACCTGTCCCGGATCAGTGGTCCATTTAGATTAGGGTTGATGCTGTGACGTGATTTGCATCAGTCTGGGGGGGTGGGGGGGGGGGGCTCAGCAGGGACATCCAGCATGCTGCTCCGAAGATGATACACGTGGTGAATGGATTCCCCCCTTGTGCCCTGACCTTATAGGCCACAAGCCTCATGGCCACCTAGATGATACCTGGGACCCATATGGCTCCATCGGCAAACCTTCGGACGTGCACAGCATAGGTGGGAGTGCATGTGTGGGCGAGTTGATGCCGACCTGCATCGATCTCGGCCTAGTCCTGGTTCCACGAACCCTTCAACCTAAATCAAGGATGACCAAGTTCAGGTGGGTACAGAGTAGGCGACCCATCAGGAACTCCGCTGGTGTGACGTCCGTCGTGGCATGCAGTGTTGTGTGATTTAAAAAAGGAAATGTTCCAGGATTCAGCCAGCAACTTTTTCACCTGCGGCTTAAATGCTTTGCCCGCGATTTCGGCCAGTCCATTTGAATACAGGTGGTAGGGAACAGTCTACACACATCGCAACCCGTTGGCGGAGGTGAATGCCACAAATTCCGCTCGCATAACCACGTCCCATTATCGGACACCAGGATCTCGGGAATCATAAGAGGATGTGTCACAGTGGCCTGGAGAGCTAAAAATGAGTAAGCAGTCTCAAAGAGGAAAGTTGCTGTGTTCCTCTGGCAAACACTGCCTGTTGCTCGGTGCCCCACGCCCAGAATTGTCCCTTCTTCAGTAGTTTATGGAGGGGAGCCAATGCCGTGGCCAACCCTGGGAGGAACTTTCCATAATAATTGATCAGCCCCAGGAAAGCACGAAGTTCCATTGGCACCAGGACTTGGCAGTTGTCCTGGACCTTCTCCCCCCATGGGAGACCATGGCGGTCCATGTGATACCCAAAGTACACCACCTCTGCTGTGTTGAAGACACACTTCTCTCAGCGGAGGTGGGCGCCAGGCGCCTCAAAGCATTGTAGCACTTCTGTCAAGTTACAAAGGTGCAGCACGGTAGCATGGTGGTTAGCACATTTGCTTCGTAGCTCCAAGGTCCCAGGTTTGATTCCCAGCTTGGGTCACTGTCTGTGCGGAGTCTACATGTTCTCCCTGTGTCTGCGTGTGTTTCCTCCGGGTGCTCCGGTTTCCTCCCATAGTCCAAAGATGTGCAGGTTAGGTGGATTGGCCATGCTAAATTGCCCTAGTGTCAAAAAACAGTGGGTGGGGTTACTGGATTAAGGGTATAGGGTGGAGGTGTGGGCTTGGGTAGGGTGCTCTTTCAAATAGCCGGTGCAGACTCGATGGGCCGAATGGCCTCCTTCTGCACTGGAAATGCTATGATTCTCATTGTGTTATGTAATTTGGAATAACACAAGCTGCCACTTGATACAGTTTTGAGTAAAAGATGCTCCAGACTTTGAAGTGAGTTCAATGTGTTTTATTGAACTATTAGCACAGTTCTCAATGAGTTCGACTCTCTGCTAATCTAAATGTAGTTTCTCAGTCAAACTGTACCAGCCTTGCTCTAAGCCACGTGCTGGGGTGTGATGCTGAGGATACACCCTGTCTCACTCTGTAGATGTTGGTCTGTGGAAAGAGGCGGGGTGTGAGTGTCTCATCCCTTTTATAGTGAGATACTACCCCTGAGTGTCCTGACTCCTCATTGGCCGTGTCCTATTCTATGTGTTCATTAGCTGCATGTTTGCATATCATGACACTCCTGGTTGGACAAACCGGTTATCAACACATCGTTCAAATAGACCACCACATAGGGTATCCCCTGGAATATGTTCTCCATGATCCTCTGAAATATTGTGCATGTCGGGGAGACCCTGAATGGTAGTTGGGTATATTCATAGAGTGCCCAGTGCATATTGATGCTGATGAATCTTCTTGACTAAGGGGGGTGACCAGCTGGAGATACGCATGTCTCATATCTAGCTTGGTGAATGTAAGTCCACCGCTGAGCTTGACATCCAGATTCATGATCCTGTGGACTGGATGACGGTTTAAGTGTGATCCCCGGTTTACTGTCGTTTTATACTCCCCGCGGAGTTGCACCGTTCCGTCAGATATATTACCGGTCGGACCGGTGCTGCCCAGTCAGAAAATTGTTCTGGTCTGATGATCCCCAGGGTCTCCATGCGGTCCAACTCCGCATCTACCTTTGGACTGAAGGGGCGGGATTCTCCAATATTGGGGCTATGTCCCCACACAGCGTGAAAACCGGCGCCAACCACTCCGGCATCGACGGCCGCAAGAGTGAGGAATTCTCCACTTTCTAGGGGGCTAGGTGGCTAGGTTGATGCCGGAGTGGTTCCCGCAGCTCCAACTGTGCATGCGCGGAACAGGCGGCATATTTCCATGCATGCACGGGGGTTCCCTTCTCCGTGCCGGCCGCCGGGCAATATGGCGGAGCCTCCCTACAGGGGCCTGGCGCGGAGGAAAGAAGGCTCCCAGGGAACCAGCTTGCCCGCCGATCGGTAGGCCCCAATCGCGGCCAGGCCACCGTGGGGCCCCCCCAGGTCGGATCCCCCCCCCCCCCCCCCCCCCCCCCCCCCCCCCCCCCAGGACGGCCCCCGTACACTTACCTGCCAGGTCTTGCCGTGTGTGAGGTGAGTAATCCATGCCGGCAGGACTGGGCAAAACTTGTCGGCCTATCGGGGCCTGGAGAATCGACGGGGGGCCCGCAGTCAACAGCCCCCAACCGGCGAGGCGGGAATCCTGCCGGCGCCCGAAAAATGGCGCTGGAGAATTGGGAAGCCGGCTTCGGGGCGGGATTTGTGCCTCCCCCGGGATTCTCCGGCTCGGCGCAGGGTCAGAGAATCCTGGCCAAAGTCTATGGAATGGAGAGGCTGTGGAAATAGGTGGGGTGTGAGTGCCTCATCCCTTTTATAGTGAGATACCACCCCTGAGTGTCCCGACTGCTCATTGGTCGTTGGGTCATGGGGTCCATGCTTATTCGGGCTACCGCCACTCCTGATGGTCCCCAAACCTGCCTGTAATATGGACGGAAATCTGGTCAATATGCCTTTGAGCCCATGTGGGTGCATTTGCCAAACCCTCTGCCAATCTAAGCAAAGGTGCCAGAACAAGTCACACCACAACAGGCTTAGGCAGCTCCCATGTACAACGACCAGTGATAGATTCGCTGACTGGTGGCCGTATTCAACGGGGACGGTAGTCATGCCTGAAATCGTGAGCGGTTCCCCCATGTAGGTCGCTAGCCTTGCGTTGGTATTCTGGAAAGTTAGCAAATGAATTCCGGATCGTGTGCGATCAGGTGCGGTTACTAATGACAGACACGGCAACCCCTGTATCGACTTCCATGCGGGTTGTTTGGCTGTTCACCTGGAGCGATATTTGGATGGGCGCGATCCTTGGTGCCGCTACACAATGTAGCTGTTGGTACCATTCGTCGTCGTCCTCCACGTAGGGGACCCTATGACGGGTGATGCAGTCACACTAGGCAGCGCAGTGGGTGGGCAGCTCCTCATGGGGCCCACTGCAAACTGGTAATAATACTTCCGATCCTCCTAGTCGAGGGAAAAGGTTCAGGGCGTTCCTGGGGCCTACTCTGGTCTCTTGCCCCTTGCCTGTCGGTGTCCCAGTGTTGGAGAACGGGTTCTTCAGTTCTAGTGAGCTATGCAGGGCCTGTTTTGGTGTCCTAAACTGAGCACCGCCATCCCCTGGAGTTTCTAAACTCCATGTTCCCTCTTTCCCTGGATACCGCAATTTCCATGTTTTCTTGGAGGTTTAAATGAGCCGCGGCTAACAGTTTCCTTTGTCGCAAATCCCACATACTAAGCGGTCACATGATGCTTCGCCCAGGGTTGGGCCAACCTCACAGGTCTTAGCACGTTTACAGAGGCGGGCCAGAAATTCGCTGATACCATTGCCTTGGGCCTGGGTGGCCATGTGGAAATGGGAAATGGCGCATTATCAGTGGCGGCTTTGGGTCGAAGTGCTCCCCCACCAAGGCTACCAGGTACGCGAATGAGGGACTGGGTGGGTTCTGCTTTTTATAATGTTGTACGTACGCCCACCACAAACTGTCAGCAAGATAAAAGTTTGGCACTTGTCGCCAATAATCACATTAGTATGGAATGCATTCACTCGACGTACTGTCCCTGGTCATCTGTACCTGCATTACATAGATACATAGAGACATAGAATATACAGTGCAGAAGGAGGCCATTCGGCCCATCGAGTCTGCACCGACCCACTTAAGCCCTCACTTCCACCCTATCCTCATAACCCACTAACCCGTCCTAAGCTTTTTGGACACTAAGGGCAATTTAGCATGGCCAATCCACCTAACCTGCACGTCTTTTGTTGCCTTTATTTACTCGCTATAAATATGGCAGTCAATAAGATTGCCCTTTTGTCTAGATATTGATATTAACAAAGAACAAAGAAAAGTACAACACAGGAACAGGCCCTTCGGCCCTCTAAGCCTGTGCCGACCATGCTGCCCATCTAAACTAAAATCTTCTGCACTTCTGGAGTCCGTATCCCTCTATTCCCATCCTATTCATGTATTTGTCAAGATGCCCCTTAAACGTCACTATTGTCCCTGCTTCCACCATCTCCTCTGGCAGCAAGTTCCAGGCACCCACTACCCTCTGTGTAAGAGGGGTGTATATCAGTGATATTATATAGCTTTCAGAGTCGCCAGGTATCAAATGATACCACCACAAGGTTCAACCGGATATCGGTCAAAGTCCCAACAACCAGTTAGTTAGTTCAAGTTCAATAATACTTTATTTACACACAAGATTACTTATGCATGCAACATAAACACTAAGAGTTAAACTACACCTAACAACTATGACAACCTGTACTTAACTTCAGGCACCCGGCTTAGGTCAGAGGAACAGTGGCCTTTGTTTGAATCTGGATCCACAGGGTCTGAAGAAGTAACTGCTGTTCAGCTGGGCTCGTCCATCTGGTAGCGGGCGTTGAACTTGGACTTGCTTCTGGTCGTGGTGCTGCAGTTGGAGATGGACATTGCCAGAGCGCCAGGTCCAAAAGAGATCGAACACATGGCAGTGTCTCTCTTTATCCTTGGCTATTTTGGGCGGTCCTTAGGTTTGGACCCAATTAATTGGGCAGTTCTCGATCACTGCCTTCGATCTGAGCCAATAAAGGGGCGGGTGCCTTGATGGCTGGGCGTGTACTAAGCGGTCATTGACCTTGCTGTTTATGCTTCCTGAGTAAAGGGAGTGGCGTCGAAATGTCTGGACTTGTATCGGTTACCTGAGTATCAATCCTTTGTCTTACGGAGATGGGCCATTAAAATGCTAGTCAGCTGGGGGTTTCGATGCTGTCTGGATTCTCTGCTCCCGAATATACATGCAGGCTCTGTGCCTGCCTGAATCTTCCATTGTCCATATTTCCCTTTAGGCTTTGCGAACGTCCATGTTTCTGGTTGTTAGTGGCCATCCCAGATGGCTACACTTTGGACTGTGGGAGGAAACCGGACCACCCGGAGGAAACCCACGCAGATTCCGCACAGTTACCCAACGGGGAATCAAACCTGGGACCCTGGCGCTGTGAAGCCACAGTGCTATCCACGTGTGCTACTGTGCTGCCCACTGGCTCTAATTCCTGAAGTGCAGCATGGTGATTGCCTCCAGTGGGGCCTGGTGAGGTAGACCCGGCGAGTAGTAACCGGTGTTGATGGCATCTCCACTGAATCCTCATCGCCAGTGTTGGATTTGTGGTAAACAGCCACGCACAAACGGTAGTTAGGAAAAGCACAAAGGTTTATTAATAGTTACAGTCAAACACCACCATTCCCCGGAGGGTCTCCTACCCCAACCTGCTCCCAGGCTGGGGTTTTTATCCTTGAGGGACTACACCTGTTATGGGGAAGCCCCACCCCAGGGGGCACAGGAAACCTAATGGTTCCGATCCCATGACTTCTGCTTGGGTTATAACACCACTATAAAGAAATGATGACCCTTTTAGATTTAATTTAGGACATGGGTTCACTCGCCGCAAGTGATTTAAAATGTATGCAGGACATGTACATCAACCATTACAGTAGCAAGGTGTGAAAATAAATCCTGAACAAATTGCTCAGCCATAGGCACTTAAAAAAAACATTGTCATTTTTGCAACAAATATTCTCACTTTATAAATTTAAATTTAACTAACTAGTGATGATTAGGATTCAGGTTAACTAAGTGATTGTTTTTTACTCGATCAATGATCTTGTAGTTTTTGAGCAGGAACAGCCAGGATTCAGTAATTACAGACAGTCAGGGAGTGGGGACGTGCTTTATTGTGTGATTGATTTTGTACTGCAGTGCCACCTGTACTCAGTCCTGATCGAAAGCCTGCAGCGCCATTCTAATCATGGCACAGCAGCTGCGTCAGTATATCGTGGCCAACACCAGGTTTCTTTTACGTAGCTCCACATGTACTGCACCGAAGTTCGAAGTGAATTGAATCACTTATCAGTGACAGCTAATATATGTAGTGACAAAGTTAATGAAGTGAACAAAAAAATTGGCTTGCACCAAGAACAGAGCCATACTTCTGGAGTGCAGATTGAGGCATTGGTTCCCTAGACCACAGCAGAAGCAAATAGTTATTGGCTGGGAAAGCTCTGGTTCTCTGTTTTGTATATGTTGATTCCCTCAGTGCAACGCAGTAGTCTACTCTCACACTTGTAGAGACACATGTGTCATTTTTATAACCAGGAATTACTGAAAAATATCTACAACATCTATGAGCAGGGTCCAAGTATCTGTTCTATTCTCATTAGAGTGGATATGAACTGAAATTGATATTTGTCTCACTTTACATTGCATTAAGCTTATTATATAATCATGCCAGACAATGTCAAAATAATGGACATCTTTGACAAATCTACGGTATTATATCGCTTGGTTTATTTTTTGCCCCCATATATTTTAGATCATATTTCTTTTGCCCAAATTTTAAAAAACCTTCTACGTATTTCCTCATTGACTGGAGAATCACTGACCTGCTAGTTGGAAATTTTAGCCTGTGCTTCTATTCATGGATGAGTAATCACAGCAGGCCCACAGCAAAGCCTTAGAGCAGAACTACAAATACATCATTCCTGGCATTGTAAATCAAAGCCTCAAAGAGCATCATTTAGCCTGCAGCTAAAATTGCTTGTTTATCAGATAGTGCCTCAGTACAAGATGGAGAGGTTCCTCGTAAATCTCAGAGACCTTTTACGGTATATACTTATGCAGGCATGTTGGCTCCTGGGAGGCTTTCAGAGGAGGTTTAATGAGTGCCGGCTACTTAAAGAGCTGGACCTACTTTAGCATAGGTAGACCTTGCTAGTGTTTGCCTTCATATTATCCACTCACTAAGATAGCGCAAGTAATTTATCTAAGCAAAGGCACTGGGGCTTCTCTGAGAGAGCTTCTAGTTCTAATGGCGATACCCTTTTGGTGCCACAGCCTTTCAAACTATGGGTATGGTTCTTAATTTATTATGAGAAAAGGCAAGCTTGGCAACTGGTTCTACTACCTGGTTCTCAAAAAAAAACAGACAACAATCTTTGACCTGTGAAAAGGAGTTAAAAAATACAACCATATAATTGTAAACATTTAACATGCTGGGATCACTTAGACAAGTGATCAAATCTCTGAAGAAACGCATGCAGCAATTTAGCATATATACAGTTAGTTAAGGCGTTCATGAAAAAGCTCCAATTATCAGGAGTATAAAAATGTAGCTGGAGGCAGAATCAAAGACTGACTATTACACTTGACCTCTGTGTACCTGGAGGATAAAGTAAACAGGCTACAACTTTGTTGTGGCTACAGTGAGGGAATGGAGTGCATCGATTCCTTGCAATGATTAGCCATACAGGGATAAGCCCTCTTCTTATTATGCAGATTAGTGGCTCTCTCGGTTCAAACATATTGTACAGATGCTGGAGAGCAGCTGCTGATACAGATGGTAGGTACCAGCACCATTAGTATGCTTCTATTGTCTGCAGTCTGCTTGTTTAGGATCTAATGAAACTGCTTACAAGGTATTCATCGCAAGTGAAGAAAACAGTGTACATTTACAACAGATTAGATAGTTTACATGGTACAATGATTTGTGCTAAAAAGAACATTAGAATTATTTAATGTAAATATTATTACAGCCTAAATTATTTGGCAAATAAAATTATGGGGGTTATGCATGTTTAAAAATGGGGTATTTGTGCTCAATGGTCAGGTTTAGTTTTTACATCAATATCCCACCATCTTAAGCCACAATGTACAAACGTCAACTACTCTGGAAGCTACTTAAATACAATTTTTCAATCTAGGAAATGCTAAATATGTTTCAATAATATATACTGACGTGCTACTAAAACCACACATTTTATATCTGATCGCAATGTCAAATATTTTATGCAATAATTAAAGCTAAATATGAAAATAAAAGGTATTTCACATGGAAAATATATTTTTAGATTGTAACTATAGGCAGTTACTAATTATCAGTGGAATTAGTTAAATAGGGCAGAGGGTCTATATATTGATCTTGTAATCCTAAATAAATATAATTCTTGAGTATATTCCAGCTGTTCTGAAAACACATGCATTGATTGAACATTTGGGCAGTGATGCTGTCGGACCAAAATATAAGAACCATTATCAGTATTTGTTTCAAAAGCAGACAAAGTGAAAACTGTTTGAATACAATCTTTAAGATTACACATTTCAGCACTTTGTAACTTAACCGTGAGCCAATATTTGTTACAAAATGTATTTTTTAATGTCACTAAAAGATCTTCAGTGAATGAGATTTTTCTGCTACATATATTTTACTCAGTAGATGGGGGAGATAAAACCGCTGCATGTATCAAGATTTGCATACGGCAGGAATGACTGCACCATTAGCCATCGTGACCAATTATATGAGGGGCAAACTTGGGAGTTTGTAACAATTTGAAAATTATGACTTTGCCAGGATCAATTTACATATTTCAGAATTTTGCCAGATAAATTGCTCTGCCAGTGTTACATGCTCATGAATTTATACATTCCTCCTACGTGCACTTTATCACTGTTACAATGTACAATAAAAACAACTAATGTGATGTTTACGAAGCACCAGGTTTTGCTAAGATAGGGCATGTTCCATTGGATACACTTGTCTCTGCATCCTTTAGCTCAAAAACCTTTTGCTCACTAAGGTGTTGAAAGTTTGAGCTGATGATGGGGACGAGCAAGGGAAACAAGGCAGCTCAGACCTTAATAAACAGACGAACCAACAGAGTATCATCTTAACCAATCTGATTAAAGGATTGGGGAAGGAACAGCAGAGAAAAAGGCTGAATTAAATGAGGTGAATTCAAATTAGGTACAGAAAGAAAAATTTTAAAAAGGGAAAGAAATATTGGATTAAAGGAGAGAGAGAGGGGGCCAGCCAGCCAGATAGACAGAGAAAAGGAAGAGGCAGAACAGAATATTACTTTCTTTGAAATTTCATCCCACAATTCACAATCTGAGGGAACGTGACTCCACATTTATAAGGATTCATTTTCAAAGCCAGAGAATTTGATTGGCAGTCATTAACATGTACCACGCTGTTAAAATAGGACTTACACTTGCATTTCCTAGCCCTATATCTGAGTGTCGTATGTAACTACTATCCAATACATCAACTTCATGCCATTCAATACATGTGAATGAAGCAGTATGCCATTTTTACAAAGATAACGTACGGCAGCAAAATAATAGAACTGTCAGCATATTCCTCTTAATATGGAAAGTTTACTTAGGAATGACCACCTGAATCAGTTTGGTCTTTTTAATATAGCTGTGTTTGCTGACATTGAACTGCAGAGCGCACATGCCTCACACATGCAGTGTCAGTGCTTCTGCCATCGCTGACAGTGATGTTGATGCACAATAGTGAGGTCAGCAGCGGGGGAAACCACGTGTCCGCTGGTCGAAGGAATGGGAGCCGACTTCCAGTTCTGGTCCGAAAGCAGAGGTTACAGCGTCCTGATAACATCAGGTGCTGTAAGTTATTGGCAATTCCACCAAATCGGCTGGCTCTCCAAAAATAGCCCTTCAGCCAGGCAGAGGAAACTTCCCATTTATAGAACTGGCATGACTTATCGGGAAAAGTACATCTTCCACATATTCAATGTTAATTTGACCAATTTTACCAGCTAAAACTACAAACTATTTTAAACTAATCGAGATACAATTGGTATTAATGAAGGAGAAAATGTAAATGAAACTCAGTAATTCCTGCATACTTCTGCAATTAATGCAACTACTTCAACTCTGAGCGACCATGAAAAAAACGCTGGCACAAAATTTGTAATGATCATGGTGGTGAAACGCGTGCTTGCAGCCATTACTCTGTGAAACTGACAGGAATGTCAGGTGGCCGCACATGTACAATTTAAGGTAAAATCCAGGGGGTGTTAGTGATGTCCTGATCCTCATATGGCATGCTGTTGAAGTTCTCACAATTGGCAATTAATTAAAAATCACAATTTTTTAATAAAGTATTTTTCTTGAAGTTTTTCATTTGAATAACAACAAAAAGATGGAAATGGTACAGCTCCACAAAAATGTTTTGACACACATAGATACAGAAGGGTACAGGAGAACAGCAATATGATTGGCCCAGCACAGTCATTAGACCTAACTTGATTATCCTATGCGCACTACTAGAGAACCAGGGAGAGAAGGATGAGACTAAGAAAATATGGCAAAATGGTGCACGCCTTCCCATACAACGGTTGCTCGCAGTGACCATGAAAATTAAGATAAGATCTTCTCGCCAATCTCAGGCACATTACAGAATGATCACCATTTCACATGTTTATACCGAGAGGACCAGCAAATTTCATGCAATACATTCAGATTATAATCAGTGCAGTCAGCACCTCCCATTAAACTAACAAAGACAGGAAAAAGCAAAAGAAAACTACCAGGAGCAGAGGGTCTCAGGACAAAAACGAACAGGACACAGCCATAGGCCCGGTGTTCCTCAGGCACGTGTTTTCCACCATATATCAAGACAGAAATAAAAAGCTGCTCGTTCAGACAAAGGAACGTCCCAACCATGACCTGGTGTGTAGATGAGGGAAATGCATTTGACATAGTCTACTTGGATTTCAGCAAAGCTTTTGATAAGGAAGGAGCAGTGCTCCGAAAGCTAGTGTTTGAAACTAACCTGCTGGACTTTAACCTGGTGTTGTAAGACTTCCTACTGTGCATTCACATGCACTTAGGAGTCAGTAGACCAAGGACACTCAAAACACATCAACCGGGTTCACTGCAGACAGTATTTCCCTGGCCCTACACTCATCCCGAGAGCATTTAGAGAACAAGGACTCCTACATCAGACTATTCTATTCATCCTATTCATTGACTACAGCTCCGCCTTCAACACCATCATCCCAGCCAAGCTCATATCAACGCTCCCCCCCATCGACCACCCAAGAGACCGTCTCGGAGGAGAGCTGCGAGGCGACCACCATCGAGGCATCACAAACTATCACCCTTACCTTCCACTAGCACAGACACAAACAGCTCAGTGAACAACATCAGTGGACAGGCTTCTGGGGCACAATCTAGTTGCTGATGCACATCAGGTGGAAGCAGAAACAGCCAAGTGAGACAGCAATCACAGGTCTGCTGGATCCCAGGACTCAGCTGGGTCCCAGGTAGATGCCAAGCCTCTGGGCAAGGTTCTCCCAGAGCTGATACAGATGATAGGCCAGGAGGGGGTGCCAGATACACTCCAGCCAATTGGAGGAGTCGAAAGTCTTTGGGGGTAGGAGATGCTGTCGACAATGCGTGGCACCGAGGTCAACACTGCTACGGTGGCGACCGCAGTGGAAAGCCTGGCGCACAATGTCCGAGTCTTAAGTGGTGGTTCCAAGGCATGGCTCAGTCTATGGCGGTTATGGCTGAGGGCCTTGGCATCATGGTCCAGTCATTGAGGGTGTGGCGCAGTCCCAGATGGGCATTCCCGAGGCACTGCAGACCATGGCCCAGTCACTGAGGAGAATTGCTGAGGGCATCAACACCACGGTGCAGACAATGGGGAGCCGCCAGGACTATCAAAGCCAGATGACTTGGAGACCTCTGGAGCTCACTCCAGCTCCAACACCTACAGGTGCCATCAGGGATGAGGAAGTGCTGGAGGCCAACCCAGGGTCTGCCACCAAGGAGACAATGGCGGTCTCCAGTTCTCCTGAATCCCCCCCCCCCCCCCCCCCCCGATACGGGCACATCTCAAAGGCAGCGGGCAGAGCAGGGTAGCACAGCGGCACCTGTGACACCGGTAAGTTGCTGAGGCCCCCGGCTCCAGGCCCTCCAGATGACGTCCACCAAGGGCATCAAAAACCACAGGGCACGGAAAGCAACAGTCTGCCCCCACCTCTGATGTGCATCCTATGGACACACCTAGACCTACCAGTAGAGCATGAAAAAACTAGAAGATTGAGGAGCACTGAGTGGACACTGAGTAAGGGGAGTTCACTTTCTGTAGCTAGGGGGAATGGAAATGTCATTAGTTCACTATTAAAACATGTTACACCTGATACACGTGAAGCCTCAGTCACATTATTCTTCACAGCAGACCTGCCTGCACCCCCACCAACTGTTGCCCTCTGCTGCCCCCTCCACACGCTCCCCCAGACACAGTGGTCCAAAGATCAACCGACCCCGATGCAGACCCCGTCCAGAGGATGGGTGTGAGCGCGCTGTTAGCAGAAAGACAGGAATCAGACTTCGGCATAAACGGAGGAGCGCCAGAGCTTTCGTCACAGCGAGTGATCATCACTCTCCTGCCTTGTATATACATAGGTCCATCACCCTGGAGTGATGTTACACAGGCCCTTGGAGGGTAAACAGGGTGGTCGGGAAGAGGGTGGTGTGATGGGGAGGAGTGATTTGGGGGGTGGAACCTATGTTCGATTCCCGGCTGGGTCACTGTCTGTGCGGAGTCTGCACGTTCTCCCCGTGTCTGTGTGGGTTTCCTACGGGTGCTCAGGTTTCCTCCCGCAAGTCCCGAAAGCTGTGCTGTTAGGTAATTTGGACATTCTGAATTCTCCCTCTGTGTACCCGAACAGGCGCCGGAATTTGGTGACTCGGAGCTTTTCACAGTAACTTCATTGCAATGTTAATGTAAGCTTACTGGTGACAATAATAAAGATTATTATTATTATATGCAGCTGTCTGTCCTCCATCCTCTGGCATATCCTGCAGCTCCTCCCCGAGCTCGTCCTCCAGCTCCTCCTCCTCAGAAGAAGAGGCCGCATGTCTCTCCTCCAGCATGTCACTGCGCTGCTGTGCCACGTTGCAGAGGGCACAGCAGACCACCACAAAGCAAAAGACCCTCTGTGAGGTGTACTGCAGTGCACCACCAGAGCAGCCCAAGCACGGAACCACATTTTGAGCACTCCGGTGCACCACTTAATGACAGCAGAGGTGGCAGCATGGGCCTCATTAGATCAGGTCTCATCCTCAGGCCTCTGCACCAGCATCAATAGCCATGACCTCAGCGCGTACCGCTTGTCTCCTAAAGCCAACCCGTCATCCTGTATAGTCCTCAAAGATGCTGGGGATCTCCGGGGATGTAGCTGTCATTCACGCTCCCTGGATAGCATGCATACACATGCAAGATCCAGAGGTGGTGGTCACACACAGTCTGAACATTCAGGGAGTGGAAGCCCTTGCTGTTAATGAAGGACATACCCTGACGCACACAAGGTGACATGTTCTATACGTTCTCCCCGTGTGTGTGTGGGTTCCCTCCGGGTGCTCCGGTTTCCTCCCACAGTCCAAAAACGTGCAGGTTAGGTGCATTGGCCATGCTAAATTGCCCTTAGTGTCCAAAAGGGTTAGGAGGGGTTATTGGGTTCGGGGGATAGGGTGGAACTGAGGGCTTAAGTGGGTCGGAGCAGCCTCGATGGGCCAAATGGCCTCCTTCTGCACTGTATGCTCAATGTTCTATGTGTGCCATCTTTTGGCCCCTGGACCTGGGGAATCCGAAAGATGGTGGAGAATCCTGCTGCCCAGGCTTCTTGGTGGGCTTGGTCCAGGATGAAGGTGAAGTACTTGATGCCTGGGTATACCTGTGGGCTGTTGCTTGAGAAATGCCGCACAGGTCCCCGTTCGAGCTCTGGGATAAGCCGGTTGATTAGAG
Source organism: Scyliorhinus canicula (assembly GCF_902713615.1). NCBI lineage: Eukaryota > Metazoa > Chordata > Chondrichthyes > Carcharhiniformes > Scyliorhinidae > Scyliorhinus > Scyliorhinus canicula. Next base: position 200,075,238 of record NC_052147.1, on the reverse strand, counting down.
GTTCAGGGCTGTGGTGACCTTCACAGGAGTGGGTATCCTTCTCCACCACGGTGTGCTATGTCCATGAGGAGTCTCGTGCGGCACATGCTATCCGCGATCTCATCGAAATAGTAACAACATCTGAACACCTTGGGCCGTCGCTGGCCTCCCCTCTGACTCCCTCCTCAGCCTGATGGGCGGCTAGGTCTTCAGGGTGTGCGGCAGCCCCTGCTCATGGGGTGCCGCCTCCAGGCTGCTTTATCGCTGCTGCCGCCTTCTCTGGCATCTGCCTACCTCAGCTTCCACCAGCAACACCAGCCTCTGCGAGTTCAACACCAACAAACATTTTTTTAATCCAGAAGGAATTGGAGAAGGAATGAGACCAACAATAAGTTAGAGCTTCCACCCGGGACGCTGAAATCCCACAAGCCATCACTCCACCCCCTTGACCATGACTCTCTCGCCTTCTCTCAGAGTGCCGTCCAGTGAACCAGTCGTGCTGGAAAACCTCGCTCTGCACACTCACTTCCGGCTGCAACAGGAGCCCCTCGGCCCCAGACCCCAGACTTCTGCCAGGAACATTAGATATGCTGTGCTCCAGTGCCCTCTCCTGATCTACACACTGACCCTTTGGTCATGAGAGGTTCCCCAGTGTAGAAGCCCAGTTCGTCAGCGTTTGATTGTAGTTAGCTGTTTGTATGGTGCTGACGCTCCTAGAATTCAGGCACGCTGCTTAGGCTTCAAAGTTTCCTTGAGCTGCTGTGCACTAATCCTCCTCTGAGATATGGCACATGTACCCTGGGGTAAGCACTTGAGAGTTGAGAATATTTTGTTCATTAAATGGTCAACAGTAACATTCCAAATATCGCACTAACCATTAAACAACAAGGAAACATCACCGTTCCATATTGGTACCAATACAAAACTACATCAGCTCATTTTTACAAAACAAAACACACAGTATCAACTCTCACAGGTTCCTCAACATAAACGGAGGATAAATTCCTGAGAATGTGTTATCATGTCCACAGCTTTGTCATAGGAACGATCTGTCCATCAATGTGTGACTTGTTCCATGTATCAGTGCCATTCTCTGTCCAGGAGACGCAGCTGTGCAGGCCCCTCCCACACGGCCCAATCTCACTGAACCAAATACTGGCATCCACATATTCCACTGGCGCTCAAGGTACAGTTGAACATCATTGACTTCCAGTGTGTTTGACCCACAGTCACATGCCAGTTACATGGAGCACCCACCACACCAGCAACAAAAGCATCAGCAATCTGTGAGAGCATTTCTTCAACATTTGCAGCAGGGTTCTCATTTGGATCAATGTCGTGCATCAGGTCCGGCAGTGTCATCTTGCTTCAAACCGGATTGTCTTCTGGACTCATACGTCCCCCTGAGCCCGGTGTTCCAGGACCCAGGGAGTGCGCGTGGATGAGAGCGAGCAGCACAGACCGCCGGAAAAGGGAGTGCGCGTGGGTGAGTGAGCAGCACAGACTGCGGAAAAGGGAGTGCACGTGGGTGAGTGAGCAGCACAGACTGCCGGAAAAGGGAGTGCGCGTGCGTGAGAGCGAGCAGCACAGACTGCCGGAAAAGGGAGTGCACGTGCATGAGTGAGCAGCACAGACCGCCGGAAAAGGGAGTGCGCGTGCGTGAGTGAGCAGCACAGACTGCGGAAAAGGGAGTGCGCGTGCGTGAGAGCGAGCAGCACAGACCGCCGGAAAAGGGAGTGCGCGTGCGTGAGTGAGCAGCACAGACCGCCGGAAAAGGGAGTGCGCGTGCGTGAGTGAGCAGCACAGACTGCGGAAAAGGGAGTGCACGTGGGTGAGAGCGAGCAGCACAGGCTGCGGAAAAGGGAGTGCACGTGCATGAGAGCGAGCAGCACAGACTGCGGAAAAGGGAGTGCGCGTGCGTGAGTGAGCAGCACAGACTGCGGAAAAGGGAGTGCGCGTGCATGAGAGCGAGCAGCACAGACTGCGGAAAAGGGAGTGCACGTGCGTGAGTGAGCAGCACAGACTGCGGAAAAGGGAGTGCACGTGCGTGAGTGAGCAGCACAGACTGCGGAAAAGGGAGTGCGCGTGCATGAGAGCGAGCAGCACAGACTGCGGAAAAGGGAGTGCACGTGCGTGAGTGAGCAGCACAGACTGCGGAAAAGGGAGTGCACGTGCGTGAGTGAGCAGCACAGACCGCCGGAAAAGGGAGTGCACGTGGGTGAGTGAGCAGCACATGCTGCGGAAAAGGGAGTGCGCGTGCGTGAGTGAGCAGCACAGGCTGCGGAAAAGGGAGTGCGCGTGGGTGAGAGCGAGCAGCACAGGCTGCGGAAAAGGGAGTGCGCGTGGGTGAGTGAGCAGCACAGACTGCCGGAAAAGGGAGCGCGCGTGCGTGAGTGAGCAGCACAGACTGCGGAAAAGGGAGTGCGCGTGCGTGAGAGCGAGCAGCACAGACTGCAGGAAAAGGGAGTGCGCGTGCGTGAGTGAGCAGCATGTAGCGTAACAATTATACTCAAAGCCGAGAGACTGGTACAATAGAGGCTTTATTGTTACGATGCTGTCCCTCCATCTGCAACTGTAGACTAAGGTCTGAGTGACTCACACGCATATTTATACACAAGCTCCCTGTGGGCGGAGTTAGCCAGCAGGGGCTTACCGGAGGAACCTGTATTACAGGTACAGGCATACATCCCCCTACTGCAAGTACGCATAACTACAGTGGTTATATCACCGCATTCACCCCCTGTAAAAAAAATGAGTCCGGCGGGGGTGACATGTAACTCTAATACAAAGGATGCTATTTACAAGAGGGTCCAAACAAGGAAAAGGGGGAGAAAGGAGCGTGAGCATGGGATCGGCACCTGAGGGAGCCAGGTCCCGGAGCGAGACTATGTCCTGGTGACCGTCGGGGAACTCCACGTAGGCATACTGAGGGTTGGCGTGGAGGAGGCGTACTTTGCCCACCAGGGGTTCCGCCTTGTGGTGCCGGACATGCATATGGAGAAGGACTGGGCCCGGAGTCGTGAGCCAAGTCGGGAGCGACACCCCGGATGTAGACTTCCTAGGGAAGGCAAAAACACGTTCTTGGGGTTTACTGTTAGTTGCGGTGCACAGTAGCGACCGAATGGAATGGAGCGCGTCAGGGAGGACCTGCTGCCAGCGAGCTGCTGGTAGGTTCCTGGACCATAGGGCCAGTTGGACAGCCCTCCATACCGTCCTGTTCTACCTCTCTACCTGCCCGTTTCCCTGGGGATTGTAGCTGGTCGTCCTGCTGGAGGCGATACCCCTGCTGAGCAGGAAATGACGCAGCTCATCGCTCATGAACAAGGATCCCCTGTCACTGTGGATGTAGTCGGGGAAACCGAACAGGGCGAAAATGGAATCCAGGGCCTTGATGACGGTGGCAGACGTCATATCCGGGCATGGGATGGCGAATGGGAACCTAGAAAATTCATCGACCACACTAAGGATGTAGGTGTTGCGGTCGGTGGAGGGAAGGGGCCCTTTGAAGTCCACGCTGAGGCGTTCAAAGGGGCGGGACGCTTTCACCAGGCGCGCGTGATCTGGCCGGTAGAAGTGTGGCTTGCACTCGGCACAGATCTGGCAGTCTCTGGTGACTGTCCGTACTTCCTCGACGGAGTAGGGCAGATTGCGGGCTTTGATCAGATGGTACAAGCGAGTGACCCCCGGAATGCAAAGGCTCTCGTGCAAGGCACGGAGCTGGTTCACTTGTGTGCTGGCACATGTACCTCGGGAGAGGGCGTCTGGGGGTTCGTTGAGCTTGCCGGGGCGATACAAGATCTCGTAGTTAAAGGTGGAGAGCTCGATTCTCCACCGCAAGATTTTGTCATTCTTGATCTTGCCCCGCTGCGTGTTGTTGAACATGAAGGCTACCGACCGTTGGTCAGTGAGGAGAGTGAATCTCCTGCCGGCCAGGTAATGCCTCTAGTGCCACACCGCTTCAACGATTGCCTGGGCCTCCTTTTCAACAGAGGAATGCCGAATTTCGGAGGCGTGGAGTGTGCGTGAAAAGAATGCCACGTGTCTGCCTGCCTGGTTTAGAGTGGCGGCAAGTGCAACATCTGAAGCGTCGCTTTCTACTTGGAAAGGCAGTGTCTCGTCTACTGCGTGCATCCCCGCCCTGGCTATGTCAGCTCGAATGTGGGCGAAGGCCTGTTGTGCCTCGGCCGAGAGGGGAAAACGTGTGGACTGGATAAGTGGGCGGGCCTTGTCCGCGTATTGTGGGACCCACTGGGCGTAATAAGAAAAAAACCCAAGGCAGCGTTTGAGGGCCTTGGGGCAGTGGGGGAGGGGGAGCTACATGAGGGGGCGCATGCGGTCGGGATCGGGCCCCAGGAGTCCGTTTTGGACTACGTAGCCGAGGATGGCTAAGTGGTCTGTGCAGAACACGCATTTCTCCTTGTTGTACGTGAGATTAAGGAGAGATGCGGTGTGGAGGAATTTAGAAAGGTTGGAGTCATGGTCCTGCTGGTCATGGCCGCAGATGGTGACATTGTCGAGGTGCGGGAAGGTGACCTGCAGTCCGTACCGGTCAACCATTCGGTCCATTTCTCGTTGAAATACCGAGACTCCATTCGTGACGCCGAAGGGAACCCTAAGAAATTGGTACAGACGACCGTCTGCCTCGAAGGCAATGTAGGGACGGTCCGATTTACGGATGGGGAGCTGGTGGTAGGCGGATTTCAGGTCAATAGTAGAGAAGACCCGGTACTGTGCAATCTGAGTCACCATCTCAGAAATGCGGGGGAGGGGGTACGCGTCGAGCTGCGTGTACCGGTTGATGGTCTGGCTGCAGTCCACGACCATCTTGTGCTTCTCCCCGGTCTTAACCACCACACTTGGGCTCTCCAGGGACTGTTGCTGGCCTCGGTGATACCCTCCCGAAGCAGCTGCTGGACTTCGGACCTGATGAAGGCCTTGTCCTGGGTGCTGTACCGTCTGCTCCTGGTGGCGACGGGCTTGCAATCTGTGGTCAGATTGGCAAAGAGTGAGGGAGGCTCGACCTTGAGGGTCGTGAAGCCGCAAACAGTGAGGGGAGGTAGGGGTCCGCCGAATTTGAGGGCGAGGCTCTGGAGATTGCACTGGAAATCCAGGCCTAGAAAGAGTGACGCGCAGAGGTTGGGGAGAATGTACAGACGGAAACGGTCGAATTCCACGTCCTGAACAGTAAGTTTAACCAGGCAGAAACCCCGGATCGGGACAGAGTGGGACCCGGAGGCGAGAGCGATCTGCCGGTTGGCGGGATGGACCGCAAGGGAATAGCGCCTTACCGTGTTTGGGTGGATGAAGCTCTCGGTGCTCCCGGAGTCGATGAGGCAGGAGGTCACATGGCCGTTGACCAGCACCGATGTGGAAGAGGGTGCCAGATTGCAAGGACGGGACTGGTCGAGCGTAACGGAGGCGAGCAGCGGTCGATCGGCGGTTGAGTCGGATGAGTCCGATGAGGAGCGGTAGCGACCCGTGTCCCGTGGCCCCGTCCCGAGGAGACGACAAAATGGCGGCACCTGGAGACAAGATGACGGCATCTGCAGTACCTGTGGGTAAAATGGCGGGGCCCATGGAGCGCGCGTTGTGGGGTCGGAACAAAATGGCGGCGCCCATGGAACGCACATGGCGGTGGTGGCGAAAGATGGCGGCGCCCACTGATCGCACGTGGGGTCGGGGGAAGCGGACGGCGGGGCCCATTGAGTGAGCGGCTGAGGCGAGGGGACCGGGGGTGCGATAGCGGCGACCGTCCGGGACTGACACACCGCTGCAAAGTGGCCTTTCTTGCCACAAGCTTTGCAGGTCGCGGTGCGGGCCGGGCAGCGTTGGCGGGGGTGCTTCTGCTGACCGCAGAAGTAACAGTGGGGACCCCCAGGGGGTGTGGTGCGGCGGGCAGTGCAGGCATAGTGCGCGGGGGCGGCTGCTGGGGGGGCCGTTTGCGGGGTCCACAAGGGGTAGGACGGGTGGGCCTGGGGGGCCGTTTGCGGGGTCCACGAGGGGTAGGATGGGTGGGCCGAGTGGCTAGCGGAGTAAGTTCGCGTACTACGGGAGGCGGCCGTCATGGAAAAGTGCCAGGGTCTTTGCGGCCGCGAGGTCGGGGGCGGCCCCTTCCAGCAGTCGTTGCCGGATGGGGTCCGATGCAATGCCTGTAACGAAGGCATCGCGCATGAGTAAATCAGAATGTTCCGTGGCTGTGAGGGCCCGGCAGTCGCAGTCTCGTACCAGAGGTATAAGGGCCCTCCAGAAGTCCTCAATCGATTCACCCGGATGCTGGACGCGAGTAGAGAGTTGATGCCTCGCAAACAGGGTGTTCGCCAACGGTGCATAGTTCTCCTTGAACAGTTCCATAGCTGTGGTGTAGTCAGTCGCATCTCGAATTAGCGGAAAGACACTGGAGCTAAGTCTGGAGTACAGGAGTTGCTTTTTCTGAGCCTCCGTCGGGGGAGGGTCCGCTGAAGAGATGTAGGCCTCGAAGACTGCAAGCCAGTGAACAAAGTATTTTCTGGCGTGAGGCGACTGCGGATCCAGCTGCAGACGGTCAGGCTTGATTCTGATGTCCATGGTGAATGGGAAATCATACAGCAATAAATTGTAGCGCTAACAATTATACTCAAAGCCGAGAGACTGGTACAATAGAGGCTTTATTGTTGTACGATGCTGTCCCTCCATCTGCAACTGTAGACTAAAGGTCTGAGTGACTCATATGCATATTTATACACAAGCTCCCTGTGGGCGGAGCTATCCGGCAGGGGCTTACCGGAGGAACCTGTATTACAGGTACAGGCATACATCCCCCTACTGCAAGTACGCATAACTACAGTGGTTATATCACCACACAGCACAGACCGCCGGAAAAGGTTATGCCGACACAGGACACAGCAGAAGAGGGAGAGAGAACAACCCAACCCTTCTCCAGCACTGGTAATCTGCCGAGGTCCAGGCCGTTGAAGCGAGATGAGTCGCAGCAGACAAGCACACAGCCGCCAGGAAAAAGAGCAATACACTGTCAACCGTGCAAATGTGACTCACCAGTCCTGCAGCCTCTACAGTAGATCTGCATCAGTGGAAAGCTGCTTTGTAAGCCAAACACTGGAAGGTCGCACTGACCTTGAGCAGAGCGGAGGAGGGAGAGAGCGGAGGAGGGTGAGAGAGCGAAAGCCACTTCCCCTCTCTAGCACTGACGGCGTCTTCCAGCGGCTCCCAGGCCACAGAGGCAGGAGAGACTGCTCTCAGTGACATGGTCTCCATCGTACAATTTCCCCCACCCCAACAAACGTAGACCAGACGCAGTACAAAGGGAAAGAAATGAAATGAAAATCGCTTATTGTCACAAGTAGGCTTCAATGAAGTTACTGTGAAAAACCCCTAGTCGCCACATTCCGGCGCCTGGCCGGGGAGGCTGGTACGAGAATCGAACCGTGCTGCTGGTCTGCTTTAGAAGCCAGCAATTTAGCCTGGTGAGCTAAACCAGCCCCTGAACACCAGTGGCCTGCACAGCCCCCATAATGGGAGCATCAGGTGGCTACTGAACATACAAAGTCACCGGTAGTCCATGAAAGTGTCCTGATTCAGCCTCTGGTCTGTGTAGTTGAGCTGGACCGCCGACCCTCCTCTCCTGCCGTATCGGCATCTGATCTTCCATCACCACCCTGTCCGAGGAACACAAGGGGCATTAACAGGTGACCCACAAATCCAGAACAGAATGCACAGTTAACATAGAACAGGCTGTTAAAAACATCCACAGACTGGTCGAGCAAACCCTCCTGCATCCTCAGTCCGGGAGTAGGCCCCACCAAAATCCTCCTCTCGCCGCACTCCAGGTAAAAGAGACCAAAAGGCAACTACCTTCTTTCTTCCTTCCCTTCATCCAGAAAGCAGCAAGTAAGCCCAAGGGGAAGATGCAGCAGGCAAGCAGCAAACAAACTCTCAGCTACAGCAGCCTCCAGGCATTTGCAAATCCCCAGCAGGAGCAAACAGCAAACACAACCTACAGCTACAACAGCCTCCAGGAGTCACCAACAGGAGCAAACAGCAAGCACAACCTGCAGCTACAGCAGCCTCCAGGCATTTTGCAAGTCACCAACAGGAGCAAAAAGAAAACAAACCTTCAGCTACAGCAGCCTCCAGGAGTCACCAACAGGAGCAAACAGAAAACAAACCTTCAGCTACAGCAGCCTCCAGGAGTCACCAACAGGAGCAAGCAGCAAACACAACCTGCAGCTACAGCAGCCTCCAGGAGTCACCAACAGGAGCAAGCAGCAAACACAACCTGCAGCTGGGAAGTGCTCTGATAACAAACAAGGCTAATTTGTCATTTGCAATAGCCCTTAGCTGTGCAGCTTAAGGCTGGTGACAGTCAAAGGGAATGAAATTGAATTTCAGCATTGAAGGCACAGCAAGGCTTGGGAGTGTTTGGTGGGACAGACAGGCTGCACCCTGCCCCAGATATGTTTCCACAATATTTAAAGATTGCTTGAAGGCCTCACAGACATAAAACCCCTCAGCCTCCGGCCCAAGGGCGACCCCTTGACCTGGAACACTTCAGCCACCTGACCATGTCCAACCCTCTTGAGGGACTGGAACATCCCGCCAGCATTCTAGCGAGAACGTTCCAGCTGATGTTTTTAACAACATACTAATCCATAATACGGAACATAGAACAGTACAGCACAGAACAGGCCCTTCGGCCCTCGATGTTGTGCCGAGCCATGATCACCCTACTCAAACCCACGTAACCACCCTATACCCGTAACCCAATAACCCCCCTTAACCTTACTTTTTAGGACACTACGGGCAATTTAGCATGGCCAATCCACCTAACCCGCACATCTTTGGACTGTGGGAGGAAACCGGAGCACCCGGAGGAAACCCACGCACACACGGGGAGGACGTGCAGACTCCACACAGACAGTGACCCAGCCGGGAATCGAACCTGGGACCCTGGAGCTGTGAAGCATTTATGCTAACCACCATGCTACCATGCAACTTGAGAAAATAATTTTATGGGCAGGATTGTACAACCCCCCCCCCCCCCCCCCCCCCCCCCTCCCGGGTCGGAGAATCTCTGGGGGGGCGGCATGAATCCAGCCCTGCCGCCCGGACGCCGACTGCCGTATTGTCCGGCGCCGGTTTTTGGGCAGGGACGGGGTTTACGCTGTGCCGGTCGGGGGCTGTTGGCAGCGACCCCCCAGCAATTCGCCAGGCCCCGATGGGCTGAGCGGCCACCCGTTTTCGGCCAGTCCTACCGGCGTAAAATGAACATGGTCCATCACATGACTTGTAGGCTGGCTAGGTGAGTCCTCGGATGGCGCGGGGCGATTGGGGCCCACCAGTCTGCGGGCAGGTCTGTAACGTGGGGGCACTCTTTCCTTCCGCGGTGGCCCCTGTAAAGCTCCATCATGGCCGGCACGGAGAAGAAACCCCCTGTGCATGCGCAGGAATACGGCGGCCGGTCTGCGCATGCGTGGAACCATGCCGGCGGTTCAGCACATGCAGCAACTCGCGCCGGCTTCTCGCCGCCGGTTGGCACAGCGCCAACCCCTCCAGCACCGGCCGAGCCCCCGGATGTACGGAGGATTCCGCACCATCCAGTCAGCCCGACACCGAAGTGGTTCGCGCCGCTCTTGGCGCCAGCGTCAGGTCATCCGGCCAGTTGCGGGAGAATCCCGCCCCCTATATTTACAGAATGTTATAATTTTCTATTCCATGCTAAAAATTACACATATTCTTTTGAAAAATTAAAGTGCATTTATGATTTTTTATCTTCTTCCTTAATCCCATGTATATTTCCCAATCTTTATTTCAGTTTCTCCAAAATTTAAAAAAAACGAAGGATAAAACTTGTTAGTTACTTTCTGGTTTGTTGTTGGTGAGAATTCATCATTTTAAAAATTCAAGGGCGGGATTCTCCGATCAGTGACACCGAAATCGCGTTTGCCGATTGGCCGGAGAATCCCCGTTTATGCCGGGATCGGGGGCGCCGCCATTTTTGCGATGCTCCGCCCCCTCAAAAACAGCATACTCAGGGAGTACACCGCACGCCGTATGGACAGCCTCAGGATGCAACCTGATGCCCTCCCATCATGCTCCGCCCTCGATGGGCTGAGTCCCCGACAGCGTCGCTCACGTGTGCTCACAAAACTCGGGGACCTCGCATGGCGGCTGCGGATTGTGTCCAGCACCGCCACAGTTGGAGGGAACTGTTCTGCTACCAGAGGGGGCTTCGGCGGGGGCTTGGGCAACTGCTGGCGGGTGGTCCGGGGGTGGTGAGGGGGTTTACAGGGGGCAGTATTTGGTTAGCTGGGTCCGCACACGGCCGGCACCATGTTATACGGCGTGGTCACTACAGGCCAGGAACCGTGTGCATGTTCGGCCATGGACACGGTCATTCTCCGTCCGTATCCGCAGGTAAAGCCGGGGGCTAGGCCCCCACCAGGCGGAGCATCGGTGCAGCTTTTGAGCTGTTTTTTCAGGCATAAAACGCCATTGTTCCCACGTCGGCGTCAGCACTTATTCTGCAAATCGGAGAATCCAGCCCCATTTACGGGATTTGGGCGTCGCTGGTTAGGCCAGCATTTATTGCCCATCCCTAGTTGCCCCTCAGAAAGTGGTGGTGAGCTGCCTTCTTGAACTGCTTCAGACACTGAGGCATAGATACACCCACTGTGCTGTCAGGGAGGGAGTTCCAGGATTCTGTCACAGCGACAATGAAGGAATGGCCATATGTTTGGAGGGGAAGTTCCAGGTGGTGGGGTTCCCGGGTACCTGCTGCTCTTGTCCTTCTAGATGATAGTGGTTGTGGGTTTTGAAATGCTGTCTAAGGAACCTTGGTGAGTTACTGCAGTGCATCTTGTAGATGGTACACACGGGGCAGCCACTGTTCGTTGGTGGTGGAGGGTTTAAATGTTTGTGGAAGGGGGAGCAATCAAACGGGCTGCTTTATCCTGGATGGTGTTGAGCATCTTGAGTGGTGTTGCAGCTGCACTCATCCAGGCAAGTGGAGAGTATTCCATTACACTCCTGACTTGTGCCTTGTAGATGGTGAACCAGGCTTTAGGGGGTGTCAGGAGGTGAGTTTAGGTTTCCTAGCCTTCGACCTGCGCTGGTAGCCACAGTATTAATGTGGCTCGTCAGTTTCTGATCAATGGTAAACCCCAGGATGTCACCAATGTGACTGGTTCTTGCCTTGCTTGATGGCATCAATGTTGTTGGATACCAGAGACCTTCTATGGCTGGGGCCAAACAAAATTATCAGCAAAGGTGAAATCCAAACCACAGAGCTTGTGGAGCCTTCCAGGAGATGACCAGCGAAAACAATCTCTTCGCCTCTGACCGTGAAATTCAGGCCAATTATTCCAACCTCAGAGTGCCGTCGCAGAGACTGTTATTTCAAAATATCTCACCCCGCTATCGCACAATCTTTCTGAGCTCAGAATGAATTAAGTACAGATCTTGCAAGTAAAGTTCGATTTGAGGGGGAGGATGGAAGTGTTTTACAACTCATGGGCCTTGTTCATCACGTATTTTCACAAATTGGATGACATCGAACATTAGGGGTAGGCGTGGGAGGGGGTTGGAATGTAGAAATTAATGATGATTCTTTTTCATTGGTGTTTTGCATTCAAAATTTTGGGAGCGGTTTGAGTGTGGGTGGGATGAGGGAATTGTCGGCTCGGGGATTGCCATTGTATTTGTTGTTATTGTTAATTATTTGTTGTTGTAAGTATGACAAAAATGTGAAAAAGGAGAATAAGTATACTTATAAAAAGTACAGATCTTGCATTGGTAACAATCACCCCAATATTGCCTTGCCATTGGTTTTGAGGTGAGTTGATTTTGATTGGAGCGCCCACAACAATACGAATGAGTTGAATTGTTTGACTCACCTTGGTAACTTCTGAGCAAAGGTTTTATGTTGTATGTTTTCTTTTTAAATCCAATTAAATATCTGTAACCGTGATAGTATGAATGGAATTGTGGATTAATATATTTCAATGTTATTAATATAGTTACCATAAAAATGCAAGCTCGTGACAAATTATTTTAAAACATTATTGCCTGGTATGTGACATTTTGCTTCATTTTATAAACTTGAAATTGGAAGCTTAATTTGCAAATTTAAAAATAATAGTTTTAACTTTATCTGAATTTTTAAAAATGCAAGTTTTGTTTATAGTGCTGTGTCATTTAGTGAAACTAAAACTCACACAGTAAATGCTTCTCTGCATTTTCTCCCTCTTTTTGTTCTGTACTTCCTTTATCTTGAAAGCAAACATACCTGAGATAATATCAAAGCTCACCTTAAAGCAGGGTTTGGTAAATCACACCTTATTACTGGAGCCAAAATGTGCAAGAGACAGTTTTTATGACCCATTGAGGGTGGGTAAACTGCCTTCGGGTGACTGTGACTCAACTATGAGTTACAGCCTTAGTAATGGAAAGTACAGCAGAGTGCCTGCTTGTAATCAAATGCTTTGGCCTGGTTTCACGTGTAAACTATTCAATCCATAAGGAGAAAAAAGCAGAGCAGCGAAAATATTCTCAGGTCTATGCTATATTTCATTGTTAATTTGTTTGTCTTTTCTCCTGTGTACTTGATTTTTGTTCAGCATTTTTCTCCAGTTCAACCCGGTTTATAAATTAATGATGAATGCCATGGGCATGTTAAAATAGCATTAGAGAAACATTGTCATTTTTATTGGTTCTCTTAAGATGACATTTAAAGCCATCCATCTTGCAAAAGACTGCATTTTATGTATTGTAACCTAGTCAAGACCTTTGACTTATATATTTTAAATAATCTTATGATTATTGTGTCACAGAAATTAACTTTTATCTTGATCTAAAGACCACAAATAATGACAGATTTCTTTTCTGTACAAACTGCTTGAAATGTTTTGTGAGCCCGGAGGATGGACAGCAGCTCACTAGCTTATGAAAGCTTTCAGCTACAGGTTGGGGAGATCCAGAAGCACGGCTGAACCTTTATGAACCAGGGGGTAAGCAGTCCCGTCATGTCCAAATCAAAAGCATTTTTAGCTTGCATTATTTCATTTATCTATATGCCTCAGGGGTAAATGGTATTAGAGAGCTTTTAATAGCTAATGGAGGTAGACAATTGTTGAACTAATATTATTTGAGTATTTATAGTTCAGATTTTAAATTCAAATAATTCATGCTATTAGTTCTTATGTCTGTGCTGAATAATAATATGTAAAACTATATTTAATGTACGTTGAACATACATTGCAGCAGCCTTCCGTTTGGCAAGATGAGGTTTGTGCCTTGGTGGTCACTTCTATGTGAAGCTCCACCTGATGTGGATCAGGAGACCCCGTCAGGCTTGGCCGTCTCTGTCACGTTTTCTACAGAGGGAGTCAGTGCTCCCAAAAATGAATGATTTGCTGGCCTATATTTTCTTTGGGCCCTCTTCTGATGTCCTTTCAAACAGTCAGCCTCCAGAGTTCATAGCCACCATTCACTGACTCCAAGTTGCCAATGTCAATGTCTGCCATCTTTATATCTTCCTTGCTGGTGTTCCTGTAGCGGAGTTATGGATTCTCACTAGTCTTGACCTGGTGACTAGTTCACTGTACAAAAGATCTTTGTATATACAGCCATCATCCATCTGATGAACATGTCCAAGACAGCACAAATGTAATTGGCTTAGCAATGAATATACACTGATGGAGTCAGTACACACCACAACCTTGACCTCAGAGTTGGTGACCTTCTCCTGCCAAGAGATGCTGAGGTTACACCTGAGACAGTGAAGGTAGAAACTGTTCAGCATTTTCTCCTACTTTGCATACGTTGTCTAAGTCTCACCTTTCTAGAGTGCGCTGAGGATGCAGGCTTTGTAGACTCACATTTTGGTGTTCTTAGTCAGGTGGCTGTTGTTCCACATTCTCTTACTCAGCTTGCACATAACAACTGCAAATTTTGCCACGCGTATGTTGATTTCATCAAGTGACAGATTGCTGGTGATTATGGAGCCTAGATATGTGAAGCTATCAACAGCCTCCAGCGTCACAGCTTCAATGCTGAGAGATAGAGGTGTGGCAATATCCTTGACCATGACATTTGTCTTCCTAATGCTGATGGTGAAACCAAACTCTTTACAGGCATGAGAGAGTCTGTCTATTTGGCACTGAAGGTTCCTCAATATGGAATGTCAGTGCGGCATCATCAGCGTAAAGCAACTTTCTGATCAGGACTTGGAGCAACTTTCTTTTGGATCTCACGTGAGGAAGGTAAGCAGCAATACAAAAATATGGAGCCAAATGCGTAAGCTTTTTTCCTGGCAGTACACAACCTCTCCATCGGCATGTCCTCAGCTGTGTCTCCTCATGGTGACACACAGAAATTGGGATCCTTGGATCCCCAGGTTAAAGTTTGGAGGAGATTTGGTCCCCAGACATTCGGTGTGCAGGCCCACTGGCATGAAGACACAACCTGACACTCATAAAGCAAACTCCCAGCTATGGGCAAATAACGCCATTGCTTTGTCAGAAAATCTGGAGTGGCGCCTAAAGGGGGACTGGTGAATATTCAAAATATTCATAATAATAGCTAAAGAAAGCAAGAATGTTTAGTCCAGTTAATGTTCAGCTGCAGCAATGAACTCTTGATCAGGGAACCCAAGTTTGAATCTCAGTGAAGGCTGACACTCAATTCATATTCCCATCCCAGTTTCCTGTATTTGATCTTGGCAGGGGGAACAGGTATTGACTCGTCCATCTTAGTCCAAAAACTTTTATCTGGCGGATCAGACAACTTTGACAGTTCCTATGGGAACGTTCTTCAGACAATGGAACAACTGCACCTTCCTGAATGAAGAGCACAGCAAGACAGTGGGAAATAATTTAGGGAGAAAAAAAATGTTTTCAAAACTCGAGTTAGAACTTTGTTTTGTTTCTGCGAGTAATATCAGCACAGTCCATGCAGAATCAACTGAATTAACGCAAAGCTTGGGGAGGTATAAACATAAGTAAGTTAATTCTAAAATCACTTACCTTCACGTATTCCCCAATCTTTTGTGCTGGTTCAGGATTCAATGTGGCAGCAACACCCACAAAACTGGCCACGTTCCCAGGTGTACAATTGTGAGATTCTGCCAATAATGTTGATTTGGAAAGGTTTTTCGAACTGCACTGAATTTTTTAAGCGCAGACACTAAGAGCCATATTTAAAACATTTTCTTATATCACAAAATATTTAATTTTACTAACACCATGACCAGTGTACACCAATGAAATTCTTAAATAGTTCAGTATCATTTTTAAATTCATTTTCAATGATTTTAAATTTGGTTACTTATAGGTAGAAGACTAGATACCTATTAAAAATGTTTACCGTTGATAAATCCATTTTCAGCTGTCTGGTCTAATAAAATGGCACCAAGTTACCACATTGAAAAATATCAAGGAATGTCTTTTAGTGGAGAGATAAAGAAAGCGATTGCATCCTGTAAAGTATCGTCTTGCATCATTGACTTTATCTATATATATGTTTCTGGAACATACCTCCTCATTCACCTGAGGAAGGAGCTGCGCTCCGAAAGCTAGTGTTTGAAACAAACCTGTTGGACTTTAACCTGGTGTTGTAAGACTTCTTACTGTGACGATCCAATTAGACTGCTTCATTTAATATTTTACATTTGTGACTATGCAAATAATTTTATTGGAAATTTGAACCATTTCAGGCTCATTTTGTACTTATTTTCTTCATTGCACCCAAAACAGAAACTTTGTTTTGTTTTTGAAATACAAACACTAATGTACCGATGCACGATCAATTGAACAAAGACTAGACTTGGATACAGCTGAGGCTTTATTGCTCTAAGATGTGTGGCCTCCCACAGCAGCTGGCGAAATGGCTGCTGCATGGGGGCACACATACTTATACTCCACCTACTGGCTGGAGCCAGCAGGTTGGGACTACCGGTAAACCTGTATTACAGGTCCTACCATATATCACCTAATAAAGGTGTAACAGTGGTTTACCACATTCACCCCCTGTTAAAATTGAGTCCGGTGGGGGTGGTGGAGAACTATATACAGCAATGAATTTATATTTGCAATATTTGAGAGCGAAAAAAAATGTCTTTAGAAGTCCAGTGGACCAGTTAGAGGTTTAACCGGTCCGGGGCCTTGATGTTCCGCTGGGAGCGACATAGTGGCGGCGGCGATGTCGATGCTGGCCTGATGTTCGGTGACTCCAGGAGCATGACGAAATCCTCTTCATCCTCGGGTGTGGGCAGGGGAAGGACGGATGGTCCTGGGGGGGGGGGGGGGGGGGTGCATGTGGGAGCGCCGGGTGAGGGGAGGGTGGCGCCGGGCCGGAGGGGTGTGTGTGTGTGGAACCTGCTGGTGCCAGGTCCCTGAGGGAGATAGTATCCTGGCGGCCGTCGGGTATGCCAGGCATACTGGGGGTTTGCATGGAGCAATTGCACCTTCTCCACCAACGGGTCCGCCTTGTGGAGTGGACGTGCCTACGGAGCAGGACTGGTCCTGGAGCTGCGAGCCAAGTCGGGAGCGACACCCCGGATGTGGACTTCCTGGGGAAGGAAAAAAGACGTTCATGGGGTGTGTGTACCAAATGGAGTGTAGTGCATCAGGGAGGGCCTCCTGCTAGCGAGAGGCTGGGAGGTTCCTGGAACATTGGGCTAGTTGGACGGCCCTCCATACCGTCCCGTTCTCCCTCTCTACCTGTCCGTTTCCCCGGGAATTATAGCTTGTCGTCCTGCTGGAGGCGATACCCCTGCTGAGCAGGAACTGACGTAGCTCATCACTCATGAATGAGGATCCCCTGTCACTGTGGATGTAGGCGGGGAAGCCTAGATTCGAAGATTGTGTTGAGGGCTTTGATGACGGTGGCAGACGTCATGTCGGGGCATGGGATGGCGAAGGGGAATCTGGAGTACTCATCGACCACACTGAGAAAATACGTGTTACGGTCGGTGGAGGGGAGGGGCCGTTTGAAATCCACACTGAAGCGTTCAAAGGGGTAGGAGACCTTCACCAGGTGATTGTCCGTACTTCCTCAACGGAGTAGGGCAGGTTGCGGGCCTTTATGAAATGGTACAACCGGGTGACTCCCGGGTGACAAAGGCTGTCGTGAAGGGTCCAGAGTCGGTCTACTTGTGCGCTGGCACATGTACCTCGGGATAGGGCATCTGGGGGCTCGTTGAGCTTACCAGGGCGATACAAAATCTCGTAATTGTAGGTGGAGAGCTCGATCGTCCACCTCACAATCTTATCGTTCTTGATCTTGCCCCACTGTGTATTATTAAACATGAAGGTTACTGAACGTTGGTCAGTGAGGAGAGTGAATCTCCTGCCGGCCAGGTAATGCCTCCAATGCCGCACAGCTTCAACGATAGCTTGGACCTCTTTTTCGATGGATGAGTGCCGAATTTCTGAGTCATGAAGGATGCGGGAGAAGAATGCCACGGGTCTGCCTCCCTGATTGAGGGTGGCGGCTAGGGCGACGTCCAATGCACCATCTCTACTTGAAAGGGCAGTGCCTCGTCTACTGTGTGCATCCCGGCCTTGGCTATATCAGCTCTGATACGGGCGAAGGCCTGTTGTGCCTCGTCCGTCAGGGGAAAGTGGGTGGACTGTGTGAGTGGGCGGGCCTTGTCCGCATAGTTTGGGACCCACTGGGCGTAGTAGGAGAAGAACCCCAGGCAGCGTTTGAGGGACTTGGGGCAGTGGGGGAGGGGAAGCTCCATGAGGGGGCGCATGCGGTCGGGATCGGGCCCCAGAACTCCGTTCTGGACCACATAGCCGAGGATGGCTAAGCGGGTCGTGCTAAACACGCACTTCTCCTTGTTGTAGGTGCGGTTTAGGAGAGTCGCGGTGTGAAGAAATTTGGCAAGGTTGGCATCTTGGTCCTGCTGGTCATGGCCGCAGATGGTGACGTTGTCTAGGTATGGGTAGGTGGCCCGCAAACCATACCGGTCGACCATTCGGTCCATCTTCCTTTGGAAGACCAAGACCCCATTAGTGACTTCAAGGGAACCCTGACGAAGTGATAGAGCTGACCGTCCGCCTCGAAGGGAGTGTATGGATGGTCCGATTTACGAATGGGGAGCTGGTGGTAGGCGGATTTGAGGTCTACCGTTGAGAAAACCCGGTACTGTGCAATCTGATTGACCATATCAGATATGTGTGGGAGGGGGTACGTGTCGAGCTGCGTGTACCGATTGATGGTCTGGCTGTAGTCCACGACCATTCTGTTTTTCTCCCCAGTTTTAACGACTAGCACTTGGGCTCTCCAGGGGCTGTTGCTGGCTTCGATGATGCCTTCCCAAAGCAGCCGCTGGACCTCGGACCTGATGAAGGTCCTGTCCTCGGTGCTGTACCGTCTGCTCCTGGTGGCGACCGGTTTGCAATCCGCGGTTAGATTTGCGAAGAGGGAGGAAGGCGGATCGACCTTTAGGGTCGCGAGGCCGCACACAGTGAGGGGTGGTAGGGGCCCGCCGAATTTTAGGGTTAGGCTCTGGAGATTGCACTGGAAGTCCAGGCCTAGTAGTAGGGCAGCGCAGAGATTAGGGAGGATGAAGAGGCGAAAGTCGCAGAATTGTACGCCCTGGACCGTGAGTGTGACCGTACAGTACCACCGGATCGCGACGGAATGGGATCCAGAGGCCAGGGTGATTCTTTGGTTGGTGGGGTGTACCGCGAGGGAGTAGCTCCTTACTTTATCCGGGTGGATGAAGCTTTCGGTGCTCCCGGAGTCCAGCAGGCAAGAGGTCACGTGGCCGTTGATTTTCACGCTGGTTGATGTGGTGGCCAGGTTGTGCGGACGAGACTGGTCGATTGTCACTGAGGCGAGTCGTGGTCAGTCGTCGCTGATGTCGGATAATGGGGAGCCTGGGGGGCCCAGGTCCTGAAATGCTGTCGGTGTCCATGTGCCGTGGGGAAGACAAGATGGTGGTGTCTGAAGATCTTGAGGGGGACAAAATGGCGGCACCCATGGACCGCACGTTGCGGGGGTTGGACAAGATGCCGGCGCCAATGGGCCGCATGTGGTCTGAAGCGGGAAGATGGCACCGTCCATTGGCCGCGCGTGGTCTGGGGAGGTGAAGATGGCGGCACCCACTGGCCGCGCGTGGTCAGGGGAGGTGAAGATGGCGGCGCCCATTGTGCGTAGACTAGGGGGTAGTGGCAACAGCGGCGACTGCATGGGCCTGGCACACCACGGCGAAGTGCCCCTTTTTACCGCAAGCTTTCCAAAGGGCAGCACGGGCCGGGCAGGGTTGGCGAGGGTGTTTCTGCTGGCTGCAAAAATAGCATCAGGGGCCCCTGGGGTGCAATGGCTGGTGCGCGGCGCAGGCGTATTGGCTGGGTAAGGCCCCCACTGGGGCTGCCGTCTGTGGGGTCCACAATGCGTAGGAGGGGTGGACTGCGTGGCTGGGCGTGTAGGACTGATTGTTGCGCGAGGCGATCGTCATGAAGAGCGCTAGCTTCTTTGTCTCAGCTAGATCGAGCGTGGCCCCCTCTAACAGTCTTTGGCGTATGAGGTCCGACCCAATCCCCGTAACAAATGCGTCCCTCATAAGGAGGTTTGAATGTTCAGTGGCCGTAACGGCCTGACAGTCACAGTCCCGGGCGAGTGGGATAGGGCCCACCAGAAGTCTTCGATGGACTCACCAGGGAGTTGAGAGAGATTGGCGAGTACGTGCCTGGCGAATAGCGTGTTTGTCTTCTGCGCGTAAATACAGTATTTCACCATTTTGTGACTACATTTCATATTGTGCTGAAACACAATAAATCAGTGGTAAATTGTATGAATTAGCTTGTAGAGATTATGGGAAAACATATGATCAAACTTGTCTATAGTGACACAAGGTGGCAATTACAAATGGTAGACCAACTGTTATGAGCAGAAGCCCGAAAACTTTCTTTGAGAAGCGTCATGGCTTCGGCGTAGTTCGGCCGCGTTCTGGATCAGCGGGAAAACGTTGGAGCTCAACCTTGAGTACAGGATCTGTACCTTCTGAGCCTCTGAGATAGCGCTGGGCGCCGAGTTGATACACGCCTCGAAACAAGCTAGCCAGTGATTAAAGTCCTTTTTGTCGTTGCTTGATTGTGGATCCAGCTGCAGACGATCTGGCTTGATACGTATGTCCATTTTTAGAAAATCTTAGAGCAATAAATTGATAATGATCAATTGAACAAAGACTAGACTTGGATACAGCTGAGGCTTTATTGCTCCAAGATGTGTGGCCTCCAACAGCAGCTGGTGAAATGGCTGCAGCATGGGACACACACATATTTATACTCTGCCTACTGGGCGTAGCCAGCAGGCAGGGACTACCAGTGAACCTGTAGTACAGGTCCTACCATACATCACCTAATAAAGGTGTAACGGTGGTTTACCACATGTACTTGATTTTTAACTTTACATTACTGAACGTATTTGTGTGAAAGTCGATCCAAACCCAAAGATTTGGGAACTAAAGTATAATCTCTAGAATCATAATAAAAACCTCAATTCATTATTCATTAAAAGAATTATGCTTACTGTATTTCCTCCAATTTCTACTTGTCAATGAAGGCAGGAAGGATGTAGATAAATTTTGAATTATTGGGGTGGGGGGGGGGGGTGAAGGGGGAGAGAAACTGCTAGACTGGAGAAGAGAAATAAACAGCGCACGTGGAAACTGGAGGGAAGAACCCACTTCCAAAGCAAAGTTTAAATAACTGAACACCCGACTCTGGCATGCTCGATCATCAACCTCAGCCTACCTGGGGAGGAGAGGGTCAACCTCAGCCTACCTGGGGAGGAGAGGGTCAACCTTAGCCTACCTGAGGAGGAGAGGGTCAACCTCAGCCTACCTGGGGAGGAGAAGGTCAACCTCAGTCTACCTAGGGAGGAGAGGATCAACCTCAGCCTACCTGGGGAGGAGAGGGTCAACCTCAGCCTACCTGGGGAGGAGAGGGTCAACCTCAGCCTACCTGGGGAGGAGAGGGTCAACCTCAGCCTACCTGGGGAGGAGAGGGTCAACCTTAGCCTACCTGAGGAGGAGAGGGTCAACCTCAGCCTACCTGGGGAGGAGAAGGTCAACCTCAGTCTACCTAGGGAGGAGAGGGTCAACCTCAGCCTACCTGGGGAGGAGAGGGTCAACCTCAGCCTACCTGGGGAGGAGAGGGTCAACCTCAGCCTACCTGGGGAGGAGAGGGTCAACCTCAGCCTACCTAGGGAGGAGAGGGTCAACCTCAGCCTACCTGGGGAGGAGAGGGTCAACCTCAGCCTACCTGGGGAGGAGAGGGTCAACCTCAGCCTACCTGAGGAGGAGAGGGTCAACCTCAGCCTACCTGGGGAGGAGAGGGTCAACCTCAGCCTACCTGGGGAGGAGAGGGTCAACCTCAGCCTACCTGGGGAGGAGAGGGTCAACCTCAGCCTACCTGAGGAGGAGAGGAGATGTTCAGGCCTTGCCAATAGCAACTCAGTGCTTTCCTCCTGTGCCAAATATGGAAAAGGGTTGTCAATGTGACAGCTCCTAATGGGGCAGCCCTCCCCCTTCCGTTCCTTACCCTGAACCCCTGACCAGCCAAAGTCAACACTTCCTCTCCCGAGGTTTGGGGTGGAGGGGGAATGCAGGAGGCAGGTCCTTAATAGAAACAGAGAGGGAGAAAGGGAGAGAAAGTAAATGGCTGTCTGTGCATCATTTCCCCATTAGCTTGTGGATTCTTTGAGAGGAAATGTTAAGTGCGCCAGGCCCCTCAGCCCCTCAGAAACTTTATATACATATAAGTCAACCCTGGAACTTTCCGCTGAATAGTCTCAAAGGTTCAACTTCAGATGAGTAAATACAGTATTTCACCATTTTGTGACTACATTTCATATTGTGCTGAAACAAAATAAATCAGTGGTAAATTGTATGAATTAGCTTGTAGAGATTATGGGAAAACATATGATCAAACTTGTCTATAGTGACACAAGGTGGCAATTACAAATGGTAGACCAACTGTTATGAGCAGAAGCCCGAAAACAAGTTTAACAATGAAGTACATGTCTTACATGGGTGGTACGGTGACAAAGTGGTTAGCACTGCTGCCTCACAGCACCAGGAACCCAAGTTCAATTCTGGCCTCGGGTGACTGTGTGAAGTTTGCATGTTCGCCCCGTATCTGCGTGGATTTCCTCCGGGTGCTCCGGTTTTCTCCCACAGTCCAAAGATGTGCAGGTTAGATGGATTGGCTATGCTCAATTGCCCCTTAGTGTCCAGGGATCCGCAGGTTAGGTTAATGGAGGATGGGGCAGTGGGGGGAATTGAGCCCAGTTAGGATGCTCGATCAGAGAGTTGATGCAGATGTGATGGGCTGAATGGCCTCCTTCTGCACTGTAGGGATTCTATGATTCTATGACATGCATTAATATTGGAAATGGTTCTATACCACATAATGAAAAACGCATTTTATTGTGAAATGCACTTCATTCACAGAAATAATTTGTGAAGTTAACATTGACAAAATAAAGAAATTTAGAGTAAGACTGTAACCTGAAATTCTAGGCCATTATTCTGTCAATTCATTTAACTATGAAAGGAACTGCAACAAAACTGAACTGCAACAAAACTAAACATAGTGCATTTTGTGTTCACATCAAGCCATTTCAAAATATCCTCCTATGTGTATTTTATAGTCTCTTCCTATATTTTGGCTTTAAGGGCTGCAAGCTGAGTAGTCATGAAGCTAATGCCAACAATTGTCATTGCACAGAATTACATAGAATTTACAGCAGAGATGCAAGCCATTCAGCCCAATTTACATATGCTGGTGTAATGGTTCATCAGGTTGATTCCTGTTTTCATTGGGCTTTAAAAGAATGAGCGATAATCTTATTGAAACAAATAACATTCTGAGGTGGGGGGGGGCTCGACAGGGTAGATGCTGAGAGGATGCCTCCGCTCGTGAACACAGTTTAAAAACAAGGGGTTTGCCATTTGAGATGAAGATGAGGAGGAATTTCTTCTCCCAGAGGATCATCAGTCTTTGGAATTCTCTAGCGCAGACAGCAGTGGAGGCTAGGACATTGAATACTTTCAAGGCTGAGTGAGATAAATTTTTGATTGACAAAGGAATCAAGGGTTATGGGGATCAGGAAAGAAAGTGGCATTATTATTATTAGTTTTAAATACTCAATTCCGATATTATCCTTGTGAAAGTTTTTGCGACTTCTCCAATTCCTCGATAACCCCTTGTCAAATACAGAATTTTAGCTATGTCAGATTATTAACATTTGGCTATTTAAGGGTTAAAAGCCTGGGTTAGAGTGCTTTTGACTGCAGTAGTCATGTTTTTAAAATAATCTTGTTTTGCTAGACCAGAAAGCTTTTAGGAGCCAGAGGTGCAATTGACCATTGTAAAAGTCTGGGCAAATGCACTGTTGTTTGACTTGGGGAAATCCTTGGGGAGTTGATGTGTTTTCAGCCTGAGGAGTTCATTGCTTTCAGCTTGGGGAGATGATATCATAGCTGGGTGGAGTTAAGGTAGTCAGACATTTTGAGAAAGCTTTGAGTTGAGTTCTGATCTGGCTACACGTTAGATCACAAGTAAAGTCTTTTGCTCTCACAGAAGAGTAGTTAAAAAAGATTAATAGTATTTAAAGCCATCTAGACTTGTCTGAGGACAAGGGAGAAACTGAAACAAACCAGTATAGACAGATATATGAACGAGCGGGGAACAGAGGGAAGTAGATCCTTGGAAAATGGGTGACAGGTTTAGATAAAGGATCTGGATCAGCGCAGGCTGGGAGGGCCGAAGGGCCTGTTCCTGTGCTGTAATTTTCTTTGTTCTTTGTTCAGTTGTAACAGCATTTTGAAGATTCCCAGCCGAAGTCTGCAGGTCCCAAATCTGTCCTGGAAAACAGGTATTAATCTGTGCCATTGGGATGTAGGATGGATTGAGAGCAATACTTTTTTTCTTTCTTGTTGAATTGGGAATAGAGATAGTAATTAAGGGTATTGTATTTACTGTATTGAGTAGTATCGTTTAAGGGGTAATTAAGCTATTTTGGGGTATGATGTTAATGAGCTTAATATTTCTTCAGTAATAAAGTTTTGTTTTAAAATACCACATCCCCATTTCTTCCTTCAATCATTTCTGGAACACAGTATTCTCTCCTCATGGTTTTACAAAATAAACTAAAAATTGGTTTTTAGTTTTCCAGTATCCCAGCAACTCTGGCACAGAGTTGAGGTCTGGTCTGGGATCACAATAAAATTGGGGGTTCATCCGGCACCTTATTTGGCTTGGAGTTATTGAAAGACAGTGGGCGAGATTCTCTGAAAATGGGGCTATGTCCCCACGCCGGCGGGTAAACCAGCGCCAACGGCCCCCCAAGGTGAGGAATTCTCACCTTTCCCGCCACTGCCCGAGAAATGACGCCGGAGAATAGGGCAGCCAGTGGCAGGGCGGCGGGGCGGGATTCGCGCCTCTCCCCGGCGATTCTCCGACTGGCGGGTGGGCGGCAAATCCCAGCCAGTGAGTGTGCATGGAACAATTGCATCCTGTCGTGTTTTGACGTTTAAATAGGGAGTGACTGGAGATGGTCCTTTTCCTGGCAAAACATTTCCTGGGTGTAGAAGAGATTATTCAGAATGGTTTACAAAGGGAGACTAAAACAAAATGTTTGGGTTTGGCCGAGAAGATGTAGTTAATCTTATCTAGAGGGCTGTGGAAGATAAAGATAATACAAGCCATAGCTCAACATTTAAATTTGCCAGAGACAGAGTCTGAATCATTAGATTTAGCCAGAATTCAATTACAAATAGAAGTGAAGAAATTGGAAATGGGAGAAAAGGAAAAAGAGAGGTCTTTTAAAAAGGAAATGGAAAGGAGGCAGATTGAGGAAGAAATGGAAAGACTACGATAGGAAGAAAGGAATAAGAAAAGAGAGAGAGAATTTGAACTTTGGGAACGCATTGCAAGGAGAACATCAACTTAAAAGTTTGAAGTTAAAAGCAGAAGCTGAAGGTCTAGAGGAAGAATAAATGCTTCTTCGTCAAAAGCTTAGTAGGAATATGTTTAAATATATTCAAGCATTGCCAAGGTTTGATGAGAAAGTTCATTATCTCATTTGAGAAAGTGGCTAAACAGTTGAATGGGCTTGATGCGCACATTGAAATTGGCCGGTACAATGTTGTGACATCACAGAGATGTGGCTGCAAGGGGATCATGGCTAAATGTCGAAGGATATGTGTCCTTTGAAAGGACAGGCAGATGGGCAAAGGAGGCGGGGTTGTATTATTAGTAAACAATTAAGTTAAATCCAAAGCAAGATGCGTTATAGGTTCAGAAAGCATAGAACTTCTGTGGGTAGAGCTGAGGAATCGTAAAGGAAAAAAGACCCGGATGGGAGTTATGTACAGGCCCCCTAGCAGTTGTCAGGATGTGGAGCAGAAATAAATCAGGAGATAGAAAAGGCATAAAGAAAGGCAGTATTGCAATAGTCAAGGTTTGCTTCAATATACAGGTGGGCTAGGAAAATCAGATTGGTAACGGATCCCAAGATAATTTGTGGAATGTCTAAGGGATGGTTTTGGAGCAGCTTGTGACTGAGCCTACTATGGAACAGGGAATTCTGGATTTGGTGATGTGTAATGAGGCAGACTTGATGAGGGAAGTTAAGGTGAAGCAACCCTTAGGGGGAAGTGACCACAATATAATGGAATTTACCCTGCAGTTTGAGAGGAAGAAGCTGCAATCAGGTATAACAGTATTAAAATTAAATAAATGTAATTACAAAGACATGGGTGAGGAGCTGGCCAGAGTTGATTGTAAGGGGAATCGAGCAGGGAAGACAGTGGAACAGCAGTGGCAGGGGTCTTTGGGGGTTACTCGGGAGGCACAACAGAAATTCATTCCAACGAGGAGGAAACATGCTAAGGAGTTTTGCCCGTTCTGGGTGAGTGTGCTTTACACTCAATTGGCTCTGTTTTATTCCTTAGCTCTAGAGTCGCCAGGTATCCTTATGATACCGCCACAAGATTCAAGTTCAAGTTCAGACCAATGACTCAATACACCAGTTAGTAAGTTCAAACAAGGCACGTTTATTATTACACAGTTATTTACTACTCATGCACATAATACTAAGACTAAACTGTTCCTACCACTACTAGGACAATACTTATCTGGAATAAGGGAACTGCCGGATCAGGGAACAATGGCCTCTTGCTTTGTCCTGGATCCGCAGGCTTCCAGTTGGTGTGGACTAAAGGGGCCAGGAGCGTCTACTCTCGTAGCGTGCGTTGTATGACACTTACTTGTCGGTGTAGCAATTGGCCAGGCCTCTCCTTCTCGCATCCAAGTTCCTGGAGAGCTGCTGCAAAGATATTCTGCTGGGAGGGCCGGCTAAGAGTGAGGAGGGCTGGCTAAGAGTGAGGAGGGCTGGCTAAGAGTGAGGAGGGCTGGCTAAGAGTGAGGAGGGCTGGCTAAGAGTGAGGAGGGCTGGCTAAGAGTGAGGAGGGCTGGCTAAGAGTGAGGAGGGCTGGCTAAGAGTGAGGAGGGCTGGCTAAGAGTGAGGAGGGCTGGCTAAGAGTGAGGAGGGCTGGCTAAGAGTGAGGAGGGCTGGCTAAGAGAGGCTGGCTAAGAGAGGCTGGCTAAGAGAGAGAAGGGCTGGGGTCAGGGTCTCTGTCTTATATTGTTTTTGGTTTCGCGCCCATCTGGGCGGACCCTCTATAAACTTGCAATCGATTGGGTCTCTTCACAATCGATTGATTTGAATTTCCCCAATAACGGGGCTCTTCCTCGATCACTGGGCGGTTCTTTCCACCTTGTTTGTGTCCTTTTGTTTCAGACTCCACTGGTGCCGGGATGTCTGACCTGCTATAGAATGTTTCAGTCTCTTCTAATTGTTGTGTCCATTGTGCCTGGGAATCACTGGGAATCACTCAATTAATATGCGCAGCTTGTTAGTTTCTATGCTGTCTGGTTTCGTCACAGACAGAATCCACAGAGAGGTTCTGCAACCTGCTTGCCTCTCTGTCATTGTCCAGTTTTCCCTGCATGCAACTCAATGTTCCATTTTATGTCGGGAAGTGGCCAGCTTCAGTGGCTACAGGAGTGGAAGAGGCAGCCATGTCTACCGAGGGAAGTCAAGGGCAGCATAAAAGCAAAAGAAAAAGTGTACAAAGTGGCGAGGATTAGTGGGAAGCTAGAGGATTGGGAAGCCTTTAAAAGTGAGCAGAGGACAACTAAAAAAGTAATAAAGGGGGAGAAGATGAAGTATGAGTGCAAGTTAGCTAGTAATATAAAAGAAGATAGCAAGAGTTGTTTTCAATATTTATAAGGTATGAGAGAGGCAAGAGTAGACATTGGACCACTGGAAAATTAGGCTGGAGAAGTAATAATAGGAAACAAAGAAATGGCAGAGGAACTAGTTTGCATCAGTATTCACGCTGGAGGACACCAGTAGAATACCAGAACTCCAGGAGAATCATGGATGAGTGCATTGGCCATCACTAAGGAGAAGGCTCTGGGGAAACTGAAAGGCCTGAAGGTGGATAAATTACCTGGACCGGATGGACTACACCCCAGGGTTTTGAAGGAGAATGCTGAGGAGATTGTGTAGGGATTGGTGGTGATCTTTCAGGATTCACTCGAGGCATAGAGGGCCACAGGGGAATGGAAAATGGCTAATGTAACAGCCCTGTTTCAGAAGGGAGAGAGGCAGATGATGGGGAATTATAGGCCAGTTAGCCTGGCTTCAGTCATTGGTAAGATTTTAGGGTCCATTATTAAAGATGAGATTGCAGAGTACTTGGACGTGGAATGCAGAGCTTGTCGTATGAGGAGCGGTTGAGGATTCTGGGTCTGTACTCGTTGGAGTTTAGAAAGATGAAGGGGGATCTTATTGAAACTTAAAGGATACTGCCTGGCCTGGATAGAGTGGACGTGGTGAGGATGTTTCCATGAGTAGGAAAAACTAGAACCCGAGGCCACAGCCTCAAACTGAAGGGAAGATCTTTTAAAACAGCGATGATGAGGAATTTCTTCAGCCAGAGGGTGGTGAATCTGTGGAACTCTTTGCTGCAGAAGGCTGTGGAGGCCAAATCACTGAGTCCTTTAAAACAGAGATGGATAAGTTCTTGATTAATAAGGGGGTCAGGGATTATGAGGAGAAGGCAGGAGAATGAGGATGAGAAAAATATCAGCCATGATTGAATGGTGCAGCAGACTCGATGGGCCGAGTGGCCTAATTTTGCTCCTATGTCTGATGGTCTTACAAAATAAACTAAAATATTGGAGTTTCGGTCCAGTATCCCAGTTACTGTTGGAGTCTGGTCTGCGATTGTAATACCTTTCACTAAGATGGAAACTGGAAGTATGCGCAGGACACTACCTGTGAGAGCATGGGAGCACAAGAGCATGCCTCCCCGTACCAGCCTCCCCGGACAGGCGCCGGATTGTGGCGACTAGGGGCTTTTCACAGTAACTTCATTGAAGCCTACTCGTGACAATAAGCAATTTTCATTCATTTCATTTCATGACGAGGCCTGAGGTTATGATTTCTGTCTGGAAAATTAGATTCTGGTGGGAACTCAGTGCAGAGGGGGAAGGAGTTGCTGCCTTTTGTTCTTTCAGCTTCCAGTAGCTGGTGAGTGTTCAAGTTTTTTATTAGGTGATCAGGTAGGTGATAGTTTGGTAAGTGTTTAAGATGATATCCCTCTAAAATGTGGGTAGCAGTTTAAAGTGTCTGCAACTTGAGGAACTTTGGCCCTGAATCGATGAGATGGAGTCCAAGCTTCAGACATTGCAATGCATCAGGGAGGGAGAAAGTTACCTGGACACTTTGTCCCCAGAGGAAGTCATACCTCTTAAGTTGGGTACTTCAGATTTGATCTGTGGTCAGGGACAGGAGTGTTTGATTCCAAGTGAGGCAGGAATAGAGATTTGGAACATTGCAAAGGATTTCTGGGAAAAAGGGATCTGTATCATTGGGATGGCCTTCATCTGGACCATGCTGTGACCAGTATACCAGCGGATGGTATATCTAGGGCAGTGGTTAGGAATTTAAACTAAATAATCGGGGTGGAGAGGGATCACATAAGGGGAGATTTGGAAAGTTAAAGAAAAATAATAAGGCAGATCAGAGTAAGGGAAAATGGCAAAAAGACGAAATTAAAAGCTCTTTATCTGAGTGCACACTGCATTTGTAACATAATGGATGAATTGACAGTACAAATAGAAATAAATGAGTATGATATAGTGGCCATTACAGAGAAGATATGTTTACAAAGTGATCACAACTGGCACCTAAATATTCAAGGAAAAAAGGAAAAGGAGTTGGGGGTAGCTCTGTTGATAAAGGATTAGTACAGTAGTGAGAAACGATCTTGGTTCAAAGGTACAAAATATAGAATCAGTTTGGGTGGAGATAAGAAAGAAGTCACTGGAGTAATTTATAGGCTCCCGGGACAGTAACTACACATAGAAAAGAGTATAAATCAAGAAACAATGGGGGCTTGCAAAAAAAAGGTGCTTCAATAATCGAGGGACATTTTAATATTCATAGAAGTGGGACAAATCAAATTGGCAAAAATTGTCTGGAGGGTGAGTTCCCAAAGGCTATCTGGGACAGTTTCACAGAACAATATGCTCTGGAACTAACAAGGAACGGGCTACTTTAGATCTGGTAACTTATAATGAGGCAGGATTAATTAATTACATAATAGTAAAAAATCTTTTAAGAGTGATGATAATATAATAGAAATTCACATTCAATTTGAGTATGAGAAATTTGGGTCTGAAACTAGTGTTCCAAACTGAAATAATGGAAATTACAACAGTCTGAAGAGAGTGTTGGCTATAGCAAACTGGTAAAATAGATTAAGGGTAAGTGGGTAGGGAAGCATTTGCCAACATTTAAGAAGACATTAAATAACTCTCAAAAAAGATATATTTCATTGAGAAAGAAAGACGGCATGAGAAGTAGGCAGCATCCGTGGCTAACTAAATAAGTTAAGGATGGTATCAAATTAAGCGAAAAGATGTACAATGCTGCAAGAATTAGTGGCAGCCAAAGTGATTGGGAAAATTTTAGAAACCACCAAAGGATGACTAAAACAGATAACAAAAAGGGGAAAATTGGAGTATGGGAGAAAACTAACAAGAAATATAAAAACAGACAGTAAAAAAGCATCTAAAAGTAGTTGAAAAGGAAAAGCTAGCTAAAGTAAGTGTTGGTCCCTCAGAGGGTGAGATTGGGCAATAGGAATAGGAAAGAAGGAAATGGTGGAAGTGTTGAACAGGCATTCTGTACCTGTCTTCACTGTTAAAGACACAGAAAGCAAGTCAAGAATAGTAGGAAATCAAGAGGCACAAGGGAGGGAGGAAATTAAATCATGATTACTGTAGAAAAAAAACTAGAAAAACTAACGGGGCTAAAGGCTGACAAGTAGCCTGGACCTAAGGTCTTAAAGGAAGTCGCTGCAGAGATAGTGATGGACTGGTTGTAATCAACCAAAATTCCCAAGATTATGGAATGGTCCCAGCACATGGGAAAATTGCAAATGTAACACTGCTGGTCAAGAAAACAGGGGGATATAAAGCAGGAAACTGTAGGCAAGTTAATATAATATCATCAATTGAGAAAATGTGAGAACCAATTATTAAAGAGTAGAAACAGGGTTCATAGAAATTCATAATTAGGCAGAATCAACATGGATTTCTGAAAGGGAAATTGGGATTCATAAGTTTAATAGAGTTCTTGGAGAATGTAACAAGCAGGGTTGATACTGGGGAACTAGTAGATGTGGTGATTTGGATTTCAAAAAGACATCCCCAAAGTATACCACATAAAAGTTTATTGTGGAAGATAGCGTTCCTGGTTTTGGCTGTGAAATATTAGCATGGTAGTAGATTTGCTAACTAACAGGGAACAGACTCAGGATAAATGGGCCATTTTCAAGATGGCAAATTTTAACTAGTGTAGTGCCACAGGGATCAGTGCTCCCTCTTCAACTAATTACGGTCCATATTAATGGATAATGGGAGAGACTATATTGCGGCCATAGTTGCTGATAGTACAAAAATAGTTAGGAAGGCAAGTGCAAGGAGGATACAGAAGGTCTGCAAAGGGATATAGATAGGTTAAGTGAGTGGGCAAAACATTGGCAGATGGAGTACAATGCAGGAAAATGTGAAGTTGTCCACTTTGGCAAAAAGAATGGAAAAGCAGAGGCCACAATCTACCGGCCTCGTCGCGCCCAACTCGGAAAGCAACAAGGCCATTTGTGAAATTTAGAGGCCTCGTTATGCCTCATGAGATCATCGCGATCTGCATAGGTGGGATCCAGATTTGCCTATCAATTGGGGCTATGAATAGGGGCTGTTTAGCTCACTGGGCTAAATCTCTGGCTTTGAAAGCAGACCAAGGGAAGCCAGCAGCACGGTTCGATTCCCGTAACAGCCTCCCCGAACAGGCGCCGGAATGTGGCGACTAGGGTCTTTTCACAGTAACTTCATTTGAAGCCTAATCGTGACAATAAGCAATTTTCATTTTCATTTTTTTCAAATGTGTCATCAGGGTCACTTGACTATGCCAGAGTTACTCAAGGCACCAGATCTAACGCCTGTGTCGCGGCGACCCCGAGCGAGCGCCGTTTAGGACATGTCTCCGCCAATGTGAACCAGGCATACTGGCACTTGGGGGTTCTCTCAGGCGATCGGGGGGCCTCTGGGTTTTCGGGCACTGGGCAGGGTGGTACCCTGGTACGCCCGATGTCACCCGGACACCATGGCACTGCCATCCTGAAAGTGTCACCCAGACACCCCGGCAGTGCCACCCAAGTGCCACCCTGGCACAGTCATAGTGCCCAGGTGGCACTGTCAGGCTGGAGGTAACCAGGTGGCATGTCGCCCAAAGAGGGAATCAGGCCCGCTGGTGCCCTACTCTTTTGAGGCAGTGGGCTTGAGGACCCCCCTCACAGTTATATTGAGGCATTAAGGGGGCCGGAGGCCGTGGTGGGGGATTCAGAGATCGGGGCACCACAATGAATTCCTGCACTGGCGAGTGGAGCTCGTTAGTGAAGGAAATGGGACTGAGTGTGACCTTGGCAGGGTGTTCCTCAGAAATGTAGCACAGTCCCATTTAATAGCAGGGTCATTCATGGCACTGCTAGCACTGGGAAACACTCAGCTAAATGTGCCCAACACGGGGCTCTGTTTCATTTCTTGTTAAATCGCACCCAGAATATTATTTCAATGGAAAGAAAGTGCAGAATGTTGCAATACAGAGTAATCTGAGTGTCTTTGTACATAAATCACAACCAATTAGCATGCAGTTACAAGTAATTAGGGAGGCAAATGGTATGTTGCCTTTTCTTCCAAGGGGAGTATAAAAGTAAGGAGGTTTTGATATGGCTGTACGGGGCATTAGTGAGGCCATACCTGAGCACTGTGAACAGTTTTGATCTATTGCAGAAAATCTATTGCAGAAAATACGGAGGCTGGGGATTGAGGGTGATTTAGAGATGTGGATCAGAAATTGGCTAGTTGAAAGAAGACAGAGGGTGGTGGTTGATGGCAAATGTTCAGAATGGAGTTCAGTTACGAGTGGCGTACCACAAGGATCTGTTCGGGGCCGTTGCTGTTTGTCATTTTTATAAATGACCTAGAGGAGGGCACAGAAGGTTGGGTGAGTAAATTTGCAGACGACACTAAAGTCGGTGGAGTTGTAGACAGTGTGGAAGGATGTTGCAGGTTACAGAGGGACATAGATAAGCTGCAGAGCTGGGCTGAGAGGTGGCAAATGGAGTTTAATGTAGAGAAGTGTGAGGTGATTCACTTTGGAAAGAATAACAGGAATGCGGAATATTTGGCTAATGGTAAAATTCTTAGCAGTGTGGATGAGCAGAGGGATCTCGGTGTCCATGTACATAGATCCCTGAAAGTTGCCACCCAGGTTGATAGGGTTGTGAAGAAGGCCTATGGTGTGTTGGCCTTTATTGGTAGAGGGATTGAGTTCCGGAGCCATGAGGTCATGTTGCAGCTGTACAAAACTCTGGTACGGCCGCATTTGGAGTATTGCGTACAGTTCTGGTCGCCTCATTATAGGAAGGACGTGGAAGCTTTGGAAGGGGTGCAGAGGAGATTTACCAGGATGTTGCCTGGTATGGAGGGAAAATCTTATGAGGAAAGGCTGATGGACTCGAGGTTGTTTTCGTTAGAGAGAAGAAGGTTAAGAGGTGACTTAATAGAGGCATACAAAATGATCAGAGGGTTAGATAGGGTGGACAGTGAGAGCCTTCTCCCGTGGATGGAGGTGGCTAGCACGAGGGGACATAGCCTTAAATTGAGGGGTAATAGATATAGGACAGGCGTCAGAGGTAGGTTTTTTACGCAAAGAGTGGTGAGGCCGTGGAATGCCCTACCTGCAACAGTAGTGAACTCGCCAACATTGAGGGCATTTAAAAGTTTATTGGATAAGCATATGGATGATAATGGCATAGTGTAGGTTAGATGGCCTTTAGTTTTTGACTTCCCATGTCGGTGCAACATCGTGGGCCGAAGGGCCTGTACTGCGCTGTATCGTTCTATGTTCTATGTTCTATGTTCTATCTCCTTGCTTAAGGAGGGATATCTTTGCATTGCAAGCAGTTCAGAGAAGATTTACTCGGCTGATTCCTGAGATGAAGGAGTTCTTTTATGAGAAAAGGTTCAGCAGATTGAGTTTATAATCTTTGGAGTTTAGAATAATGAGAGGTTTTTCATATTGAAACATGTAAAATTCTGAAGGACTCGACAGGGTTGATGCTGAGAGAATGTTTCCTCTTGTTGGGGAAAGTAGAACGAGGGGGTGCGGCTAAAAATAATGGGTTAATGGTTTCAGAAGGAGATGAAGGAGGAATTTCATTTCTCCGAGGATCATTAGTCTTTGGGGAATGCGCTTTCACAGAGTGCAGTGGAGGCTGGATCATTGAATATATTGTGCAGCTGTCCATGTAAGTATGTAGCAAGACCTGGGCAACATTCAGGTTTGAGCTGATAACAAGCAGGTCAGCAGCTAAGAATTCTATGATGATAACTCACCACCTGATTCCCCAAACTCGATCTATCATCTACAAGGAACAAGTCAGGAGTGTGATGGACTATTATCCACTTGCCACAATGAGTGCAATTCCAACAACACTCGAGAAGCTCAACACCGTACAGGACAAAGCAGTCTGTTTGATTCGCACCCTATCCACCATCTTCAACATTCACTCCCTCCACCACCGATACACTATGGCAGCGATGTGTGCCAACTACAGGATGCACTGTAGCAACTCGCCAAGGCTCTTTCAACAGCAACTTCCAAATCCATGAACTCTACCACCTACAAGAACAATGACTTCAGACACAGAGGAACACCACCTTCCAAGCCACACACTATCCTGACTTGGAACCAAATTGCCATTCCTTAATTGTCACTGTGTCAAAATCCTGGAACACCCTTCATCATAGCACTATGAGTGTATCTACACCACATGGACTAAAGCAGTTCAAGGAGACAGCTCAGCACGACCTTTTCAACAGCAATTAGTGCTAGGCGATAAAAAAAACATAGAAACATAGAAAATAGGTGCAGGAGTAGGCCATTCGGCCCTTCGAGCCTGTACCACCATTCAATATGATCATGGCTGATCATGCAAATTCAGTATCCCACTCCCGCTTTCCCTCCATTCCCCTTCAGCCACAAGGGGCTCATCCAGCTCCCTCTTGAATATATCCAATGAACTGGCCCCAACTGCTTTCTGTGGTAGAGAATTCCACAAGTTCACAACACTGAGAAGACGTTCTTCCTCATCTCAGTCCTGAATGGCTTACCCTTTATTCTATGGCTATGACACCTATTTATGGACATCCCCAACAGCGGGAACATTCTTCTCGCATCTAGGCTGCCCAGTCCCATCAGGATTTTATATGCTTCTTTGAGATCCCCTCTCATTCTAAACTTCAGTGAGTACAAGCCCAGTTGATCCAGTCTTGCTTCATATGTCAGTCCTGACATCCCGGGAATTAGTCTGGTGAACCGTCGCTGGACACCCTCAATAGCAAGAACGTCCTTCCTCAAACTAGGAGACCAAAACTGCACATGATACTCATAGGGCGGGATTCTCCGACCCCCCGCTGGGTCGGAGAATCCCTGGGGCGAGGCGCGAATCCCTCCCCGCTGCCCGATGCCGGCTGCCCTATTCTCCGGCGCCGTTTTTCGGGCGGCGGCGGCGGGATTCCTGCCACGCTGGTCGGACATCCCCAACATCGGGAACATTCTTCTCGCATCTAGGCTGCCCAGTCCCATCAGGATTTTATATGTTTCTATGAGATCCCCTCTCATTATAAACTCCAGTGAGTACAAGCCTCACCAAGGCCTTGTATAACTGCAGCAAGTCATCCCTGCTCCTATACTCAAATCCTCTCGCTGTGAAGGCCAGCATGCCATGAGCTTTCCTTACCACCTGCTGGACCTGTAGGTCAACCTTCAGTAATTGTTCCACCGTGGCACCCAGGTCTCGTTGTACTCCCCGTTTTCCTGAACTGCCATCATTCAGATAATAATCTGCCTTCCTGTTTTTTGCCACCAATCTGGATAACCTCACATTTACCCACATTATATTGCATTTGCCAAGTATAAGCCCACTCAGCCAGCCTGTCCAAGTCACCCTGCAGCCTCTTTGCATCCTCCTCACAGCACATACTGCCACCCAGCTTAATGTCATCTGGAAATTTGGAGATATTACATGCAACTCCTACGTCCAAATCATTGATGTATATTATAGAACATAGAACAGTACAGCACAGAACAGGCCCTTTGGCCCTCAATGTTATGCCGAGCAATGATCACCCTACTCAAACCCACGTATCCACCCTATACCCGTAACCCAACAACCCCCCCTTAACCTTACTTTTTAGGACACTACGGGCAATTTAGCATGGCCAATCCACCTAACCCGCACATCTTTGGACTTTGGGAGGAAACCGGAGCACCCGGAGGAAACCCACGCACACACGGGGAGGACGTGCAGACTCCGCACAGACAGTGACCCAGCTGGGAACCGAACCTGGGACCCTGGAGCTGTGAAGCATTTATGCTAACCACCATGCTACCATGCTGCCCCTATATTGTTACAGCTGGGATCCCAGCACTGAACCCTGTGGTACCCCACTAGTCACTCACTGCCTGCCACTCTAATAAAGACGCATTTATTCCCACTCTCTGCTTCCTGTCTGCCAATCAGTTCTCTATCCATGTCAATACATTACCCCCAATACCAGGAGCTTTAATTTTGCTCACTAATCTCTTGTGTGGGACCTTGTCAAAAGCCTTTTGAAAGTCCAGATACACAACATCCACTGGTTCACCCTTGTCCAATCTACTGGTCACATCCTCAAAGAATTCCAGAAGATTTGTCAAACATGATTTTCCTTTAGTGAATCCATGCTGACTTGGACCAATCCTGTCCCCACTTTCCAAATGGTCAGTTATTTCATCCTTAATAATTGACTCTAGCATTTTCCCCACCACCAACATCAGGCTAACTAGTCTATAATTCCCCCTTTTCTCTCTCCCTCCTTTTTTAAAAAAAGGGTTACATTAGATACCCTCCTATCCATCGGAACACTTCCAGAATGCTGGAAAATGATCACAAATGCGTCCATTATTTGTAGGGCTACTTCCTTAAGTACTCTGGGATGTGGAGCATCAGGTCCTGGGACTTAACGGGTATTAATCCCATCAATTTCCCCAATACAATTTTCTGACTAATAAGCATTTGCCTCATTTCCTCCTTCATACTAAACCCTCTGTCCCTAATATTTCTGGAAGGTTATTTGTGTCTTCCTTAGTGAAGACAGATCCAAAGTAATCATTCAATTGGTCTGTCATCTCTTGCCCATTATGAATTCACCTGATTTTAACTGTAAGGGATATATAGAGAAGCTTTTACAGTCGGTTTTATGTTTTCTGCAAGATTACTCTCGTATTCTATTTTTTCCCTTCTGAATTAAACCCTTTGTCCTCCCTCTGTTGAATTTTAAATTTCTCCCGGTCCTCAGGTTTGCTGCTTTCTCTGCCCAATTTATATACCTCCTCTTTGGCTTTAACACTATCCTGATTTCCATTGTTGGCCACCTTCCCCGTCTTACCCTTGCACCAGACGGGATGTACAATTGTTGAAGTTCATCCATGTGTTCTTTAAATGTCTGCCATTGCCTAGCCAAATGCTGGCCTAGCCAATGGCACCCACATCCTGTGAAAGAATCATAAGGAAAATACTCAAAGCTGAGTTTGACAAATTTTGATCTCGAAGGGAACTGAGGCTTACAGGAGATTAGTAGGAAAGTGGAGTTATGGCCACCATTAGATTATTCTTGACTTCATTGAATGACAGAGCAGGCTTAATTGGCTGAATGGCCTACTCCCACTTCCATTTCCAATGATCGTATATACATATAGAATAATATTGTACGCAGAATTTATAAGTGCATAATAGATCTTAACATGGCATCATAAAGATTGGGTGAAAACAACGTCAAGTGCCTCCTATTGCCCCAACAATTACATGAATATGAATATTTCTTTTTATTCTTTGATTGCATGTGGACCTCACTGGCAGGCCAGCATTTGTTGTGTATCCCTAATTGCCCTTGGAACTAGTGGAATGATTGGCTATTTCTGAGGATAGTTAAGAGTCACTCACATTTCTGTGGATCTAGAGTCACATATATGCTAAACCCGGTAAGGATGGCAGATTTCCTTCCCTAAAGAACATTAATACATAGATGCATACACAGAAGATAGGAGCTGGAGGAGGCCTTTTGGCCCTTCAAGCCTCAGGGATGTTTACAAAATGAACCAGAGAGGTTTTTACAACAATCGATGATAGTTTCACTCACCATTACTTTTATATTATAAATTTAGTATACCCAATTCATTTTTCCAATTAAGGGGCAATTTAGCACGGCCAATCCACCTACCCTGCACATCTTTTGGGTTGTGGGGGTGAAACCCACACAAACACGGGGAGAACGTGCAAACTCCACACGGACAGTGACCCAGAGCCGGGATCGAACCTGGGACCTCAGCGCCGTGAGGCAACAGGGATAACCCACTAACTGTCACCATTACTGCGCCTAGCTTTCAATTCCAAATTTTTTTGATTGAATTTAAATTCCACCAGTTGCCATGGTGGGATTTGAACTCATGTCCCCAGACCACTAACCTAGGCCTCTGCATTAGTAGTCCAGTGAAAATATCTGGTATTGCATTTGCATAGTCCACCATTATGAAAAATAAAGCAAGGGCACGAATCAGTGGCCTTGTTGCACCCGCCTTGGTGTTGGGATGAGGTCTATCACCCGCCTTGGTGTTGGGATGAGGCCTATCACCTGCCTTGGTGTTGGGATGAGGCCTATCACCCGCCTTGCTGTTGGGATGAGGCCTATCACCGGCCTTGGTGTTGGGATGAGGCCTATCACCCGCCTTGCTGTTGGGATGAGGCCTATCACCCGCCTTGCTGTTGGGATGAGGCCTCTCACCCGCCTTACTGTTGGGACGAGGCCTCTTGCGAGATTTGCAGTGCTTGAAACGTCTCGTGAGATCCAACGGAATCTTGCGAGATGTCGTGATCTGGATCTCACCCTCAATGGGTGCAGTCCGGATGAACATATGTAAATGAGTCATATGGCTCATTTAAATATATGTTTGCCGGATTCTCGGGCGCCTGGGACTCAACAGTCATTCAAGAGTGGGATCTTGCCAGGGCATCATTTAGTATTGGTCCACACAAACGTCGACCAGGTGCAACGGCACATGGAGGCTCTCCCAGGCTATTAGAGACCCCAGGTGGTTAGAGACAGGACAGGGTGGTACTCTGGAACCTGGGCACCTTAACACTGCCAGCCTGGCATTAGCACTGACTGGGTGCCAGGTTGGCAATGCCAGGGATTGGGTCGGGGTGGCCTTACCAAGTAAGTGCGGGGGGTTGGGGGGAGGGGGGGGAGTGTAAGGTGCCTCCCCAAGGTTGGGGGTGTGAGGGGGTGGCAAATACTGAGGGAGGGCCTGAAAGTGTGAGGAGGGAAGATAGGGGCTGCTTTCCAAAACGGCTCCCAAATCTATGGGGAGACTTTCCTACTGGTGAGCTGAAGTTCACCAGCAGGAAATCATTCTAACCACGGCCTCGGCGGAGAGAAACCCCTTGATGCCAAAAAAAATGCAAAGTGCAGTTAAATCGCAAGATCTTTCTCAGCTCTGCAGCCAACAATAAACACCCAAATGCACCCAAAACCGGACATAAAACATTTTCTGGTGATTTTCACCCCAAATAAAAAGCTCCCAATAAATTAAAGCAGAAAGTGCTTGAAAAAGTCAACAAGTCTGGCGGCAGCTGTGTGGAGATAAACAGAACTAACACGTTGAGTCCAAAACAACTCTTCTTCGGAACTGCTAAAACAATTTCCATTGTTATTCTATCACCAGTCAGACCAAAAGCATTTTCAAATGTTGCAATAGTGGGTGAAGTGTCATCCTGCATGTAAAAAGCCTAAGCTCTGCCTGCAGGTCAGAGTTGGTTTCAAAAGAGTTGGAGTCATTTTGAAGCGATCCAAAACATCAAATTGATTTGACACTTTTCTCTGCGAAATGTGTGGGCATGTTGCAACATTATGCAAAGGTGTGTGACTTTGAATAAAAAATTATCTAATATATGAACACACAAGAAACTGGAATAGACCACATAGCCCGTCAAGCCTGCTCCTCCATTCAATACAATCCAGGCTGATCATGGGCTTCAACTCCATTCTCCTGCCTGCTTTCCATATCCCTTGATTCCCTGAGAGATAAAAATCTGATTATCCCAGCCTTAAATGTATTTAATCATGGAGCATCCACAACTCTCTTGGGTAGAATATCCCAAAGATTCAACACCCTTTGAGTGAAGAAATGTCTCCTAAATGAACGACCCCTTATCCTAATGGTCTCTCAATTGCCCTGAAAATGTTTTAGAAGTTAAAACAAGTGCGAGCCATTTCCAATCTGTTACTTATAATGAAACAAATTCTCAAAATAACAGTTGGGGAGTCTGAGAGGTCTATGAAGAAAAGTTTCCACAAAAATAATAGAAGTGCAAAAAGTTTTTCTCCTCTGTACAATTTCCAGTCACAAGATTCTAAGAAAAATTCTCTGAACGGGCTGCCGGTAGTGGAGTTCCTGGGGAGGCGGAGAATCCAGTGGTTTTGAGACGTTGACCTGTTTCCGATGCTCCGGCCCCCCGCTGTTGTTGGGATGAGATCCTGCACCAGCGGGAGGATGCAAATGGATCTTAATGACTTAGTGGGCTGGGCACCATATTCCCCAGCTGGCATGATTCTCTGGCCCTCTGGACTGTGAATCACGTGGGCGAGATTCACTACTGGTCCTGATCCAATGGACCTCGCAGAGGGCCAAGGGGGTAACTCTTTAAGGGAATTGCCCCCAAAGTCCATCCGAGAGCCAGCCCCCCCCCCCCACAATGCAAGACCCGCCCACCCCACCCCACCCCCACCAGATCCCCCACCACAGAGACCCCCTAAATAAAGGAACCCCCACAGGGACCCCCTAAATAAAGGGACCCCTTAAAAAAAGGGACCACCACCCACAGACCCCTAAATAAATGGACCCCCAAGACCCTTTAAGTAAGGAGACCCCAGAGACCCCCTAAATAAAGGGACCACCAGAGACCCACTAAATAAAGGCACCCCTCACCACAGGTCTCACAGAAATGTGACGCTGGCAGGAGAACCCCCCAGAAGAGAGACGCCTGTCAGGAAGCCCCCCAGAAGGGAGATCCTGTTTGGAAACTAGAGAGCAGTCCAGACAGAGGCAGTGAAAGAAAATTACTGCTTTAACACTCACCTGGGGAATACACCTGCTGGCTCAGACAGAGGAAGCAGCACCTTTCAATTCCTGGAAAACAAAATCAGTCTCTCAGATCTTTGCACTTCAAGCCATTTATTAATTTCTCCTTGATATTGATTTTATAATCCTGTGATTGACAGCTTCCACACACCCCAACTGTCAGCATTTGTCTAGTAATCTTCCTTCACGCTTGAGTAACTCTGAAGTGCTCTCACAGCAATGCGGGGGATCTGCGGGTGGTGGGCTGAATTGCGATGCAGGAGGGGGTGGCCATCTGCAGGACCTGGCTCTCTAGCTTCCCACTCAAGATGGAGGCCAGATAGTGCGATTCCCAAGGGAATCTCTTGCAATCCTCGCCGTGCATAAATTTGCATGGCTAAGGATTGGGAATCGCTTCCTCATTTTCACTTCTGATTCATGGGGAATTCTGCTCCACCGGAAGCTTCTCCCAAACGGAAAATGTCCCACACTGTTGCATTTGTGAAAAATGCGTAGGTCACTCAAGACTTTTAAAACTCCGACCGTAAACTTTGATTTGAATCTTCTGTGAAACTTATCAAATTGAACAACAAACTATGGCCGTGAGGTATAAAGTACAGTAAGATTTCATGTGTTGAGTAATGTTCCTTTTTTTTATTTGTCCTGGTCAGGAAAGCAGCCAATATAAAGATTATTAGAGTAATTCAGGTAGATTTAATTTGAACCTACCTTGGAGAGAGTTCATAACAAACTGGTTTAACAGCAATTGCTTCCATGTCAAACTGCACAGGCAGAATCAATACAAAGCAGCTGAGTGCAAGCTTCTGTTGATTCTAACATCATAGCAGCTCACTAGGGGTCACTAGTAAAATCTATTCAAAGTTGATCCTTGGTTGAACAGACAGACTGATTCCAATTAAACTGCTCTGGAACTTTTCAAGTTATACTGTGAACTTTAATTGAACTTCATTTGTTTAAAGAGATACCATCCCGCTATATTGGTCACTACAAGCTGTTTCAAAGTTACTTCATGTGAGATCTGAGAGGAAAAATATTTTTGAGGCTTGCATCTTTATTAGCTTTACTTGGCCTAAAATACATCCATAAAAATGTAGCAATAGGTTTAAA
Source organism: Scyliorhinus canicula (assembly GCF_902713615.1). NCBI lineage: Eukaryota > Metazoa > Chordata > Chondrichthyes > Carcharhiniformes > Scyliorhinidae > Scyliorhinus > Scyliorhinus canicula. The sequence goes on along the minus strand of NC_052147.1, from coordinate 200,033,259 downwards.
TATTTATAATCCTGTGAGGCTAGCCATTGTTAATCAAGAATCCCAGTTTTATGTTATATAAATGATTTCATTCAATACTTAATTTAAATAATTTCTATATATTAGGCAATTTTGTGTCCAAAAGCCAACATAATTTGGGGCAGCACGGTAGCATGGTGGTTAGCATAAATGCTTCACAGCTCCAGGGTCCCAGGTTCGATTCCCGGCTGGGTCACTGTCTGTGTGGCGTCTGCACGTCCTCCCCGTGTGTGCGTGGGTTTCCTCCGGGTGCTCCGGTTTCCTCCCACAGTCCAAAGATGTGTGGGTTAGGTGGATTGGCCATGCTAAATTGCCCGTAGTGTCCTAATAGTAAGGTTAAGGGGGGGGTTATTGGGTTACGGGTATAGGGTGGATACATGGGTTTGAGTAGGGTGATCATTGCTCGGCACAACATCGAGGGCCGAAGGGCCTGTTCTGTGCTGTACTGTTCTATGTTCTATAATACTCCACAGTTTTCATCCCACCATCAATAAATTTCTGACCATGGAAGTGGATAAATTTTCACCAAACATCACCTGAGAGAATAATTGCATTTTGATCATTTTAATAGCCCCACAGCAACACCAATTTACCCACGCCCACTCACATTAGATATGTTTGCATTGTTTACATGGGGAGAGATGAATCCCCAACAAGAAATGGGAAAGATTGAAGGGAAGAAAGATATTGGGAGTCAAGAGAGGTCCGGTGGGGAAAAGTGAGGTTTGGAAAGAAGTGATGGGGAAGGGAGATCATAGGAAAGAGAGCTTGGGGATAAAGAGAGATTGGATTGGACAAGGAAGATTTTTGGGGTAGCGAGATTATTGTCAGGGGAGAAAGGGCGAGAGAAGCTAAAGCATAAAAATAGTGAAAGAGTAGGGGTTGGAATTTCCATGATGGTTCCATGATCTCCCATTGTAATATCAGTGGAAACCCTGGAAAAAACCTGAAGTAAGTGGGAGAAATAGGAAGGCAAGGAAGTTTTGGAATAGCGTCCAGAAATGCAGGGTGCAATGTCTGATGGTGGAAGAGAAGGATTCAGAAATGAGCAGTAATTTGAGGTGATAGATGCAGATTGCGGGCTGCGAAATATGGCCCAGGAGCACACTGATTAAGAGGAGCCAGACATTGGAGGTATTTGAAAATGGGGAGGAGGATTTTGAAATTGGTGTGCTGGGGACAGTGAGCCGATGGGGTTTAGCAACGATTGGAGATGCGTGCTAATAAACAGTAATTAAGTCTGAACACTACAATCAACATGTTTATTTTAAAAGTGATAAATCTGGTTGTGATGTCACAGGCAGTTATTTCTATTAAACATGATAGTTAGAGCAGGACTGGTTTAGCTCAGTGGGCTAGACAGCTGGTTTGTGATGCAGAACAAGGTCAGCAGCGTGGGTTCAATTCCCGTACCAGCTGAGAATTCTGAATTCTCCCTCCGTGTACCCGAAAATGTGGCGACGTGGGGCTTTTCACAGTAACCTCATTGCAGTGTTAATGTAAGCCTACTTCTGATAATAAACATTATTAGTGGAAGTTATTTTCACAAAAATGGAAATTCTCAGCCAATCACATTTGGTGCTACTTTCTACTGGTCTCAATGACTTATCACTGTTTGGTCGTATCAAAAATTCACTATACTTCCAGCCCTACTACATAGTTGGAAAACAAGATATTGCCGTTTCTCTTAGGTTGTAAAATTGGAATGGTTTGAGTACTCCAATACCATAAGACCTATTTCTTCATTGATGTCTTGAAGTCACAGGTTGGCATAAATTTTAAATCTTTTTTGCCTAGTAATTTCAAAATATTACACTTTTAAAAAAGATTGGCGCATAAACTTTTTTTGATCTGTGCATATGCATCAGATTGCCAAAATTACCGCTCCCCCATACAGGCAGTGTATTTAGCAAACCTCTCTGCTCTGTGGCCTTCATTTCGCTGCAGTCTGAGGTACCTTTTTAGTTTAGTAGCTTATAAAATTCCACTCATGAAACCATTCAGGCAAGATCTGTCCTGAAAAGCTTTGAAAGGCGATTTTGTTGGAGACTGATGTGTGTGGAGATAGTGTAACATAGCACCACTGCAGACAACAGGGCTGAGTTGAATCACTGACTGTTTGCAAATATTGTTGCTGAGTGGCAAAATGATCACTGGCTCACCTTTGAGAATGGTGGACTAGTCTTGGTGCTGTGAACTGTAAAGTTGCCTGGGTTGCAGCACACATGTTGTATGTAACTCTAGCGAGCTCCCTGGTTTCACTTTCAAAGGCATGGCATGCTCCTGGTACATGACACAAATTAATGAGCTCATGTTTAAAATTTTCTGGTATTATGTTCAATGCAGCTGCACAGAATGGATCCAAAGCCAACATGACCTTAAATGGGGAGAATTTTCAGAATTTAATTTTTATATCTTGCTTGCACTTCACAAAAAGTGAAGTTAAAATAAATGAAGCACTTATAAAAAGAAATGAGACGACCAGTTAATAAACTATATCTTAATAAGTGTGAGAGGTGTTTGTCTGAAGCAGGGCCCACTTGGGGTCAGTCTTGCGCACGACAGTCACAAGGGAAAGGGGTGGAATACAGAAATCATGAGCACATTGTTTGAGCCTTCAAATGACCATGAAGAATTGCTGATTATGCAAGTTAGGCTTAATATTATTAGGAATTCAACTTGGATTGTTCCATAACAGATGTTTGCTGGGCACCACCATGCTGTCTGCATACAGAGTTATGCTAATTTGACTGTGTTTTCCTTCAAGTTAGCTCTAAGTCATTAGAGCACTTTGTTACCCTAGGTCCTTCTGTCTAACTAATAATTGGCTATTATTGATATTAATTAACATTTTTTGCACCTTCCCCAGTTTTGACCCAGTATCTGTTTGTAAGTTTAATTACTGTCCCCTATTATATGCCAAAATGTGGGCCCTACAACAGTCACAAGCCATTCATCAAAAAGGAAACGAGGCCAATTAAACAGGCAGCCAGACAGTGTCTTGATTTGCTGTTGACTGCTTCTTGATCGCTATTATAAATTGCTAATAGGGCAGAAACTGCTAAATACTGCAGCTGTAGGGGGTAGTGACTGCTCAGTATAAGTCTGCTGATGGGTGAGGGAGGCCAGAGATGCACCTACTGATGAGTTCTGCCCATCACTTTGTATTTATTTTGAAGGCTGAAAATGCTACAGTTTCCTTCTTTCCTCCTGCAGAAGGGTGATAAAATTAATTGAAATTAATAATCCAATAGGGTTGTCCCAGTATATGCATTATGATCTGGGCTTTAAACAGAAGTCAAAATTGCTCAGGCAATACTCTGCAAGACACAAAGAATATACTCCATCTATTATTCTATAATAAGGGCTGAGACTGAAGGTTTTTATGGCCACAGATCAAGAGATCATAATAGAAGCATATTGACAGACTTTTTTCTCTAATACTCCAGGGGAGCAGCCAGTGTAGGAAAATATATCAAAACACCATCAGCAGCACTTGGATCCACTGTGTAAAATCAATACTGAGCCGTATATGGGTTGAGTTTTAACAGTTCTCCTCAGTCATTTGTACAATGTGCATCTGTGCAGTTTTAGACCCTAGAGGCTGATGTAGCTTAGCAACAGTGAGGCTTACACCGATTAGCTACAAATGAAGTACTGTATGGCTATCAAAGCAATTGTTCATGGTTGCCTTTGTTGGGAAGATTGAACTAATTGAACATGATACAGTATGAAGTTAATTAACACCCATGAGTTTGTTAATTGCCTCTCAGCACTACATTCAGGTCTCTCGGCTGCTCTCAGCTTTTGGTTTTGCATGCTGTAAGTCCCTCATAAACTGCAGGGCCTATTTCTGATAGAATTCAAGCTGCCTTATGATAAAATATTCCTTATGCCTTTAACTGTCAGCAGTGATCAAGATCTTGCTGTTAAAATACATTAGTATTGGTAGAAATACTAATTGAATCCAGCATCTGGTCAGCATTTTGCCCACTATTCAGCGTCCTCCCTGCTGACTGCATGGTGTAAGAATTAAAACCAGTTACCCTGATTCCAAGCTGCTATCTCTGAAAGCTGGAGGGTGCTTTGGCAGCTCAGTTCCCCTCTGCATTGTCATATGTATGGCTGCATGGGTGCTTCAGATTGACACTTTAATCCAGACACATAGCTTAATATACAAAAGTTAATGTTCCATCATTGTGCACGGAACATATGCTCTTTAGGCTGTGCAGCACTCAGCTGAATGGAATACTGTAGCCATGTCACAGTTGTTCAGCGAAGGTTCTCCAGTTTTCTTTGCTGTTTCTTATGCCTCATTCAATCTATGCTAGTGAGGTTGCTCCCTTGAGAAAGATTTCTAGTGCCCAATTACAAGTTCTATCATCAATCATAAGTATTATTTATTCAGCAAAATGAATTGCTAATTAATAACTGATGAGCATTATGGCCTCCAAGTCTGTAAAGCTATTAATTAAGGCTGGCAAGTGGGATTCTGTTCATGACGGGTTACCTGGCAAACTTTCACAACAATTAGTACCAAGGGTTGAGAGGGCATTTGTCCATCACAATGAAAATCAAAGCATTTTTCTTGCCTTTTAGTGAGCTACCCAATTACAGTCATAAAATCTGAGAAAGGTTAAAGCACAGAAGGTGACCACTTGGCCCATTGTTTCTGTGCCAGCTCTCTGTAAAATCAGCTCAGCTCATTCCGCAGCCACTGCCTTTTCCCTGTAGCCCTGAAAATTAGTTCTCTTCGGATGATTATTTCATTCTCTTTTGAAAACCATGATTGAATCTGCCACCACAAGACCTTCGGACAGTTCATTCCAAATCTTACCCACACACTGCGTTAAAAAGGTATTTTTTCAATCATCTTAAATTGGTGTCCTGTGGTTTTCGAACCTTCTGCAAATGGAAACAGTTTCTCCCTATTTACTCTGTCTTGGCCCTCATGATTTTGAATCCATCTATCAAATATCTTCTCAACCTTCTCTTAAGGAGAACAGTCCAGCTTCACCAAATTACCCGTACAACTGAAACCTCTCATCCATGAAACCATTCTCATAGATCTTTTTTGCAACTTCTGCAATGTGTTCCTATCCTTTCTGAAGGATGGTGCTCAGAACTGGACACAATACTCCAGCTGGGCTGAACTAGTGTTTTATAACGGTTCATCAGAATTTCAATGGCTCTATTTATAAAACCAAAGCATCCTGTCTGCCGTATTAATCACTTTCTCAATGTGCCAACCTGAGAAACTATAAAGTTTAAAGTCCCTCATTTTGGACATGACGGGCTGGATTTTCCGCCCCTCCATCCCACTTTACAGCCTCAACCCGCCGGTGAGATTCTCTGTTACACCGGCCAGTCAATGGGGTTTCACATTGTGGGACAGCCCCACACCTTCAGGAAGCCCCTGGGCGGCGGCAAAATGGAGAATCACGACGGCGGAGAATCCCGCCCTATGACACTGAACATATACAGTCTGGGTGGTAATTGTCTCACAGGACATAATTTAACCTCGTCCTTTTGTGGTTGGGAGAGTATTTAACAGGTGAGAGGGTGATAGGTGGGCCTCCCCCAATCTCCAACTCCACCCCGATTAAATCTGTGGCAGGCCCTTAAGTGGGTAATTAATGCCCTCGTAAGGCCCTATCTTACTGCTGCTTGCGGTGTGCAGGGTGCTCACTATACACCGTACAATGCTGTTTAACAGCTCCCAGGGGTGTCTCTCATTCAAAGGCACTCAGTGCCTTATCGAGCAAACCGGCATCAGGTAGGAGGGGTCGGCCAGCTGAGAGCCACCCTCGGGGTCCTTGGTCCTGAAGAAGGTTCAGTGCTCACCTGCTAATGGCCTGAGTGGCACTGGTTTAGCTCACTGAGCTAAATCGCTGGCTTTTAAAGCAGACCAAGCAGGCCACCAGCACGGATCGATTCCCGTACAAGCCTCCCCGGACAGGCGCCGGAATGTGGCGACTAGGGGCTTTTCACAGTAACTTCATTGAAGCCTACTCGTGACAATAAGCGATTTTCATTTTTTTCATTTCACTTCATTCTGCGGACCTCCCATAGAAGAGGCGATGCAGGTTTCTTGCCAGATGTCCAGACAGCAGACAAAACCCCCGTCGCCTCCATTAAATATCAGCCCTAGTTTTACATTATGAGTACCGTGTTTGACCACAACCTAATGGCTGATTGATCCTCTTTGTACGATATTTACCATTACCCTGCTCTGTAATCAAGAACATCAAATAGTCAAAATCAGAAATGTGATCTATTACTTTGCACTGAAATTTTGCATATTTAAAATTCACCAATATGCTGCAAAAATACTCAAGGTACTTACATTGTATTAACCAATTCTCTCCAACCTATGCTTGCTATTGTTGCTTCAAATATTAAAACTGAGCTTTAATTTCAAAATATGCATTTTTTATAGATCTTTATGAAATAATGAATATAGTCTGTATTGAAATGTTGTAAAGTTGGAGGAAATGATGAAACACAAAGTATGTGATGAAAATAAAACATGCTGAGTTCCTCACAGATACGGCGGGCGCAATTTAATGGCCTCATCGTGCTCTACTTGGTGACGCCACAAGGCTGCTGATCTCGTGCGATTGGCAGTGCTTGTGCAATGCCTCATGAGATTTCACAAGGTCTTGCGAGATGTCGCGGTCTGTGAGGGCGAGATCCAGATTAACATATTTAAATATGTCTGTGCTGTATTACTCCGGGACCCAGGAACTAAAACCCCCAAAGCCATCTCTTATTCATACACCCGCAGCCTCCCCACTTCAGCGCCCCCACCCTCGGCCAGGCCCCTCCCCCCCCAGTCCATCCCCTCTCCCCCAGCCCATCCCCTTCAGGTCTCCCCCTCACCCGCCCCACCTCCAAGCTCCCCTTCAGTTCCCCCCAGGATCCCCTTCAGCCCCTACCTGCTGGCATTATCAATCGTGCACTGCCCCCTGACACCATGGCACTGACACCCTGGCAGTGATAGGTTGGCCTGGCACCCTGGACCTCAGGGCGGGTCAAAGAGTTTAGCCCATTGCTCATGTGCCCCACTGCTGCTGCAAGGCTGCAGAGGGAGGGTCTATCAAGGGTCCTGGGGGTTGGTTGGACTTTGTTGTGGATGAGGGGTTGACCCTGGGACCCTCCTCTAGACTCTGGACTGCTCCTTCCAGCCCTGAGAAACCTGAAGATCACTCTTAGCATGGTAATCTGAGGCATCACACTGTTCAGAATCATCATCCTGTCTGAGGTGTTTAAACTCTGAAGTGGCTTTCTCACTCCTAACTGTTCTGCCTGTCAGCTGATGAGCAGATCGGACAGTGAGTTGAAGATTCAAGAAGGAACACTTTCCCTTTCCTCACATCTGTTCCCTCAGCCAATTGACAGCCACTGGCCACTTCAACAATGTTAAGTGCTTTCACTTCCTTTTTTCTAACCTCAAAATCACTGGGAAGTTGAATGCGAACATTTCAAAGGATATCAGGGGATTTCAAAGCTTTTTGAGTGCTGCGAGCTTTTCTACGAAGGCTCTGACTCTTCAAAAAGCAGCAGTTTTGAAAGCATAGGGCTGGGGGAACAGAGGGATAATGATTTTGAACAGAGGGATGCCTGAGATCACCATGCCAAGAGGGATCTTCAGGTTTCCCAGGGCTGGAAGGGACCCTGAGGTCCAGGGTGCCAGACCAAGCTATCACTGCCAGGATGTCAGTGCCATGGGGCAATGTGTGTTCTCAAACTTTTGTATGTCCTGGCTGATGGAAGAGGTTGGAAGAGAGAATAATCCAGGTGGGAGGGGTCTTTGATTCTACTGCCCACTTTCCCAAGGCAGAAGGAGATGTAGACAGAGTCAATGGATGGGAGGCGGGTTTGCGTGATGGACTGGGCTGTGTTCACAACTCTCTGTAGTTTCTTATAGACTAGGGCCGAGCAGTTGCCATACCAGGCTGTGTTGCAGCCAGATAGGATGCTTTCTATGATGCATCTGTAAAAATTGGTAAGAGTCAATGTGGACATGCCAAATTTCCTTAGTTTCCTGAGGATGTATAGTGACTTTTGTGCTTTCTTGGTAATAGCATTGACGTGGGTAGACCAGGACAGATTGTTGGTGATGTGCACACCGAGGAATTTGAAACTGTCAGCCATCTCAACCTCGGCCCCATTGATGCAGACAGGGATGTGTATGATATTTTGCTTCCTGAAATCAATGACCAGCTCTTTAGTTTTGTGGATGTTAAGGGAGAGATTATTGTCGTTACACCACTCCACTAGGTTCTCCATCTCCCTCTTATACTCTGACTTATCATTGTTCGAGATCTGACCCACTACATTTGTGTCATCAGCAAACTTGTTTTTGGAGTTGGAGCCACATTTTGCAGATGTGTGTGTATGGGGAGTATAGTAGGGGCTAAGCGCGCAGTTGCGAGTATTGAGGACTATCATGGAAGAAGGATTTTATCACTTTCGGTGATTAAAAGCAGTTCAGGAGACAACTGTGGTCTTGATTAGTATTCTCCAGTGCCCAGTACAAGTATTTTCCACTTAGCCAAAAACATGTCCAGCTCCCACTTGAAGGAACTTAGCAAATCAATGTACACCACATGAGCCAACAGCCTGTTTCACACCCTCACTATTCTCTGGGAGAAGCATCAACTCCTAACATCTAACCTAGCCCAGACTTAGCGTAATTTAAGACTGCTATTCCTGGTCCTTCCTAAGCTATTTCATTGAAAAAAGCCATTTCCACATTCATCATTTTATAATCCTTCATCATTACCCTTTCATCATTTTATAAACTTTGATTAAATCACATCTGAATCTATGCTTCTCAAAAGTACCAAGTTGCACCAAACCCGGCTCTCTGATATTGGCTGATAGCATCACACTGGCCACCACCATGCAACAAGACCTTGCCAACATCCAGGCTTGGTGGCTATATGACAAATATCATTTGCGCAGCAGAAGTGGCAGGCAATAACCATGTCCAACATTGGAGTCTAAACATTCTCCTTGACATTCTGTCCAGTTCTGGGCATCATACTTTAAGAAGGACATACTGGGGGCGATTCTCCGAGCCCCACGCCGGGCCAGAGAATCGCTGCAACTGCGCCACGATGCCCCAACGCCAGCGCGAGATTCTCCGAGGTGCAAAGAATCGGCGCCATTTGTGCTGGTGCGCTTGGTGCGGCGGCAGCCACAGGAATCGGCGGGGCCGGCGATTCTCCGGCCCGGATGGGCCGAGCCGATACGACAGACTACCGCCGGTGCCGTTCACCCCTGGTCGCTGCCGGCGGGAACTCTGGGTGAATGGTCGGGGGGGCGGCCTGTGGGGGGGGGGGGGGGGGGGGCTACTTCACCGGGGGGGGGCCTCCGATGGGATCCGGCCCGCAATTGGGGCCCACCGATTGGCGGGCCGGCCTCCCCCCCCCCCCCCCCCCCCCCGGGCCTACTTTCTGGCGTAGCCGGCCCCTGAACACCGACTCCATGTTGAGAATTGCCCCCACTTGCTTTGGAGAAGGTATGGAAGATGATTACTTGAATAATTCCAAAGATGAGAAATTATGGATACATTAGAGCAACCAGGCTTGTTTTCCTCCGGGCAGGGAAAGCTGGGAAAAAATTATAAAGGTGTTTAAACTGATTATAAAAAGAAACTGGGAGGAATTCTCCATCGGGCGAAACTCGAATTCTCAAAACGCAATTGGGTGGAGAATCGGTTTTGACACCAAGATCATGGCGGCCGCTGGGTTCAAGACACATCACAATTCTCCAATGCCTCGACAGCAGTGTCAATGCCTTCCACTCCGCATGTCCAGTAAATACCATTTGCATACCATTAGCAGACCTGACCAGATATTCCCCAGGGCCTCCGAATTCCCAATGGCAAGGCTCCCTTGTGCTTTTAAAAATCAGGAAACACGCGCCATGGCTGATGAGGCCGGGAAAAGAGGTAGCACATGCCAAAGCATGACCATGCGCTGCCGCACCTGACACTGGCCCGGCTCGTTTGGGGTGGTGGGTGGAGGACGTGGCAGCCTTGCCAGGGCCAGGAAGGTGCTGCACACCCCACTGACCACCCAACACCTCCAATTTGTCTCCATGCACCAGTCCCTTCCCCCCCCCCCCCCACCATAACAAAATAACCGTCCCAAACCCCCTCAACAAACTGATCACCTGGGGGCAGCACGGTAGCATGGTGGTTAGCATAAATGCTTCACATTTCCAGGGTCCCAGGTTCGATTCCCGGCTGGGTCACTGTCTGTGCGGAGTCTGCACGTCCTCCCCGTGTGTGCGTGGGTTTCCTCCGGGTGCTCCGGTTTCCTCCCACAGTCCAAAGATGTGCGGGTTAGGTGGATTGGCCATGATAAATTGCCCGTAGTGTCCTAAAAAGTAAGGTTAAGGAGGGGGTTGTTGGGTTACGGGTATAGGGTGGATACGTGGGTTTGAGTAGGGTGATCATTGCTCGGCACAACATCGAGGGCCGAAGGGCCTGTTCTGTGCTGTACTGTTCTATGTTCTATGTTCTATGGCCCCTGGTCGTGCCGAGTGCCACCAGTCAAATGGGTGCCCCCCCTCCCCACCAAACCTCACCACCCGCACGCCCCAGGCCCTGCAATACCACCTCCTTTCCCCCAACTGGCCGCCACACGCCAGCAGGGTATTGCGCAGGCTCTCCGACCATATCCAGTGTCCTGTGTTCTGCTACGGTGAGGGGCAGCAGGACCTGCAGTCCCCTTCCAGTCTTCTTCCTTTCTCGGCAGTTGTGTGCGGCCTTCTCTTGGGGGGGGGGGGGGGGGGAGCAAAATTTGTAGCGTTAGACAGTCCAATGCATGCACCCCAGTGGGTGGGTAGCTGTTGACTTCAGTGGGCAGGTCATCATCCGGCCATGGCGGCTGGTATGGGTGCCAGAATGTGGTGAACGGCGGCCTTCTTCTGGGTGGGGGTAAAGTGGGGTTATGGGTGTGTGGGAGAGGGGTTGGTGCCAGGGCACAGTGTTCCCTACTCACCCTAGCTGCCCTGAGGAGGTCATTTCTTTTGGCAGTGCTGCCCGATCCTCATGATGTTACCCACGGCGCTGACGACCTCTGCCACCTGCATCCAGGTCCGGCAGACGGAGGCAGCTGGCAACCTCCCTCTCACTCTGGAGTACAGGGTGGCCCGTCTCTCCTCCATAGCGTTCAGCAAGGACTCCAGTTTGGCATCTTTAAACCTTGGGTGCCGCTCGTCTTGCTGCCATCTTGTTGGTTGGAATGGTCTGCATGGGGAGTGGTGTGTATATGCAGCTTGTAACAATAATAATCTTTATTAGTGTCACAAGTAGGCTTACATTAACAGTGCGATGAAGTTACTGTGAAAATCCCTTAAGCGCCACTCCCTCCAGCGCCTGTTCGGATGCACGGAGAGAGAATTCAGGATATCCAATTCACCAAACAAGCTCGTCTTTGGGGACTTGTGGGAGGAAACCGGAGCACCCGGAGGAAACCCATGCAGACACGGGGAGAACGTGCAGGCACCGCACAGACAGTGACCCAAGCCAGGAATCAAACCTGGGTCCATGGCGCTGTGAAGCAGCAGTGCTAATCACTGTGCTACCGTGCCGCCATAGTCAGCCTCCTGACTGTCAATTGCAAACCCAGTGAATCCGGCACCGTTTCTCACTGGAATCTACTGTGTTCCACGTGGGACCGGTGCTAGCCCATTAACGGTCAGTGAATTGGTCAGGTGTGTGATGCACCATCGATTGCACGCGAGGCGAGTGATTTACCAATGTCAGGCTTTAATTAACTAGAACACAGCCTGGCGATCGTCTACAGTGGAAAGGAACGATCGTCAGGCTTCTGAGCATTTATACCTCGTTGATAGAGGCGTGGTTAACTCAGCCTCTCGGCCAATCGGTCGAGAGGCACATGACCGACCAGGGCCAATGGTAAGCCGACGTTCTGGCCCAATGGCAGACGAGTATGCAGATCATATCATCACAGTGTGGTACCAGTTTTGCTGTCGTAGAAGTCCACTAATCCTGCCCCGGCATCAACAGTTAGCCTCAGGAAAGGAGAATTCAGCCCACTGTTTACAGTGGCTGAATGGTCGATAACCAGAGGATCAAGATTTAAGATGATTAGCGAAAGAATAAGAAGCGACATGAAGAAAAATCTTTTTGTTGAAATTGACTGGTTATGATTTGGGAAGCTGCCTGAGAGACTCATGGAAACAGGGTCAGTAGCAACCTTCAAATGGGAACTGGATAAATACGGCAAGGAGAAAAAATTGCAGGATATAGGGAAAGTGCAATGGGAATGAAAGCTAACTGGATTGCTCATGAAAGAGCTGGTATGGATTCAGTGGACTGAATGGCCTCCTTCTGTGTTGCTCTATACTGTGATTACCATAATTACCATGGCTACTGGAACAAGTTAGAGACTGGGTATTCTGCAGAGGGTGACTGATTGGTGACAATGCTCAGATGAGACCCTGTGGTGAAGTTCTTGGGCTGAGATGATTGACCTTCAGCAAACAGAATCATTTTCCTTTGTGCCAGACATGACTCCAACCATTTCAGAGTTTCCTCCAAATGCCCATTGGTTTCTGGTGCAGGCTGACCGTCCGGGCAAAAATGTTGACCGAGACCAAAATCCAGAAATCCCACCCCCAAACCTGCCGTCTGCCATTTTTGGGGTGGGGGAAGGGAGTGAAGGCAGGTTTGAAGCAGCACATTCCTGTATCATGGAGGCAGATGCTCATATAAATGAGCAGCTGCCTACATCATGTGGCTTTGGTGAGGTAGGTATTTGAAAGATTAGACCTGACAAGACCAGTTTTGACCCTTGCAGATTCATTTGGATAGCCAGGGTACCCATTTGGAGAGAGAAGGTACCTTTTGGATCTGATCCTGATACATCCTTGGGAGACGTTAGGCATACTTCAGGAGATCTAAGGCACTCTTTGGGACTGGTCAAAGTCGCAATTGGTCCTCCCTAAGCTATTTAATTAAAACAAACCATCTACATAAACACAATTTCATCATTTTATAAACATTGATTATGCGTAAAAAGTGCATCAACTCATTGGAACTCTTCTCGCTGTCAATAAACCGGCATGCTATCAAAAACTGTCAAAACTATCAAAGAACTGTCAAAACTCCTTTGAATTTGCACGTACTCTCCATGTCTTCAGGGGCTGGTTTAGCACAGGGCTAAATCGCTGGCTTTTAAAGCAGACCAAGGCAGACCAGCAGCACGGTTCAATTCCCATACCAGCCTCCCCGAATAGGTGTCGGAATGTGGCGATTAGGGACTTTTCACATTAATTTCATTTGAAGCCTACTTGTGACAATAAGCGATTTCCATTTCATTTCATTTTCATTTCAACTGTCAAAGCTCAACAGAAATGTCAAAGGTCTCTGTTGAGCTTTCTTTTTTAAATGTGGAGTTAAAAAAAAATCAGTGCTTCATATTTCACTTTGCCTGTTGACATTAACCTGAGGAGTGTCATTATCAATTTGTGCTGCATGACTGATTTTACAACCTAACATTATCACAGTGGGGTGCCTGTTAAGTGAACAGTTTGGATGACAGCTTCATGTGATTATAGAATATAAATATTGGTTTTCATGTAACATTAGTTGAAGGAATTCCAATGTATTGGACATTTTTCTATCAATTGGAGTGTTCTTTAAAAAATGATGTCACCAAGGGACGCATATCTTTATTTTATGTCAGCACGGCACCTGAGGTTTTCCAATGGTGGATATTGGTGAGTTGGCATGGAACATGTAAGGGCATAGGGTTTAAGGTTGGGAAATGAGGAGTCACAGGAGTGTGGGTCCAGGGTCGTAGTGTGAAATAGGGAGATATGAGGTGTTGGAAGGGCATGGGTGGGGGGGCATGAGTTAACATTGGGGGTGTAGGATGGACCATCGGGAGAGGATCATGGGGTATGAGGGGCCATGGGAGGTTAGTGGGGGAATGGAATTGTCATGGATGCAGCATGGGGAGTGTGTAGGATGGTGAGGGATGTTTTTTGTTTTATTTTTTTCCAATATTTCACACAATGTTGCAGCATGGAGGCAGGCCAGGCCCACCTCTGCGGGCCATGTGGCATAGGTACACCCTCAGTGCTGCTAGGGAGGGTGGCGCAGGATTTTGCTTGTGAAGAAACGGTGATATATTTCCAAGTAAGGATGTTGACTGACTTGGAGGGAACTTCCAGGTGGTAGTGTTCCCAGGTATCTGCTGCCTTTGTCCTTCTAGATGGTGACAGTCAGGGGTTTGGAAGGAGCTGTGTCAGGAACCTTGTTGAAGTACTGCAGTATATCTTGTAGATGGTACACGCTGCTGCTACTGTGCATCGGTGGTAGAGGGTTTGATTGTTTGTGGTTGAGGTGCCAATCAAGCTGTCTGCTATGTCCTGGATGGTGTTTTGGAGCTGTACCCATCCAGGCAAGTGGAGAGTATTTCATCACACTCCTGATTTATGCCTTGTAGATGGTAGACAGGCTTTGGGGAGTCAGAAGGTGAGTTACTCACCACAGGATTCCTACCCTCTGACCTGCTCTTGTAGCCACAGCATTTATATGGTTGGTCCAGTTCCGTTTCTGGTCAATGGTAACCCCTCAGTATGTTGACAGTGGGGGGATCTGCAATGGTAATGTCATTGAATGTCAAGGGGCATTGGTTAGGTTTTCTCTTATTATAGTTGCTCATTGTCTGATACTTTTGTGGCATGGCTGTTACTTGCCACTTGTCAGCCCAAGCTTAAATATTGTCCAGGTCTTGTTGCATTTGGACATGGACTGCTTCAGTATCTGAGGAACCGCAAATAGTGCTGAATATTGTGCAGTCATCAGCGAACATCCCCATTTCTGACCTTATAATAGAAGGAGTGTAATTTATGAAGCAGCTAAAATTGATTGGGCAGACTGAACATGAGCAGACTGAAAAGGGTCATCCAGTTGAAAATGTATCTTTTACACTTTTGTTGAGATCTTTCACGTTGAGCACAGGGATTTTTTATGAAGCATCTTCCATTAGTTGCTTAATTACTGACCTGGTTGCATGCAGTCATGGTTTGTGACTTTTTCAGTTTGGTTGGCAGGTTCAGGTGGAGGAAGTCTCCTTGTCCGTGTTGGACCTGAAAACCACAAGGCTTCACGGGTCCAGAGGTTTCCCAGGGCCAATATCCTGCTTAATTTACATTAGGAATCAGGTAGGTTTTTAAACAATTTCTAATTCCAGTTTTAAAAAAGGCGACATGGTGGCGCAGTGGTTAGCACTGCTGCCTACAACGGTGAGGACCCGGGTTCGATCCCGGCTCCGGGTTGCTGTCTGTGTGGAGTTTGCACATTCTCTCCGTGACTTCATGGGTCTCACCCTCACAACACAAAGATGTGCAGGTTAGGTGGATTGGCCACACTAAATTACCCCTTAATTTCTCTAAATTTAAAAAATAACAAAAATTTTCAAAATTCCAGATGAAACAAAAAAATTAAATTGCTATTGCAGGATTTGAACCACTATCTTACCTTATCATAACGGAATATGGAAGCCACACTGAAATGGTTCAGCTTAAGTTTCTGATGAGCACTGTTTAACATTGTAATAAATGAGTGTATTAGTACTGACATTTTATTGAGAAAGAAAAGCTGGAGAGCTCTGCCAAACATCATCTAAAACTACTCTTTCATAACAATTAAGGAAAAATTAACAACCCAAAGTTTTTAGAATCAAGGCCACAGCAGAAAAATCTAAATCAATTGAAACAAGAATTATTATCGACCAAAATAATGATTTGGTAGTGACAAGGGTTCCTTTAGATACATGGGCCACAAGATCCCATGAATGGCTCAGTGCATAATATGCAGAATGTGCTTAGGATCAGAAAATTCCCTGATTTGATCTCTAGTTTCTTTTGAATTAGCCAAGACAATGAAAAGACACTAACCATTGACTTAAGTCATCCCAGGAAAACCAACACTCACTATGTATTTCACCAAATGTTCATGGGCAAGGTACTAGAATGATGTAAAATGTAATCCAATATGACTCACTACTCTCAGGAAAGGGGAGAAAAGTGAAGTGAAAAGCAGCATTATGGAAACTCGATGAAATCTGCGATCCAGGAACAGCAGGGAGAAGCTGAGATAGATACTTTTTCAAATGCATGCTGCCAGAAATGAGAGCAATGTTATTCACACTCTCAAAAAGCTATGGCAATAAATTTGGAGCCCATATTAAACTCATCTAATCTCACAGCATTAATGGATCTGGCATCAATTGTCACACTGTAATTGCATTGCTTTCATTACTTGCATTCTGCTTACTATGAATTTACAAAACACTTGAATCTAATCTCATGACCCAACTTTAAATGTACAAGCACCACAATGAAGAGGCAAAAGAGTAAAATTATTTGGGAAATGAGAAAAGTTCCACTATAAATAATGTAATATTTAATTCACGCAGAAGCTCAACTGAAATATATTATCCTGCACTCTGTTATATTTCAGCCTTTAGATAGAGAACCTTTTTACTGTCTAATTTATTATGAATAGCATCTCAAAGAGAAGCTGATGCACAATATGGATAACATTACTGTGTGATCTGACAATACAGGTAAATATAATTAGTGTCATTCAACAATTAAATCTTAGAATAGAGAGTGCTTTCTGTTTTTGATTAGTAAACTGTTCATGAGGCTAACATAGACACGATGATTAATTTCAGTATTTACTCTTAAATTTCCCCTGGTTGAATAGAAAATATTTACAAATTTTTGTAGGTCTGAGGCTAAATCATATACAACTGGCAAAACATATGGCTCTGTTTTATCTCCTTGTTTCAAAAGGGCAGCAGCACACATCCAAGATATCGCCAGCGATCTTTTATAGCTGCAACATATTGTATTATCTCCAATATTTGACACAAGGTGATCTTTTTTGGCTCCATGTGATGCTAATATTATTAATGTTAATGGAAACATTCAAGTTGGGCTTAGTCACCTTTTGGTAAACCAGCATTAGGAAATAGATATTTGGATACCAGTGATCTGATACTTAAGAGATAAGGGGCAAAGTATACTGATAATTCTTATCGCCAATTCAGAGTTTAGTTCCAACCGCAACTGTTGCTAATTTCCAGTTCCGGTGCAAATTGTCTGCAATAAAGTTTGACATAAGAATTAAAAATGTCACCCTGGTTCAGTTAGGGGTGCTTTTCTGAGGTAAAAAATACTGACTTTATTCCTATCAGTGGTGGTGTGCTGCTGAACACCCAGATAATCCAGATTACTGTGGCAACATGCTCTTCTCTATACATGTTTTAGTCTGGAGCTATGGACAATGATGGTAGAGGCTCAAACTTTATTTCCATCAGATGGATGACCAGGAATCTCTTCCACGCGTACCGCCTGCTATTGACATGTTTTGGAAGGATTTACCGCTTGATAATCAACCTGTTTGACTGCATTATCAACACACCTTCCTTGACCACCAATTCCTGGAGTGAGACTCAAAGCCAGAGCTTCTAGTTCAGAGGTAGGTGTATGTTCTCTGTATGCACGGATGGTGAGGTCTTCGTAGTTGAAGTGGTCAGAGAACATACAGCTTTGTAAAGGGACAAAACACTAAAGGGTTTCAATTATGTCTACTAAGATTACAGTTGGATACAACGGCTAAATACAAACAACTATGATTAACTACTATTAATTGCTGTTGACTCAGGAGCTGCTTGATCTGTGACTGCAGTCTATGCCTGCTGTCCAGCTTGTATGTCTCTGTCTTGCCCAGGAGAATACGTCCTGTCTCACATGTGGGTGTCTTCCAGTGACCATCTCCTGTCGCTACGCCACCTGTGGTCAGATGCTAGAATTGTAATCTATGCATACAGGCACTTCTGTTTAAATACAGTTTGATTATGATGTTATAGACACAAATGATGTTCTACATTACAGCAGGGTTGTTGCCCACTGCGTCACAAGACCTGGTCAAATATTTTATATTACTGAAAACATTTCTGTAAACAATTCCTATGGTCACCAATGTCACCATCATCCTCAATTTCTGTGTTGATGGACTTCCGGTTGCGGCTATGACCAGCTAAGTCGCACATTTGGCAGCTCCTGCGACAAAGGTGTTTAAGGGCCGATTGGAGGGCCCCGACGGTACTGTAAAGACGAATCCCGGTGGGGGAAGGCTCCCTGAGGAGAGTGAGACCAACTTTGTGGTCGGTACTCGGAGAGGGGCGACAAAAAAAGCGGCAGCAGCTCCCCAAAAAAAGCGGGGGAAGAGGACCAAAATGGCGGCCGGTGGTGCACTAGAAGATTGGAGAAAATGGGCGGAGGAGCAGCAGGCCGCTCTCCTCCGGTGTTTTACGGAGCTGAAAGTGGAACTCTTAGAGTCCATGAATGCGACGACCACAAGGCTGATGGGGGCCCAGGCGACCCAAGAGGCGTCGATAAGAGAGCTGCAGCAGGAGATGGCGGTGAGGGAGGAGGAAGCCACGGTCCTCATGGGAAAGGTGGAGGTGCACGAGGCACTCCACCTGAAATGGCAGAGCCGCTTTGAGGAGCTGGACACGCGAATGAGGCGGAAGAACTTGAGGATCCTGGGCCTAGCAGAAGGCCTGGAGGGGCCTGATCTCCCGAAATATGTAGCGGAGATGTTGAGCTCCCTGATGGGAGAGGGGGCCGGTCCATCGCCCCTGGAGCTGGAAGAAGCATATCGGGTCATGGCTAGGCGGCCTAGGGCAAACGAGCCCCCGAGGGCGGTGCTGGTGCGGTTCCAGCGTCTCTGCGATCGGGAGAAAGTGCTGAGGTGGGCCAAGAGGGAGAAAAGCAGCAAATGGGAGAATTCGACGGTGCGGATATATCAGGACTGGAGTGCGGAGGTGGCAAAGCGGCGGGCCCGGTTTAACCGAACGAAGGCGGTGCTGCACGCAAAAAGGATCAAGTTTGGAATGCTGCAGCCAGCGCGCTTGTGGGTCACCTACAAGGACCAGCACCATTACTTTGAGACCCCAGAGGAGGCATGGACTTTTGTTCGGGAGGAAAAGCTGGACCTGAACTAGAACTTGGGAACGCCGGCGGTCGAGGCCGCCCGAGTACCCTTGACTGATCAAGTGGCCCATGTCTTTCTTAGGCCAGGTCGGAACTTGGTTAAAGTTGATGGATCGTTTGGTTTCTTTGAAACTTGTGTTATGGGGGGTTTCTTTGTTCCTTTTTGTGTGTCTCTTCCCGTTGCCAACTTCCCTTAATTATTGTTGTTGTAGGGGGGGCTTTTTTACTGTTTTTTGATCTGTTCTTTAAGGGTTATGGTTACTGTTGGTTAAGTACGTTATTATTGGGTAGTTATTTAGTTATGCAGGCATAGTTATGTATTTATGTATTTATTTGCGATTGGTTATTTATATTGTTATATTGTTAAGTTGGGGAGGCGGGACGGGGGGGGAGCAAGTGGGTTATGCGTGTTTTCTTTTTCTCTTTTTTCTTCCTCTCGTTTTAAGGGGGCTTTGTTATCGGTGTGGATGGGGACGGGGGTGGAATTGAAGATGGCGGGGTAGGGTGTGGCCGGGCGAAAGCGCGGGCTCTCCCCTGTTTCCCGCGCGCGGGACGGAGGAAGGGGAGGAGAGAAGAGTGGGGTGTGGCCAGCAATGGCGGCTTTTCCCGCGCTGAAGCGGAGTCAGAGAGGGATGGCAAGGGGGGGGGGGGGGGGGGGAGGCCCCTCCCCCCCCCCACATCGGGAGGAGTCGGAGTGTGGCAGGGGCAGCCGGGTCAGCGAAAACCAGCTGACTCTCGGGAGTACGATGGTGGATACACTGCGGCTAGGAGGGGGTCCTAGCCAGGGGGGGGGGGGGGGGGGGGGGGGGGGGGGGGGGGGGGGGGGGGGGGGGGTTAGGGGGGGGGGATACCGGGTGCTGCTGGAAGGCTGAGGACGGGAAGGGAAGAACGGGAGGAGAGAGGGGGGGGGCCATCGCCATGGGGAACGGATCAGAAGGGGAGGGTCGACCCGGGGCGAACAGGGGACAGAACATGGCTAATAGACAGGGGAAAGGGACGGGTCGCTCCGCGACCCGGTTGATTACTTGGAATGTGAGGGGGCTGAACGGACCGGTCAAGAGATCAAGGGTTTTTTCACACCTAAAGGGACTGCAGGCGGATGTGGCAATGTTGCAGGAGACTCACTTGAGAGTAGTAGACCAGGTGCGCCTGAGAAGGGGGTGGGTGGGACAGGTGTTCCACTCAGGCTTGGACGCAAGAACCGGGGGGTGGCGATTTTGGTGGGAAAGAGGGTGTCGTTCGTGGCGGCGCAGGTGGTAGCAGATAAGGAGGGTAGGTACGTGATGGTGAAGGGTAGGCTGCAGGGAGAGAATGTGGTGCTGGTAAATGTATATGCCCCGAATTGGGATGACGCGGGTTTTATGAGGCGCCTGTTGGGCCTCATTCCGGGTCTGGAGGCAGGAGGCCTGATCATGGGGGGGGACTTCAACACAGTGCTCGACCCTGGGCTGGACAGATCGAGTTCCAGGACGAATAGGAGGCCGGCAGCGGCGGAGGTGCTAAGGGGGTTCATGGAGCAGATGGGGGGGGTAGACCCTTGGAGATTTGGCAGGCCAAGGGCGAGGGAGTATTCTTTTTTCTCCCACGTCCACAGGGTGTACTCCAGAATAGACTTTTTTGTACTGAGCAGGGGGCTGATTTCGAGAGTGCAGGACACGGAGTACTCGGCCATTGCGATTTCGGACCATGCACCACACTGGGTAGAGGTAGAACTGGGGGAAGCACGGGACCAGCGCCCGCTGTGGCGCCTGGATGTGGGGCTGCTGGCGGACGATGAGGTGTGCGGAAGGGTCCGGAAGGGCATTGAGAGATATCTGGGCACGAACGACACGGGCGAGGTGAAGGTGGGGGTAGTATGGGAGGCCCTGAAAGCAGTGATCAGAGGAGAGCTGATCTCCATAAGGGCACACAGAGAAAGGAAGGAGAGGCAGGAGAGGGAGAGACTGGTGGGGGAACTTATAGAAGTGGACAGGAGATATGCGGAGACACCAGAGGAGGGGCTGTTGAGGGAGCGGCGCAGTTTACAGGCCCAGTTGACCTACTGACCACTAGGAAGGCGGAGACGCAATGGAGAAGGGCACAGGGTGCGGTCTATGAGTACGGGGAAAAGGCGAGCAGGATGCTAGCACACCAGCTGCGCAAGCGAGATGCAGCCAGAGAGATTGGGGGAGTGAGAGAGAAGGGAGGGAACGTAGTGCAGAAGGGGCAAGAGGTGAACGGGGTCTTCAGGGATTTCTACAGGGAATTGTACCGGTCTGAGCCGCCCAGGAGGAGGGGGGGAATGGAGAACTTCCTCGATAGATTGAGGTTCCCAAAGGTCCAGGAGGAACGGGTGGAGGGGCTGGGGGCGCCGATAGAGCTGCAGGAACTAGTTAAAGGGATAGGCCAGATGCAGGCGGGGAAGGCGCCGGGGCCGGATGGGTTCCCGGTGGAATTTTATAAGAAGTATGTGGACTTGGTGGGTCCAGTGCTGGTGCGAGCCTTCAATGAGGCGCGAGAGGGGGGGGCTCTGCCCCCGACAATGTCACAGGCCCTGATCTCCTTGATCCTGAAGCGGGACAAAGACCCTGTACAGTGCGGGTCCTATAGGCCTATCTCCCTCTTGAATGTAGATGCCAAACTGTTGGCAAAGGTCCTGGCAACCAGAATAGAGGATTGTGTGCCAGGGGTAATCCATGAGGACCAGACGGGTTTCGTAAAGGGACGACAACTTAATACAAATGTCCGGAGGCTGTTGAATGTAATTATGATGCCAGCAGTGGAGGGGGAGGCTGAGATAGTGGTAGCACTGGATGCGGAGAAGGCATTCGATAGGGTGGAGTGGGAATACCTGTGGGAGACGCTGGAACGGTTTGGGTTTGGGGAGGGATTTATCAAGTGGGTGAAGCTGCTGTATTCGGCCCCGATGGCGAGTGTGGTTACAAACGGGAGGAGGTCGGAGTATTTTGGGCTCCATCGTGGTACCAGGCAGGGATGCCCCCTAACCCCTTACTATTTGCATTAGCGATCGAACCGTTGGCGATGGCACTGAGGGGTTCAGGGGGTTGGAGAGGACTGACAAGGGGAGGGGAGGAGCATCGGGTATCACTCTATGCGGATGATTTGTTGTTGTATGTGGCGGATCCGGAAGGGGGAATGCCGGAGGTAATGGAAATACTAGCGGAGTTTGGGGACTTTTCGGGATATAAATTAAATGTGGGTAAAAGTGAGGTCTTTGTGATACACCCGGGAGATCAGGGGGAGGGAATTGGGCGGCTCCCCTTTAGGAGAGCAGTAAAGAGCTTCAGGTACTTGGGGGTGCAGGTGGCAAGGAACTGGGGGACCCTCCACAAGCTGAACTTTTCAAGGCTGGTGGAGCAGATGGAGGAGGAGTTCAAGAGGTGGGACATGGTACCGCTGTCGCTAGCAGGGAGGGTGCAGTCAGTCAAAATGACGGTCCTCCCGAGGTTCTTGTTTCTGTTCCAGTGCTTGCCCATCTTCCTCCCCAGGGCCTTCTTCAAGAAGGTAACTAGCAGCATTATGGGCTATGTGTGGGCGCATGGCACCCCTAGAGTGAGAAGGATTTTCTTGGAACGGAGTAGGGACAGTGGAGGATTAGCGCTACCCAATCTTTCCGGATACTACTGGGCGGCGAACGCATCGATGGTGCGCAAGTGGGTGATGGAGGGGGAGGGGGCAGCTTGGAAACGTATGGAGAGGGCGTCCTGCGGCAATACAAGCCTGGGGGCGCTAGTAACGGCACCATGGCCGCTCCCCCCCACAAGGTATACCACGAGTCCGGTAGTGGCGGCCACCCTTAAAATCTGGGGGCAGTGGAGGCGACACAGGGGGGAAGTGGGGGGTCTGATGGCGGCGCCACTGAGAGGGAACCACAGATTTGTCCCGGGGAACACTGGCGGGGGATTCCAGAGCTGGCACAGGGCGGGCATCAGGCAACTGAGGGACATGTTTATAGAGGGGAGGTTTGCGAGCCTGGGAGAGCTGGAGGAGAAATTTGAGCTCCCCCCGGGGAACACGTTTAGATACCTGCAGGTGAAGGCATTTGCCAGACGACAGGTGGAAGGATTCCCCTTGCTTCCCGATGGAGGGGCGAGTGATAGGGTGCTGTCAGGGGCCTGGGTCGGAGAAGGGAAGGTCTCGGACATCTACAAAATAATGCAGGAGGTGGAGGAGGTACCGATAGAGGAGCTGAAAGACAAGTGGGAAGCGGAGCTGGGAGAGCAGATAGAAGATGGGACATGGGCGGATGCCCTAGAGAGGGTCAATTCGTCGTCGTCGTGCGCAAGGTTGGGCCTCATCCAATTTAAGGTGCTGCACAGAGCCCATATGACGGGGACTAGGATGAGTCGGTTCTTCGGGGGGGAGGACAGGTGTGTTAGGTGTTCGGGAAGCCCTGCGAACCATGTACATATGTTCTGGATGTGTCCGGCACTGGAAGAGTTCTGGGAGGGGGTGGCGGGGACGGTATCGAGAGTGGTGGGAACCAGGGTCAAACCAGGGTGGGGGCTAGCGATTTTTGGGGTTGGGGTGGAGCCAGGAGTACAGGAGGCAAGGGAGGCCGGAATATTGGCCTTTGCGTCCTTGGTAGCTCGGAGAAGGATCTTGATTCAGTGGAGGGACACAAGGCCACCAAGCGTTAACACCTGGTTAAACGACATGGCAAGCTTCATCCAATTGGAAAGAATCAAATTCGCCCTGAGAGGGTCGGTACAGGGGTTCTTCCGGCGGTGGCAGCCCTTCCTTGACTTTCTGGATCAGAGATAGGAACCGGAGGCCGAAACAGCAGCAACCCGGGGAGAAAAGGGGGGGGGGGGGGAAGGGAGGGGGGGGGGGGATAGCAACGAAGGGAGCACGTCAGCGGGGGGTCGCGGGCAAGGACTGCCCGAGGCCATCGGCAGCAGAAAGGGAAAAAACGGTTTGGTTGCTAGACTGATAGCGCGGAGGGGGGGGGGGGGGGGGGAGGGAGGGTGGGGGGGTGCGCGCGGGGGAGGGCGTGGGGAGGTTTTTCCAGGGGGGACTTGTGGTGTTATAATTTAAAATGTAATAGGGGTAAATGTTTGTATCGAACAATTTCAATAAAAATTATTTTAAAAAAAAATAAATTTCTGTGTTGATGGATCTCTCCAGGATGAAGATTGCACCATTGCCAACATTCCTCAATTCACCATGCAATGCTGTATCAGGGAGTTCATGAGGTCCTTTCCTCAAGGAGCAGGGACTTCATTTCCTTCTCTCTCAGCCAATAAAAGCAGAAGGAGCAGACATAAGAACTTAGGAGCAGGAGGAAACCATTTGACCCCTTGAGCCCACTCCGCCATTCAATAAGTTCATAGCTGATCTGAGCCTGCCATTCACTCCACTTTCCTGCCTAACCTCCCTTGTCAAAGTAACAGGCTTTTGTAATGGTGCAGTGAGCCATCACTTGCATAAACATCTCATTGGGGAGTTGTAACAGGTTACAAGGGGTTTGACCTCCCCCAGAACATGCAGTTGGTGTGCAACCAAACAGTGTACCATTATTAATTGCCTAGTAATTGAGTATTTAATTGTATTGAGGTGGTGGGCATTAACTGGGGAATCCTGTGGAGCAGATTAAACGTATGGTTTTCATGGAAGGTCACAATGGTGATCCCTCTCTCTTTCTCGCTTTCTCTCTCGTTCTCTCTCGTTATGCAATGCATGTTGTAATGTGTGTGTTTGTATAAATGAAAGCTTGTGAATATGTAAAGATTCAGCTCCAGTTCTATCCTTCACTCCGAGTTTGATCCGAGGGGTCTGGATAGTGAGGAATTTGTTAAGTGTGTCCAGGAAGGTTTTTTGGAACAATATGTGGATAGTCCGATTAGAGAGGAGACTATATTGGACCTAATACGAGGGAACGAGCCCGGCCAGGTCATCAAAATTGCAGTGGGAGAACATGTGGCGAACAGTACCCACAATTCCCTAAGGTTCCGGATACTCATGGAAAAGGACAAGTGTTGTCCTAGGATTAAGGTGCTAAATTGGGGGAAGGCTAACTACAACCAAATTAGGCAGGATTTGGAGGCTGTTATTTGGGAGAGGCTGTTTGAGGGCAAATTCACATTTGGCATGTGGGGATCTTTTAAGGAGCAGTTGATGGGAGTGCAGGACAGGCATGTGTCGGTAAAAAGGAAGGACAGAAAAGGCAGGATTCGGGAACCATGAATGACCAGGGAAATTGACAATCTTGCCAAAAAGAAAAAAGATGCATTTGTGAGTTACTGTACAGGCAACTAAAAACAGAGAAAGCATTTGATGAATACAAGGAAAGTAGAAAAGAGCTCAAGCAGGGAGTTAGGAGGGTACAAAGGGTCACAAAATGTCCATGGCATCAGAATTAAGGAGAATCCCAAGGCATTTTACATGTATATTAGGAACAAGAGGGTATCTAGAGTAAGAGTTGGTCCACTCAAGAACAAAGGAGGGAAATTATTTGTAGAGCCAGAGGATGTAGGTGAGTTCCTTAATGAGTATTTTGCATCGGTATTCACAAAGGAGAGGGACACGTTGATTGGTGGTTTCCCAGAGGTGTAAACACTTTAAAACAGGTCGTTATTATGAGGGAGGAAGTGTTAGGTGTGTTAAAAAGCATTAAGGTAGATAGATCCCTAGGGCCAGATGGCATCTATCCCAGGTTACTGAGGAAAACAAGAGATGAAATCGCTGGGCCTCTGACAGAAATCTTTGTGTCCTCATTGGCCACAGGTGAGATTCCAGAGGAATGGAGCATAGCCAATGTTGTACCATTATTTAAGAAGGGTTGCAAGGATAATCTGGGTTATTATAGACCAGTGAGCTTGACGTCAGTGATAGTGAAATTGTTGGAAAAGGTTCTCAGAGATAGGATCTTTGCACATTTGGAAGCAAATGGTCTTATTAGTGACAGACAACATGGTTTTGTACAATCACTAATTTGATTGAATTTTATGAGAAGGTGACATAAATGACTGACGAGGGAAGGGCTGTAGATGTTGTCTACATGGACTTTAGTAAAGCATTTGACAAGGTCCCTCATGGCAGGCTGGTGCAAAAGATTAGATCACATGGGGTCGGGGTGAACTAGCTGGATGGATCCAGAACTGGCTTGGCCATAGAAGATAATATATATAAATGACTTGGAAGAAAACGTAACGGGTGTGATTAGCAAGTTTGCGGATGATACTAAGATTGCAGGAGTTGCGGATAGTGATGAAGATTGTCAGAGAATACAACAGGATATAGATAGGCTGCAAAATTCGGCAGAGAAATGGCAGATGGAATTTAACCCAGACAAATGCAAGGTGATGCCTTTTGGTAGATCCAGTTCAGGTGAGAGCTATAAAATAAATGGCAGATTTATTCAGGAGCATAGAAACACAGAGAGTTCTGGGTGTGCAGGTCTACAGGTCCTTAAAAGTGGCAGCACAGGTGGAAATGGTGGTAAAGAAAGCATATGGCATGATTGCCTTCATAGGACGGGGTATCAAGTATAAAAGCTCGAAAATTATTTTATAGTTATATAGAATGTTTGCTGGGCCACATTTGGAATACTGTGTCCAATTATGGTCACCGCACTACAAGAAGGATGTGGAGGCTTTGGAGAGAGTACAGAAAAGGTTTACCAGGATGTTGCCTGGTATGGAGGTTATTAGCTATGAGGAGAGATTGAATAAACTGGGATTTTCTCCCTAGAGAGACGGAGGCTGAGGAGCGACCTGATAGAAGTTTATAAAATTATTAAGGGTATTGATAGGGTGGACAGTTGGAGGCTTTTTCCCAGCTGGGAAATGACAATTACAAGGGGGCACAAGTTCAAGGTGAGGGGGACAAGTTCAGTGGAGATGTGCGGGTGAAGGTTTTTACTCAGAGGGTGGTGGTGGCCTGGAATGCACTGCCAAGTGAGGTGGCTGAGGCAGATACGTTAGCGACCTTTAAGACTTATCTGGATAGGCACATGAACAGACTGGGTATAGAAGGATACAGGCGGTTGGTCTAGATAGGACACGTGATTGATACAAGCTTGGAGGGCCGAAGGGCCTGTTCCTGTGCTGTATTGTTCTTTGTTCTTTGTTTGCCACATAACTAGCCAGAGTAGAAAATTGATGTTGAATTGCCATCATCATTGGCAGCAGTAACTATGTTTTCACTCTGCACCAATCCGGCATTCCACAATTTTTGAGTCACAATGTCAAACGAGAGAGTAGCTGCTCAGTGACTGCGGCTACGCGCTCTACATATTACTCATGATACCACTCCATGTGAACAACTATCCTACAGTGAGGGCCAACCTGCCAATGGGACCAAAATGCAGCAGACCATTTGTGCTCAGAACGAACAATTCTACTGCCTGGATCACTGAGAGAATTCCTCCAGCATTCACCGGGCTGAGTCTCATGATTTGTAGTGGTTTGCAGTGTCCTACACAATCTGGTAGTCATGAGACCATAGCCCTTGCCACCAAGTATTCAGCAACCACTTCAAGAAGAGGAGGAGGGAGAAGAAGGAGAAATAGAAAGAAGCAGAGAAAGAAGAGGGGGCATCTAGGTTATCATCACTCCAGTTAGGCTGTCCTTGAGCATCTGTTCAGACTCCAGGTCCCTTGAACTAATCTCCAGGTGACCTTTGGTTCACACTTCACCATCTTTCTACCACTATGTCATGCACCATCACCGTGGTCAAAATCTTGAAATATAAGATACCACAGATCATCCGATCCACGCCGCTTTACCCAAGCAACACTCCCAGTAGCACATATTACATTTAAATATCCACCCATTGTTTTTCTCCTTGTGCATGTCCCATGGGTGTCTTTGCTGCATTACCCCAGTTACTGCAGCATGGCTGACTGTCAATGGAGGCGACTGTAGATTGCCTTGCAGGATGACCTCAAGTAGTTCTAGGCCTTGTGCGTTTGGCTTTGGATTACACTACCTCGACAGGGTCAACAACAGGCTGGGCTGGCTGACTGAGGGGCAACAGGAGCACCAATGTGGGGGAGGGAGTGCAATCTCACCTTGAGAGAGGACAGTAAGTTTCTGAAGCACGGACGCACTGCAGGGGGAGAGACCCATCAGCAATCCTAAGAAACACTAGACTGTTGTGAGATGCTGAAAGCCCCTTTGAGTGCCTATATCTGCAGCCATGATGGCAGCAGTCATGATGCGTAGCAACACGCAGTGATCTCAGTCTGAGCTTCCACTGCAGCACTCAGATGTTGAGTTGCTTATGATTGCATTGCAATGGAGACTGAGGCATCAGCTGTCACATGCTGCATACGGCCTGGTCCAGAAGTGCTTTCATGGATTTGGTCACACTTTAACATGGGAAAGAATGAACTCCAAGCTCTGCCTGCATGAAACCCTGTGTCATGAGAATGCCACTTTAAGAAATGTTTGAATGCTCATGTTACTGCAGTGATGTCAGAGTGTGGGTGGAGCTGAGCTCTGGCTCTGCTTTTTAGTTTCATTTTGAGAAAAGCTTGGGTGTGTCTGTTTTTTTTGGTTTTGTTTTCAGTGTAGGAGCTGAAGCCAGACAAGGCAGGTGTGCTGCTGTTCTCTGCCATGAAAAAACTATCTATTGATCATTTGGTGAATTTAGAATTATAAATGTTCTCAGTAGTGAATGTAAACCCGATGTGCTTCTGTTAAAAAGTGTGTCTTCTGGATGTTGTTTGGGAAGTTATTAAGGATTACTTAGTGTTGTATTCTTTGGGGGTTATATTTGAATTGATGGTTGCTATGATGTTCACTGTATGTTTTAAAAAGGTTAACTTGAGTTCATAGAATAAACATTGTTTTGCTTTAAAAAATACTTTTCCATTTCTGCTGTACCACACCTGTAGAGTGGGCCGTGTGTTCCCCATACCACAATCTATTCAAAGTTGTGGGTCAGGTGAACTCCATGATACACTTTGGGGTTCTCTAAACCCTGGCCCATAACACCTGTGTCATGTTGGAGCCAGAACTCTCCAATTTTCTTCATGGAGAAAGCTGCTTTTCTGGCAGGCGTGCCAATGATCAACTAAGCATTTCAGTGTGCATTCTCTTTTTTTTTAATTTAGAGTACATTTTTTCCAATTAAGAGGCAATTTAGCATGGCCAATCCACCTACCTTGCACATCTTTGGAGTGTGGGGGTGAAACCCACGCAAACACGGGGAGAATGTGCAAACTCCACACAGACAGTGACCCAGAGCCAGGATCGAACCTGGGACCTCGGCGCCGTGAGGCAGCAGGGCTAACCCACTGCGCCACCGTGCTGCTCGGTGTGCATTCTCATCAACCTTTTCCAGAATGGGGGGTGTTTTGCAGCATAACTCATCTGATGAGCTGACACACATACTATCCCTTCCCCTGGCTTGCTGTAGCTCGACTTGGCCTCACAACAAGGTCACTGAATGCCATGGAAGGCCGCTTGTGAGATTCATGATGCTTGAGACATGTCGCGAGATTCAATGAAACCTCGCATGACGTCGCAAGCTTGATCTCACCTTCACTGGCTGTGATCCAGATAAGCATTTTAAAATGAGTGACATGCACCAGATCATTGGTAGAAATGTGGAAGGAGAGAATTGGGAATGAGGGGTGGGGTATAGGTGTTGGATGGAAAGTAAGGAGAAGATGATCACACCATCTGCAGCTTGTATGTCAGACCTGATTGCAGGATGAGGGTGAAGCGGAATTTGGAAATGTACATAAAACAGAAATAAAGGTTCAGCATCAAGAGATTCAGCAGCAATGATTTCAATGGTCTCATGGGTTGTCTTATCAATTATGTTAAACTCTGTCTCCTCCAAAGCACTGAGAGCATACTGCTCGGCCTATCTCCTGCCAGTTTCCCGCTGTTGCCTCCTGGTACAGGGAAATTTGTCCTGGAAGGGAGGAGAGGGAACACTGTCCGTGAGTGTGTACTGCAATCTGTTAGTGATGGGTCTACCATAGCTGAATAGCTGGCAGTATGTGCAAGCTGTAAGATGTGGGCGTGGGGCTTGTTGCAGTGGTATATTTGTGAGAGTGAGGTGGAGCATGCAAATATTAGGCAGGAAGTCCCGCTAGCTGGAGGTTGTTGATGGGTGAGTAATGGGAGTGTGGTGCTTTGAGTAGCCTGCGAGGCTGGTGATACAGTTGTTAGGGTTTGGCTTTTTAGAATGCAATCACTGGTTTTGCGCACTCATGTCAGGTCATGGGATGTAAACACCGCTGGCTCGGCCAGCATTTATTGCCCACCCCTAATTGCCCTTTGAGCAGGTGCTGTTGAGCTTCCGACAGCAGAGTGGCTAGCTGGCCATTTCAGAGGGCAGTTCAGAGTCAAACACATTGGTGTGTGTCTGGATTCACATGTAGGCCCAGATGGATAAGGACAGCAGATTTCCTCCACTGAAGGACATTAGTAAACTAGCAATCCAGAAGTTTCATGATGTTTATTGAGGGCAGGCACTTTGCCTTAAAATCACTGAAGTTCAGGCAGCAGGAAATTGATTGATATTCAATCCCATTGGGGCTTCTAAAAATGGTCACAGCGGGGTTGCCACCATTTTTCCCTGCAGTGGACAGGCCCACCACTGTGGGCATTAAATTCAGCCATTATTTTTGACATCTTATTGTAGGGACCCATGAGATGAATTTATTTCTATCATTCTAACTATGTAAATAAACTTTGGACATTTGAAACCCATGGGATCAATGCAACAGTGCCAGCATGGGTACAAAACAGGCTAAGCAACAAAAGCAGAGAATAGTGATTGGTTGAGACTGGAGGGTGTTCTCCAGGGGTCGGTAGTAGGACAGTTGGTCTTTTTAATACATCGTAATGACATGGACTTGAGTACACAAGTTTGGAGCTGACACAAAAATCAGAAAAGTCATACACAGTGATGAAGATGGTAGCAGGTTTTAAGCGGACATAGACTGGTGAAATGGGCAGATTAAATTTAATTCAGAGAATTGTGATCTGGCGCATTTTGGAATTAATAATAAGGAGAGGAAAGACAAATTGATGTGGGAATTTACTGGCCTCGTTGCGCCCTACTTGGTCTCGCGACGAGGTAATTGAATGCCACAAGAGGCCTCTTGCGAGATTCATGATGCTTGAAACATCTCCCAAGATTCAATCGAGCTTTGCACAACTTCGCAAGTAGGATCTCGCCTTCACTGGGCATGATCCAGATCAGCATATTTAAATTAGCCATCAGGCTCATTTAAATATGTCGGTACCATATTCTCCCATGGCCTGGGAACTAACGGCCTCTTCAGAAAGGCCTCGACCGGACATAGTTTAGTGCTGGTCCACACAAACGTGAACCCATCATAATGACACCTGAAAGGGTCTTCCAGGCCACAGAGACCGCCTGGTGGTCTGGCTCTGGGCAGAATAGCACCTTGGCACTCCCGCTGGCACCTGGGAACCTTGGCGCTGCCACCAAGACACCATGCCATGCCACCCTGGATGGCATTGCCAGGCTGGAAATGGCACTGCCAAGGTGCCACACTGGCAGTGCCCAGGTGCCAGGTTGTCCATGCCAGCGGTCGGGCCCGGGTGCCTTGCCCTTGAGAGTTGGGCTGAGGGGGTGCTCATGGACCCCTCAATAGGCAGATTGGGTGCAGTGGGGTGGGGGTCCGGAGGCCACGGTGGGGATGCTGAGGGGGATCAAAAGATCCAACCTGATCCGTAAGTATTCTTCCTGCATTGGCGAGCTAAGCTCATCAGTGCAGGAAATTATGTAAATGCAGCCTCCTGCTAAGGCCAAAGGAAACAGCAAAGTGCCTTTGAATAGTGGGGTGTTTCCCGGTGCTGCCGGTGCCGAGAAATATCCCACCAAACGCACCCAAAATCAGACTAATTTTTCCCCTGTTAAATCACGCCCTGAATGGTACAATTTTGAAAGGGCTGAAGTAACAATAGAAGCTGAGGATTTCCTTGCAGAATTCACTGTAAGTGGCAGGGCAGGTGAAAAAAATGGATAATAAGGCATACAGAATATTTGGTTTTACGAATCGAGAATTGGAGTACAAAATGCGGGAAGTCATGTTGATCTTTTGTGATATATTGGTTAGGCCACACTTGGAATATTGGGCGGTATTCTCCCCCTCCCCCCCCTCCCCACCGGGAGGGTGAATCGCCAGGGCGCCGTACGAATTGCGCCATGCCGCCTGTACCCCCGCACGCAATTCTCCCACCCGCCTGAAACCAGCGGCGCGCGAATTGCGCCGGGCCCCTTGGAGAATTGCCGCAAACGGCGAGCGGCGATTCTCCGGCCCGAATGGGCCGAGCGGCCGCTCCAACACAACAGGGTCCCGCCAGCACCGTGCACCCCTGGTTGCTGCCGACGGGAACTCTGCAGGAATGCTCGGGGGGGGGGGGGGCGGCCTGTAGTCGGGGAGGGGGGGGGCTTCCGAAGGGGCCTGGCCCAAATCGGGGCCCACCAATCGGTGGGCCGGCCTCTCCCCCCCGGGCATACATTCCGCCGCGGCCGGCCCCTGAACACCTACACCATATTGCGTCAGGGCTGGCGCACGTAAGAAGTTCCCCGCGCATGCGCAGGATGGCGCAGCCCAACTGCACCTGCGCAGGATTGAGCTGCCCCAACTGTGCATGCGCCGGTTGGCGCGGCGCCCATTTGGTGCGTGTAAGGATGCTGGAGTGGCGTGAACTGTTCCAGCGCCGTGCTGGCCCCCTGTGGGGGCCAGAATAGGTCTGCCCGGGCCCTATTCGTGCCGTCGTGAAACGCGACGGCGCGTGCACTTGGCCTGCAGAGTGGAAAATCACCCCCCATTGTATCCAATTCTGTGCATTGTAGGAAGATTGTCAAGGCCTTGGAGAGGGTGCAGAAGAGATTTACTACAATATCATCAGGAATGAGAGGCTTTCAGTTAGATGGAGAGACCAGAAAGCTGAGGTTGTTCTCCTTACAACAGAAAAACTTATGAGGAGATTTTGTTGAAGCATTCAGAATTCTGAAGCGTTTTGACAGAGTGACTATGGATAAATCTTGAGGAGGAACAGTAACCAGAGGACCCTGATTTAAAGCAATTGGCAAATGATCCACAGGTGAGATTACATTATTTTTTGCTCAGTGACTTATGGTCGAAACTGAACAGCATGAAAATGGGGTAGAAGCTGATTCAATACTAACTTTCAAAAGGGAATTGTGTATATATATGGAAGGGGTGAAAATTGCAGGCTATGGGGAAAGATTAAGGGAGTGGGACTAATTGAGTAACTCGTTAAAGTTTCTGGCACAGATGTCCTTCTGTGCTATAAGGTTCTGTGATTACATGGTTCAATTCTGAATTATTTTGCTTGCATGTGTGGATGGGGTCTGCAAACAGATTTTTTAAAAATAGAAATAAATCCAGGCTTTAAAATATGCATGGTGATCGTGCAATTTTCCTATTGTGGGCACACATTTGTGGGAAGTGCTACAGTTCCGAGTCAAGTGCTTACAATTTTGGTTTACCAAAGAATTCATAATTATTCATTCGGTACTCAGCAGTTGGCTGTCTTCAAATGAGAATAACTGTTTCTGACAGTGTCAAGAAGTTTATTTGATAAGCTGTCTCATTCAGCTGAAACTGGTCTAATTATTTGGGCAGTAGCCTGATCTTGCATAAACAAACACAGCGTGACTGCTAAAGACTTCTGCATTTTTCTGTGCTGGTTTTAAATGAAGCTAATGCCACTGTATATTACTAACTTGATTACCTCAAATGTGTTTGCCTATTTGTTTAATAAGCAATACTTTAGTTGATGACTTTTTAATATCCCATAAAATGTGGGAAATTACGAAAGAATATTTATGAGGATTTATTAACTGGAATGATTTATCCAGCAGAACCTGAGGAAAACAGCACAGATTGCTGGATAATGTCAAGATATCACAGCTGTTATTACTAAAATGACTAATACATGATTTTTTTGTAACAAGCATAAATGATTCATTTGAAATTTAAACTGCTTGCATCTAGCACAGACTCATTTTGCTAATAAGGCAGCAAAAACAAGCATGATCTTGAATTTCACCTTTTTAGTCTAAATCCTCATCACAAAAATAGATGAGCCTTTGCTACAAGCACTGGGATGGTTAAAAGCTCTCTTCCCAACACCTTAAAATTCATTATTACCATGAAATGCCATCCCGCATTCGCATAAATGTAAGTAAAAACCAATTACTGTTTAAAAATAAAACTGTTTAAATCTTTAATGGCAGAATTAGATGGGTATTGAATGGATTTCAAAGGTATATTTTTTAACATTCTCCGGGACGTGGTCATCGCTGACAAGACTGACATTTATTGCCCATCTTTAGAGGAACATTATTTGCCCTGACAGCGGACAAACAATTTATGGGTAGAAATGCACAAATCACAATTAAAACTGAAATTCAATGTTCATACTGAACACATCAACAGCAATTTGCACTTATTTATTGTGCCTGAAACATTGCAAAACTTCCTAAGGCAATTTGCAAAGTAAGAGAAAGATCATTGAGAATGCAGTGGGAGAATAGTCAGAGGATGTGTGGTCGAAGAGGAAGGTTGTAGAGATTGGGAAAGGCGTAGGAAGGTGGAACAGTTTAGAAAGAGCCCTCCAAAGAGTTGATACAAAGGTGAAGGTTCTGCACCTAAGGAGAATTGGAAGAAATATAAACATTTTTAAAGCCAAGAAAGCAGATGGAGTGGACTGAAATTTAAGGATGGGCCTGTCTGCAGAAGTAGCACATTCAAAGCACGGCAACAAACTTGGAACAAGGATGAAAATGTCTTGGGAGGGGTGGGAAGAGGATGTGATGGGCAGAGAGGGGTAAATGGAGGTCACTAAAGTCTGGGATTATAGATAAGCAGAACTGTGTATGGGATTGGTTTAGAGCATTAGGGTTTTGGGTGAATTGGAGTTTGTGTAAGGTAGAGCTGGAGAGAAAAGCAACAGAAGAGTTCAAAACTGGAGTGGACAATGATGTGGATGGAGGGGTGACTTAGGGACAGAGGCAGGCAACATTTTGCAGATGGAAACTGGTGATCTTATTGAGGGATTTGCTGGAGGATTTAAAGCATTGTTGAGCAGGATACTGCTGCTACATTCAGCCTAAACAATTGGCCAGGAAAGGGTCATGGAAATTGAGGGCATTGGGTTTGGATTTTTTGTCAGAAACTGGACATGTTTTTCAGCTCGCATTAGCCATCGGTGAGAACGCAATTCTCTCCGGTGAGATTGCGATTTCTGATTTTCAACCCCCCCCCCCCCCCCCTTGCTGGTGGAGTAACATGAAACATGCCACAGGAGCCTGGGAACCTCATCTTAATGCATAAGCATGTCATTCGTGGGTACTCCCTCTGGGAACTCCCTCCTCACTGAATATTCAGGGAGTGCCAGTGTGATGTTATGCTGCCGCCATTTATAACAGGTTTATACAAACGTGAACCTGGTAGCCTCACCTCTGAGGGGATTTTATAGGATGTACTCTCTCTCCCTGGTTGAATACTTGCCTTTTAGATATTTTCTTCCTCCTAGCAATTTATGCTTGTTGTTGTCATTTGACAATCTCTGAAGTATTAGGTGGAGTTAACAAATCAAACTGTGTTCATAGTTGCCCCTTAAACAACAGCATTGCCGGGGAACTTTGCGTGACAGCATGTACATGTGTTCAGATAAGATATTAGAAAATTATTTACTCTTCCTGATAATGTTCCTTGGTCCTTTGATGCTTTGATAGAATACTTTAATGATTGCACAAAACTTTCATCTAATCCATTCATTGTACCAGCCCGTACCCGTACCATTCCCGTAACAGCCTCCCCGAACAGGCGCCGGAATGTGGCAACTAGGGGCTTTTCACAGTAACTTCATTTGAAGCCTACTTGTGACAATAAGCGATTTTCATTTCATTTTCATTTCATTCATTGCTGGATGATATGGAGCTGACTTTATATAGTGTATACCGTCCCTTTCAAGTAGTCCTCAAACTCCTTCGAAGTAAACTGAGTACCATTACCACTGACAATCTGCTCCGGTGTTCCAAATCTTGTGAATATTTTGTCTAGTCTCTCAATGGTCTGCTCAGTCATCGTTGACTTCATGATCTTGATTTCCAGCCATTTCGAGTGCACGTCCACAGTCACTAAGAACATGTGACCCTCCAGTGGACCAGCATTAATTGATGTATATTCTCTGCCATGGCTGTCCCGGCTATTCCCACGGATGTAATGGTTACAATGGTGGTGTGTTCCTCAGTTTTGCACAGGATTGGCATTGCCCAACTTTCACTTCAATTTGAGCATCTAATCCTGGCCACCAAGAAGAACTGTGTGCCAGTTCCCTCATCCTCACCACATCCAAATGTCCCTCATACAGTTGGTCAAGTACTCTACTACACAAGCACGGAGGAATAGTCACACAGATTCACAACATTAGAAAGTCTCCATTCTGCATTGTCAACTCAAGGCTTCGTGTGATGTAGGGTTTGAGGTCTGGATCTTTCCGATGAACATCTGACAGTGTTCCTTTTTGAACCAAATCCATCATCTTCCCCATCACTGGACTGGTTCTTGTATATCTTTGGGCTTGGGATGAGGTCACAGCTACAACATCCATGAGTGAGAAATTCAAAATATTGATGAAAGTTTCTTCTGGGTCATACTTAACTTATAATGGAAATCGTGACAAAGTATCAACATTTGCATGCTGCTCAGACTTGTGATATTTGATATCGTAAAGACCGCATGGTAGCACAGTGGTTAGCACTGTTGCTTCACAGCACCAGGGACCCAGGTTCGATTCACAGCTTGGGTCACTGTCTGTGCGGAGTCTGCATGTTCTCCCTGTGTCTGCGTGGGTTTCCTCCGGGTGCTCCGGTTTCCTCCCACAGTCCAAAGATGTGTGGCTTAGGTTGATTAGTCACGCTAAATTGCCCCATGGTGTCCAAACCTTAGGTGAGTTAGCTGGGTTCCGGGGATAGGGTGGAGGTATAGGCTTGGTGGGTGCTCTTTCGGGGGCTGGTGTAGACTCGATGGGCCAAGTGGCCTCCTTCGACACTGTGAATTCTATGGTCTAAGTGTGTGCCGACCGTATCAATGACCACCTTTGCAATCTACTAGCTGCCAAAGAAGGTATATCTTTATACGTCCCGAAGATTGTGGCCAGTGATCGATGATCTGTCAAAAGGGTAAAATGACTCCCACAAAAGTAATGGTGTAACCTTCTTACACCGAAAATGTTGCTCAAAGCTTCTTCTTCTAGCTGAACATAATTCATTCTGCGCTAGTAAGAATGCATGAAGCAAATGCTATTGGTTGTTCCTCTCCTGAAGGCATAATGTGGGAGACAACTACACTAACACCATCGGGTGAAGAATCACAAACTAATTGCAACTTTGTTTCTGGATTATAATGCACCAACAGCTCTGACTTCAGTGAAGTTTCTTTCACTTCACTGTCTACGTTCTCACATTCTTCTGACCAGTGCCTTGCCTGAACGACATAGCAAAGTGTGTAAACGCTTCAATCATGTTGCTAAATTTGGCACAAATTTACCATAATAACTAATCAATACTTAAAATGACTTTAATTGTGCAACATTTCAGGGCAGCACGATGGCACAGTGGATTAGCCCTGCAGCCTCAAGGCGCCGAGGTCCCAGGTTCGATCCCGGCTCTGGGTCACTGACTGTGTGGAGTTTGCACATTCTCCCCATGTTTGCGTGGGTTTCGCCCCCACAACCCAAAGATGGATTGGCCATGCTAAATTGCCCCTTAATTGGAAAAAAATGAATTGGGTACTGAAAATTTTTTTTTAAAAATTGTGTCACATTTTGAGGACATGCTGCTTCTAAGAATGTTGACATTTTCTTCGTTCTTTGTATAAACCGTTTTTTGAAAAATGATATGATGAAGGTGATATATGGATGACTTAAAAAGTTATACTTTTTCTTCTTAATTCTCAGGTTGTGGCTCTGTAACTGCTTCAGCGGAGCTACTAGATTTGTCAAGTTCCTGTTCACTCATACCGGTGATGAGCATGTCATCTAAATAGCATTGCACTCCATTCAATCCACTTAGAATTTGATTCAGTGATCTTTGAAAAAGAGCAGGTGCAGCTGTTATTCCAAAAAGGAAGTCTTCTTTAATTAAACTGATCTTTGTGTGATATGATGATGAGTAGTGGTTGTGATTTGGCAGCCACATTCATTGTAGATTTGCCTGCGAAAGCTGAATTTTACTGAATTTCGGTCCTCCAGAAAGTCCAGCAAACAAGTCTTCAACCAATGGCAGTGGATAATGATCTACGCACAAAACTGGGTTAATAGTTTTTTTTTAATCTCCACAAATTCTCACTGAGCCATTGGTTTTAATACAGGTACGATTGGCGCCACCCAGTCACTTGTAGGAACAGGTCTGATTACTCCTGTCCTTACTAATCTTTCAAGTTTTTCAATTTCGGCCAAATGGCGTATGGTACAATTCTAGCTTTGAGACATTTGGCTGTGCTGTCTGGCTTGATTTTTAGTTGTAGCTCACCTCCAGTCATGGAGTCTAGTGGATCTTTGCACATCTTCTCGTACTTCTTCAGAAGTTGTTTCAAGTTGCTCCTTGAATCCACTAATTGATTGACTGTTTCCCAGTTAAGCCTAAACTTAGCTAACCATGCTCAGCCAAATAGAGCAGGAAGGTTCCGTGGACAATGTGAAAAGGCATATTCCGTCTATCCATTTGCCTCTATGTTTGCCATACTGCATCCTTTTAATGGTCCAACCACTTCTCAGTACATCCTTAGGATCACATTTGACAGTTTTAAAGGCAGTGCCTCAGATTTTGATGATAAATTATCTCAGGTGTTGGCAATACTGCTGCTCCCCTATCCACTTCCATTTTAATTCCATGACCTTCAAGGTTTTGATATATCCAAAAATATTGTTCATTTGGGGTTTGGTGGGAGGATGGGATTGTTGTTATTGATATGGGGATTGACATATTTGTTACTGATTATTGTTTATTGTTTGTAGATAAATTTGGGAGAAAATGTGAAAAAGGAGAATAAAGAAATATTTTAAAAATATATATATTGTTGATTACCCTGCATTGACAAAACACCTAGCTTAAGTTCTTGCAGTAGCTCGGTTTCACTGTCTTTTGAGTGATCGTGAGCCTCATCCACTAATTTGTAGACACGACTACATTGTTTATTTGTACCACTAATTTGTAGACACGACTACATTGTTTATTTGTACTGTTCTTCTTGCACATTCTTAGTGTAGGAGAGGTTTTCTGAACCCAGTACCCTTGGCAATATGGCCCTTTGTGTCACAGTTCTTGCATGCATTCAATTTACTTCAGAATTCCCCCACTGAGTGACCAACCTGTGTTGCACCTTGTGAATCCATTTTGTGGATCTTTGCTCCAGTCCTTACCTGCAAAGCTTCTCTTGTAGAAAGCTCTATAGATGTGGTAACTTCCACAGCAGCTGTAAGACTTAAATCACTTACAGTAAGCAGCTTCCTCTGAATTGCTCCACTACATAATCCACAAACTAGCCTATCTCAAAGAGTATAATCAAGTGTTGTACCAAATTGGCAATATCTAGCTAACCTTGTTAAAGATGCTACAAACTGTAAAATGGTTACACTTCCTTCTTGACTATGGTGGTGGAATCAAAACCTTTCTGCAATCAATAATGGTAAAGGAAAGAATTGTCCCTTTAGGATTTTCATTAATTCGCTGAAGGACCTGTCTCCTGCTTTTGTTGGGTAAACAAGATTCTGTAGCAACATAAACATTTTATGGTTAACTGAGCTGAGAAATGTTGCAAACTTTAGGTCTTCCAGTGTCTGATTAGCTATTAAAAATAATTGGAATCTTTTTCATATGAATTCCATGTTTCATAATCCTCATCAAACGTGCGTTTTTCCTGTCATTTTTGGATCCCGGCTCCTACTTTCTTCCTTCCGACTGTGTTGAAAAGTATGGCACAAACAATCCCTTGAGCAAGCAATGAAATCTTTCCCTTTTTTGTCTGACTGTTTTGAATTTCCTCCCGATTAGTGAGCCGTACAGAGTTGGCAGACTATGAAATCCCTATTCCCCACAACCATGCTGCTTTGCCCTGCAGCCCAGACCCAACTCACTTTGATGCAAGCAAGTCTTCCCCGACTGTCAGTCTTCATACTCACAGTTGTAGTCGCAAAGTTTTGTTGAACCTTCACATCAGCGGCAGTACTTCACCCGACATCTGTGTGTGCGAGTCCAAACCCTTTGCTCCTGATACCATCCCAAAATTAGTTGGCATAAATCTTGTTTTCAGCGATTTTTCTGTCTCAATCCTCGTCGCCAGTTTTCTTTTCTGTTATATTTCTTTGTTACCGCAAAGAGAAATATTATGGAGGTGCCCACATTCTGGATTCTTGTAAAACACATGGGTGTTGAACATACAACCAAGATGGTGGGATCTGCACAAAGTCCGCATAAACACTCTGCTCCTGTCACTACACATCATGTGATGCATAACCAGCAAGAATATATTCCTGAGATACATAACAAAAGGGAGAGGGAATTACTGCATAACAGGGATAAATGATGGGACAATGTTTGCTCATGTGAGGTTTGAAGAATGAATGTATGTCCTGAGGGTTCTAACTTTTGTCTGTAGCCCCCACTTTGCCCTCTGAACAGGTGCCGTCCTACTCCTCCCCAGCCAAATCCAGGGCTCTTTCCTCAAAGGAGGTGAGACATTTGAGCTCACGCATGTCTTTGGGTGGCTGTGCCCGCTCACGCCTGTTATGCTTGTGTGATAAATGTAAGAATTTAGTATACTTATTGTATTTTATATCAATTGCAGTAATATTTTTAGAGTCCTGAGATACGGTATATATTTGGTGCAGTAAAATTATTAAAGATCCTAGGTTAAGATATCCAGACTGTGTGGCTGTTAAAGCTGTAAGTAAGGTGTCGCAAAAGGTGAGGTCACCATGATTTCTAACCATTTACGTTTTTACATATAGATGGTTAATAGGATAATGTTATGATTGCTGGAGTTTCCCTGGAGAGTAACTAATTGATGAGGGATTGTATTTAGTCCTAGCTAAGCAGGTGATGGGACATCTTAGTGAGATACAGATGATGTAATTAATGGGATGAGCCAGGTCTGCCTGCCGTGTTACAGTCTAATAAGATTTTAAGTTGAACAGCACTTTTGCCAAATGCTGTCAGGGTGAGCTAGACAAATTCCATTGGCATTGCATTAGAAGGTTGATGCAGAGCTAAAGATATTGGAAGGGCTGGGTATAATCAAGCCGGTCCAGTTTTCAGAGAGGGCAGCGCCAATAGTCCCTGTTCTTGAACCTGATCGTTTAATAGAGATTTGTGGGGACAATAAATCAATTTGACAATAAATCAACTGCCCAGGTCAATCGGTATCCGGTTCTCTGAATTAAAGAATACTACACCAAGCTGGTGGGGGACCTCACCTATTCAAAATTGCACCTCAGTCACACCAACCTGCAACTAGCATTGGATAAGGAGTCTCAGGAATTTGCTTCAATCAATATCCATAAAGGCCTCTTCCAGACTGCCATATGGCATCGCTTCAGCCGGCACTATCTTCCAGCACACAATGGAAAATCTCTTCCAGGGAATTCCCACGGTGATGGTTTACCTATAACATGCTCATCACCAGCACTACACCAGAAGAACGCATGGCTCTTTCCAAATTGTATCACTTCACATTTTTCAGGGTTAAATTCCACCTGCCATTTTGACTATCCATCTATATCTTCCTGTAACCCAAGGCATTCAAACTCATTGTTAACTACTCATCCAATCTTTGTGTCATCCACAAACTTACTGATCCTACCCCCCACTTAGTCATCCATGTCATTTATATAAATGACAAACAATAGGGGGTCCAGCACGGATCCCTGTGGTACGCCACTGGTCACTGGCAGCCATCTATCATCACCCTCGTGTCTCCTACTGCTAAGGCAATTATGAATCCACCTTAGCAAATCACCCTGTATCCCATGTGTATTTACCTTCTTAATAAGTCTCCCATGTGGAACCATGTCAAAGGGTTTGCTGAAATCCATGTAAACAACATCAACTGTACTACCCTCATCAACACACTTGGCTAAATGCTCAAAAATTCAATCAAATTTGTTAGGCATGACCTCTCTCTGAAAAAGTCATGTTGACTATCCCTGATCAAACCCTGCCTCTCCAAGTGGAGATAGAATCTCTCCTTCAGAATTTTCTCCAGTAGTTTCCCAACTACTGACATAATACTCACTGGTCTGTCATTCCTTGGCTTGACTCTACAACCTTTCTTGAATAGTGGGACCGCATTAGCTGTTCTCCAGTCTTCTGGCACCCCTTCTGTGGCCAGAGAGGAATTAAAAATTTGGGTCAAAGCCCCTGAAATCTTCTCCCTCACCTCCCACCCCATCCTTGGACACAATTCATACGGACCTGGTGATTTGAGCACTTTTAAGCCTGCCAATACCTCCAATACCTTGTCCCTCCCTCTGACAATTTACTCAAGATACTCACAATCTCCCTCCCTGAGTTCCATAACTACCTCCTCATTCTCTTGGGTGGAGACAGATGAGAAATATTCATTCAACACCCTACCAATGTTCTCTGGCTCCATCCACAGATTTCCCTGTTGGTCCTGAATGGGCCCTACTCTTTCCCTGGTTATCCTCTTCCCATTGATATACTTATAGAATATCTTGGGATTGTCCCTACTTTTACCAGTCAGAGCTTTCTCATATCCCCTCTTTGCTCTCGTCATTGATTTCTTACGCTCTATCCTGCACTTTTTGTCCTCAACTAATGCCTATGCAGACTTGCTTGCCTTATACTTGTTAAAGGCAGCACGGTAGCATTGTGGATAGCACAATCGCTTCACAGCTCCAGGGTCCCAGGTTCGATTCCAGCTTGGGTCACTGTCTATGCGGAGTCTGCACATCCTCCCCGTGTGTGCGTGGGTTTCCTCCGGGTGCTCCGGTTTCCTCCCACAGTCCAAAGATGTGCAAGTTAGGTGGATTGGACATGATAAATTGCCCTTAGTGTCCAAAATTGCCCTTAGTGTTGGGTGGGGTTACTGGGTTATGGGGATAGGGTGGTGGTGTTAACCTTGGGTAGGGTGCTCTTTCCAGGAGCCGGTGCAGACTCGATGGGCAGAATGGCCTCCTTCTGCACTGTAAATTCTATAATTCTATAAAAGCCTCTCGTTTCCTTCTCTTCGTATCCCAAATGTCTCTGGTCATCATGAGGGACACAAGATACTTCTGCAGTCACAAAAGGAGAAGCTGTTTCAGAAGCTGTTCTGGCTACACAGGAACAGAAATGGAAGGATGGTACTATGCAGGATCATAGAGGAAAGACAAATGGGGAGTACGGAGTGATCATCTGTAGCAATGTGTCTTGAGAAATAAAAGGAGTTGATGGAGAACCTGCTATGATTGCCGTCACACAGAATACCCAGGATTTGCTGTGATATAAATATTAATCGTTGCTTGGCTATTAACTCCACAGTGATTTAATTATTTTTATTCCACACATTCTTTGTCATACAAGAAGTTTCATTTTCTGCCTATTTGAAAGATAATCAGCTGTAATACTGGTTTTTCATTGCACTTTATGACCCACTGAAGAATTCGTAAATGCACACTACACTGAAATGTGGGATTTTGTGAATGCAATTTTTCCAGTGCAATTAGGAAAAGCAGGCAATCACAATGCACATATATTGATGAAATTAAGAAATTAAAAACTTCTGAAGCAGCTAACAAACCACTTTACTAGTATGAAATCAACGTTGTGCGTTTATATTTGTGATAAAGGGCTTCAACAACATTTGCTGAAAGTTGTAATTTAGTAATTGAGTTCTGGGTGAACCTTAAAGCACTGTGATGGAAAAATATGAGCAGATTATTGTTGGGTATTAGGTGTAAGCTAAGGAAGTAATAAATATTGTTATATATCAAGTGCGTCAGTATTATGTGATAAGCACTTCTGCTTCACAGTGCCAGGGACCTGGGTGTGATTCCAACCTTGGGTGACTGTGCACTTTCTCCCCATGTCTGTGTGGGTTTCCTCTGGGTACTCCAGTTTCCCCCCACAGTCCAAAGATGTGCAGGTTAGATGGATTGGTGATGCTAAATTTCCCCTTAGGGTGAAGTTGCAGGAATAGAGCAGAGGATTGGGCCTAGATAGGATTGTCTTTCAAAGGGCCAGTGTAGACTCGATGGGTCGGATAGCCTCCCGCT
The DNA here is from genome assembly GCF_902713615.1 of Scyliorhinus canicula. Classification (NCBI taxonomy): domain Eukaryota; kingdom Metazoa; phylum Chordata; class Chondrichthyes; order Carcharhiniformes; family Scyliorhinidae; genus Scyliorhinus; species Scyliorhinus canicula. The sequence continues at coordinate 199,988,929 of NC_052147.1, read as the reverse complement.
ACACTGCAGGGATTCTGTGATTCTATGGTAGGGTGAAATTGAGCATATAAAGTAAAATTCAGGGTGTGCTGTGCAGAAACAGAATTACGGTCCAACTTGTCTCACTGTTACTGATTATTAAATAAACTCAGCAATGTAGAAAGTCTCTGGAAACATTTTGGAGCCAAAATATATGTTCCTTTGGCACAGACATTCAATAAATCTTGTGTAAGTCTCACTGAAGGGCTGCAAATTCAGCTGCATCCAGACACTTTGGAGCTCCCCTTGCTTGATTTCCCTGTTACCAACAGTCATAGCCACAGCAGCAAAGGCTTCTCTTCCCATTCTTCAGTTCAACTGCCACTAACTAACTATAACCTTGGAGAATAATTCCATTCTCCTCCCTAACCACTACCTCGGGTTGAATCAGAAAGCTTGCAACTTTATTGTCCTATTTGTCCGGAAGCTCAGCTTCTTCCCCATATTCTCAAGTAACCAAATATATTTGTCAGTATCAATCATGTTAAAAAGCTCTGATTAAAAATGAAAGTTACCCTTGTGATGGACAGTGCTCCAATAGATATGAATATAGAAAAAAACAAGGAGCTTACTGTGGCAGTGTGCCCCTTTAAGGGGGTGAGGGCCCAGAGTGACATGTGACCCAATCGGCCAATGGGGTTGGTGCGTGCAAACTCAAAGGGAAGAGTGTGGTTTTCCTAGTTAGTTAGGAGAATGGAATATTGGAACATGGTAGCTTTTTATCTTACTCTCCTTGTATAGTTATCACTTTAATAAACTGTTATTTTTTAATCAACTTGGTGGTCGCCTTTCTGTCAGGGTATTAAATTGGCGACGAGGATCAACTGGAGTGCCTTCCTACTGCGACAGAAATCAGGAGAGCAGACCTCTCAAGAAAACCTTTCCTTGAAGCAAACTCCTTCAGCAGTCTGTGAGTCTCAAAATGTCTCTTTTGGCAAACTACAGCCATTTGACAGCAGAACTGAAAAATGAGGACTTTATGTCGAATGCTATGTCGAATTTTTTACGGCCAATAAAATCATGGCAGAAGAAAAGGAACTGGTAATCCTTTGGTGGCCTGTGGAATTCCCACAAATAACCTGATTAGGAATCTGAATTCCCGAGATGTCCCTGACTCAAAAGCTTTTGAGGAGCTTGTGGAATCAGTCAGGGGACATTATCGCCCGAAGCCCTCGATAATAATGCAATGATACAAGTTCAATTCAGTGACAAGTGCCTCAGGTAATTGCAATGTTTGTGGCATGCCTAAAACAAATGGCTGAACAATGTGAGTTTGAGTCTGCACTCAATGACTATTGTGCGACAGGTTGCTCTGTTGTGTCAATGACACAGCCATACAAACAAAATTGTTAGTAGAGGCATAAATTACCTTAAAGAAGACATTAAAGATCATCCAGGCTACGGAAAGTGCCAAGAGGGGGGTGATGGAGTTACAGAGTGTGCAAGCAGGCGAGTTTAGGCGGGAAGCCACTGGCAGTCATGGCGCAAAAGATGAAAGTAACAAGCAAAGAAGTTCGGAACAGAAGAGAGTGCAGTATTATCGGGAATTTGGACCGCAGGCCAGGAGCTATGAAGAATGCTACCACTGTGGGGGAGACCAGTCAGCTAACTGTCTATTGGGAGGGCCAAGGGCTAAGTCTGATGGGCTGCGATTGACTCCGCCAAATTAGCTTAAATTGGTTAGACATCATCCAAATTAACAAAGGAGGTCTTCATGACGGCTTAAAAAAATAAGTTTCCAAGAGGAGCTAGGCAAGATACAGGACCTAGAAACAAAAGTTTATGTGGATCCTGAGGCCACACCCAAGTGTTTCAGAGCCTGCTCAGTCCCTATGCCTTACAGGAGAAGGTTGAGTCCAAACTCAAGCGGCTAGAAGAATGAGGTATTCTCAAACCTGCACAGTTTTCAAAGCAGGCGGCAACAATCGTGCCGGTGTGAAGCCAGATGGAACCATCAGGATATGCGGAGACTACAAACTAACTATGAATAGGGCAGCCAATTTGGACTAATATCCAATACCAAAAATTGAAGGTTTATACGGTATATTGGCAGGAGGCTTAACTTATATCAAAATTGATGTGAGTCATCCACACCAACAATTGGAGTTAGACAAAACATCCAGGGAATTTGTCACTATAAATACCAACAAAGGCTTATACCTGTATACCTGGCCATGTTTCAGGGTCTCTTGTGCGTGTGTGATTTTTCAATGCGTGATGGAAAGTTTGGGCAGCACGGTGGCAGTCGTTACCACTGCTGCCTCACCGTGTCAGGGACCCGGGTTCAATTCCAACCTTGGGTCACTGTCTGTTTGGAGTTTGCACTTTCTCCCTGTGTCTGTTTGGGTTTCCTCCGGGTGCTCTGGTTTCCCCCCACAGTGCAAAGATGAGCAGGTTAGGTGGATTGGCAATGCTAAATTGCCCCTTTGGGTGGAATTGCAGAAATAGGGCCTAGGTAGGGTGGCCTTTCAAAGGGTCGATGCAGACTCAATGGGCAGACTCGATGGACCGAATCGTAATAAATCTTTTCTGCACTCTTTCTAGTTTAATAATATAATAGGATTACCCGAATTGTAAACAGTATTCCAAATGTGGCCAAATGTGGTCTTGTACAACATCAACAAAATATCCCGACTCCTGTATTCAATGTTCTGACCAGTGAAATCAAGCATGCTGAATGCCTTCTTCACCACCCTGTCCACCTGCGACTCCACTTTCAAGGAGCTATGAACCTGTACCCCTAGATCTCTTTGTTCTGTAACTCTCCCCAACTCCCTACCATTAACTGAGTAGGTCCTGCCTTGGTTCGATCTACCAAAATGCATCACCTCACAGTTATCTAAATTAAACTCCATTGGCCATTCATCAGCCCACTGGCCCAATTGATCAAGATCCTGTTGCAATCCAAATAATCTTCCTTTTTTTCAAAATCAACATGTATCAAACAGGTTACAGCGAATAAACACCCCGGGAAACATACTTCCCAACAATCAACTATACAGTCTGTACAGATAATTCTCCTTTTTCACCTCCCCACCCCCGCGACGAACAGCCCCTCAAACACGGTCACAAACATCCCCTACCTTTCCTCAAACACCCCCCTCTGGAGTGCCCCTTAACTCATGCTTTATCTTCTTTAACCGCAGGAAGTCGTAAAGGTCACCCAACCAAGCCACTACTCCCGGTGACCATGCCGACTGCCACTCCAGTAAAATATCCAGAGAGGCGAAGGCCACGACTAGCTGAACACCCCACCCTGCACCACATGCCAGCCACCTATACCGGCTGCCATGGGCGGGTTCCCTGGCCACTGAGACTGAGCTGGGCAGCATTTGTCAGATGTCTAACACTGTGCAACCATCAACCTCACCCCACCCTCACCCTCAGTCCCATACTCACCCCCACACCACCCTCACCCTCACCCCCATCAGCCCCACTTGCACCCAGCCCGCAGTCTGATCATGCACCTTGTCTTGAGTTTTGCCTGACCTGCTGGTAATGGGGCAGGTCCATCTTGTGTAATCGCCCCCAGCCAGTGCCACAACCTGAGCTCTCCCCCCCTCCCCCCATGTGCTGACCAGCGAAGAGGACAGCAGCATGGACGGGAACCCTCATCCCAAGACCCAAGGCACCCCGGAGCTTGAGTCCGGGGATGACGCTGATTTTCTGCCACAGCTGTCTCCAACACCCTCCACCACCCTAGAGACACTCACCTCGATTGGGCACTTTGGTGAAGTGAGTCCTGGGACACTTTCTGGTGCCGACCACACAGCTGATCCAGTAGGTGGAGGTAGAAACTTCTGAGGGGGAGGACGGTCGGAGAGCGGGCCGGCCCCTGCAACTAGCTGCTGTCCAGATGGATCTCGAGCTTCTGGAACAGACAGTCCCATCAATCGTGAAGATGCAGTCGCAGAGCCCGGGACTACATGAGGGGTTATCGGTGAGCGCCCAGCACCTACAGATGCAGTTGAAATAGTCCAACCATGTGCAGGGGCAGGAGGTGGTGCCGACCATGCATGCCACCCAGGCCAACACCGCAAGGGTGGCGTCCACAGTAGAGGCATTGGGGGCAAGGGTTACGGTTTTGGATCAGCATGCCCAAGGCCTGGGGCGTTCTGTGCAGGCGCTGGCCGAGGCCCAGGAAAGGCAGCCATGTGCCAGGCCCACTTGGACACACTCCTGAGCATGTCCCACTCACAGCACGGGAGGGCAAAGTGATGGAGAACGATAGTTATAGGGGACTCGATAGTAAGGGGCACAGATAGGCTCTTCTGTGGGCGTGAAAGAGACTCCAGGATGGTATGTCGCCTTCCTGGTGCCTCCCTCTGAACGAACACAGGACATCCTGAAGGGGAAGGGTGAACAGCCAGAGGTCGTAGTACACATAGGTACTAACGACATAGACAGGAAGAGTGATGAGGTCCTGCAGAAGGAGCGCAGGGAGTTAGGCAGTAAGCTGAAAAGCAGGACCTCTCGGGATGTAATCTCAGGATTACTCCCTGTGCCACGTGCCAGTGAGAATAGTGCAGCTAAATGTATGGCTAAACTGGTGGTGTAGGAGGGAAGGTTTCAGATTACTGGACGACTGGGATCTCTTCCGGGGCAGGTGTGACCTGTACAAGAAGGACGGGTTTGAAGTGTATTTGTTTAACACCAGAAGTATGGCAGGTAAGGCAGATGAAGTTAGGGCACTTATTATTACATGGAATTATGATGTTGTGGCTATAACAAAAACGTGGTTAAAGGAAGGCCAGGATTGGCAGCTGAACGTTGGAGGATATAGATGCTTCAGGAGTGATAGAGGGGCCAGAGCTGAAGGAGTTGGATTACGAAGAGAGGTTGAGTAGACTGGGACTGTACTCGTTGGAATTTAGAAGGTTGAGGGGGGATCTTATCGAAACATTTAAAATTATGAAGGGAATAGATAGGATAGATGCGGGCAGGTTGTTTCCACTGGCGGGAGAAAGCAGAACTAGGGGGCATAGCCTTAAAATAAGGGGAAGTAGATTTAGGACTGAGTTTAGGAGGAACTTCTTCACCCAAAGGGTTGTGAATCTATGGAATTCCTTGCCCAGTGAAGCAGTTGAGGCTCCTTCATTAAATGTTTTTAAGGTAAAGATAGATAGTTTTCTGAAGAAAAAGGGGATTAAGGGTTATGGTGTTCGGGCCGGAAAGTGGAGCTGAGTCCACAAAAGATCGCCATGATCTCATTGAATGGCGGAGCAGGCTCGAGGGGCCAGATGGCCTACTCCTGCCCCTAGTTCTTATGTTCTTATGTTCTATGTAAAAGGGGTGGGGGAGTAGCATTACTGGTTAATGAGAATATTATAGCCGTATTGCGGGAGGACAGCTCGGAGGGCTCATATAATGAGGCAATCTGGGTAGAGCTCAGGAACAGGTAGGGGGCAATCACAATGTTGAGCGTTTATTACAGGACCCTCAACTGCCAGTAGAAGATAGAGGAGCAGATAGGTAGAGAGATTTTGGATAGGTGCAAAAGTAACAGGGTATAGTGAATGTATTATGCCAATAATCCACCATTGTATTTGTATCTCTGCTGTTGCCCTTGTATTTGTATCTGTGCTATGCTGTTGCCTTTGTGGGCTCCATAATGGGCCATTGTATGGCATTACCCATAGGGGAATATGTTGGGGCCTGTATGGGCTCCACCCATGGCTCCTACCCTTGAAGGGAGGTATAAAGAGCAGTCGAACTGTAGGCAGTTCTCAGTATTGGATCAGTCGCAGGAAAGGACTGTTCTAAGTTGATTAAAGCCACAGTTTACTTCTACTCCCGTCTCGAGTGAATTGACGGTCGCATCAATTTAATCAATTTAAATGCAACTATGGAATCGGCCCTCAAACCTGACCGACTGGAACTCGATCCGTAGGCCGCAGAGGCAAAATAAATTTTTTCTCACTGGCTCTGCTGCTTCAAGGCCTATCTCGCAGCCTCCTCCATGCCTTCCATCACTGACGAACAGAAGCTGAGCCTCCTCCACGTACGGGTGAGCCATCGAATCTCTGTTCAACTCGACGAGACCTCCTCCTACGCAGACGCCCTCGCGATGCTCGAACGCCTCTATGTACAGCCCGTGAACGAGGTCTGCGCGCGACACACCCTCACTACTCGCCGCCAGCACCCCGGGGAATCGTTAAAAGACACCTACGCAACCTCAAAGTCCTCGCACGCAGCTGCAACTACCAGGCCGTTAGGGCCACTCAACGTATGGAACCCGCCGTCCGAGACGTCTACGTGGCGGGAGTTTGGTCCAACTATGTGAGACAGTGCCTACTCGAAAAGGGGTCTGTCTCTCGCTACACTGCATCAAGTGCAGTCCACATTGACCCAGCCTGCCCAACACATCAGACCGGTTCTCCTCCGCAAGCATGTGCGGCTCCACAGGGCGGACCTGTTGGTTGAAAGGGTACAGCTTCTTCACGCAAACGCACAGTACACCTACGTAGTGTACCCCGACGGCTGCCAAACACAGTCTCCCTCAGGGACCTGGCACCAGCTGGGTCCCCACTGCCCCGGCGCCACCCTCCCTCCCCCCAGCGCACCCCACCACAGCCCCCACTCCAGGGCGATCCGTCCTCCCCTTGGTTCCACCCGGGGATGAAGATGAGGTCGACACGCTCCCGCAGTCACCGACGACCGAACCGACGCATGAACCACCACCGAGACTGCGGCTCTCGCAATGACGGATCAAGGCGCCCGATCGTCTGAATTTATGAACCGTTCCTAAAATGTTAAACGCCTACATGTGGATAGCATTCCACCACCCCCGCCAGACTCTTTTTTAACAGGAGGTGAATGTGGTAATCACCACTGTTGTATTGTATGTACCGCATATGAGGTGTATTACAGTAAAGCCCGTGTACTACAGGTACGGGGGTAGATCCCTGCCTGCTGGCTCCACCCAGTAGGCGGAGTATAAATGTGTGGGCTCTCCGAGCTGCAGCCATTTCGGCAGCAGCTACAGGAGCCTACACATCTCTGCTTAACAAAGCCTCGATTACACTCTACTCTCGTCGCATCGTAATTGATAGTGCATTAAGTTGTATAGAACCTTGGTGAGGCCGCACTTGGAATACTGTGCACAATTCTAGCCGCCACACTACCAGAAGTATGTGAAGGCATTGGAGAGGGTGCAGAGGAGGTTTACCAGGATGTTGCATGGTCTGGAGGGTTAGCTATGCAGAGAGGCTGAATAGACTCGGACTGTTTTCATTAGAACGACGGAGGTTGAGGGGTGACCTGATAGAGGTCTACAAGATTATGAGGGGAATGGATAGAGTGGATGGGCAGGCACTCTTTCACAGGGTGAAGGTGTCAATCACCAGGGGCATAGGTTCAGATCCGTGGGGCAACGTTTAGAGGAGACGGGCGAGGCAGGTATTTTTACCCAGAGAATGTTGAGTGCCTGGAACGTGTTGCCAGGGGAGGTTGTGGAAGCAAATACCTTAACGGCATTTAAAAGGCATCTCGACAAATACATGGATAGGATGGGTATAGAGGGATACAACACATGGAAGTGCTGAGGATTTTGGCCAAGACTGGTATCATGACCGGTACAGGCTTGGAGGGCTGAAGGGCCTGTCCCTGTGCTGTATTGTTCTATATACTTTGTTCTTTATTCAGGCCATGGCTGGGAACGTCGGCGGCATTGCCCAGGAGCTGGCCAAAGTGGCGCAGTGGGGCAACAGTAGCACAGTGGTTAGCAGTTATTTCACAGCTCCAGGGTCACAGGTTCGATTCCCAGCTTGGGTCACTGTCTGTGCGGAGTCTGCACGTTCCCCCGTGCCTGCGTGGGGTCCTCCGGGTGCCCTGGTTTCCTCCCACAGTCCAAAGACGTGCAGGTTAGGTGGATTGGCAATAATAAATTGCCCTTAGTGTCCAAAAAGGTTAGGTGGAGTTACGGAGATAGGGTGGAGGCATGGGCTTGGTAGGGTGCTCTTTCCAAGGGCTGGTGCAGACTCAATAGGCTGAATGGTCTCCTTCTGCACTGTAAATTCTATGAATAGACACAGAAGGTGGTGGCACCGTCGCAGTGTGATGTGGCCCCGTCCCAGACGGAGATAGTCCACTCCCTGTGCTCCATGACCATGAGCATGGAGACCCTGGCTGAGACAAGAGCGGGGCTCCAGGACTGGCAGTGCCAGGTGGTGGGGGTGCCTCAGCTGTTAGCTCTGCATGCACCCCCATCCCATGGTGTAGCCCAGGGTACATAGGGCACCTCAGGGGAGGAGGAGGTGACGGGGCTGATGCTGGTGACTCCCGCAGGAGAGGTGCCGGAACATCGCAGCACCTCGGACATCCCTAATCCTGTCCCTTGAGCATCTGGGGGGCAGAACAAGGTGGCACCAGGCCATCTGAGACACCCGAGCAGCAACCAGGTCCATCCAGGCCCGGTTGCCCAAGATGGTGGCCGCCAACGGGGACCCAGTTTACAGGTCACCTCCACTCCTGATGTACCGTCTGGGGATCCAGCTAGACGTAGCATTAGGGCCCGTCAGGCCAGAAAATTAGACACCAGTTAAGTTGGCACAGGTGCTGGGCACAGTTTAGTTATGGGAGCTAGGGCACATATCTGTACACATTAGTGCACATTAAACACCTGTTCACACTGTTACATCCTGCCTCAGTGCTCTGTCAGTGGGGTGGGCTGGTCTGGGCCAGAGGGAGAGTGGGCGGAAGTTGTGGGTGGATTGGGCTCCCCACCATTCCCCTCCCTGACCATCCCATCCACCGCCACCTCAGGGATCCGATTGGACCATGTGATGATGTGGCCAGCTCGCATGCAGTGACTACCCATGTGGACGGTGGGAAATGATACCGTGGGCAGGAGTCAGACATTAATGAGCCATGCAGAGCACCAGAGCCCATCACAGAGCGGGTTGTCATCATCCTTCATTCGCTGTTATTGCCATCCCACGGCCCACATCCAGTGCGTCAGGTATGTATCACAGAGGGGGTTGCAGGCGGGGGGTGGGGGTGTTGCCAGGGGTGAGGAGGGGCTATTTGGCTGTGGAGGTGCGATGCAGTGACCATTTTAACTTTTGGGCCCGAAATATCATTCTCCATAGCTATCTTAAAACTAGTGGAATTATGGTCACTGGACCCAAAGTGATCCCTCACTAACACATTGTCACCTGCCCTTCCTTATTCCCCAAGAGAAGGTCAAATTTTGCCCCCTCTCTAGTGGGGCCGTTCACATATTGAATGAGGAATTCTTCCTGAATACACACGATAAATTTCTCTTCATCCAAACCCCTAGTGCTATGGCTGTCCCAGTTAATGTTGGGAAAGTTAAAGTCCCCTACTATTACCACCCTATTTTTCCGGCAGCTATCTGTAATCATCTTACATATTTGCTTCTTGATTTCCCGCTGACTATTTGGGACAATGGGACAGACTGTTACTTGCTAGTCTCCTTCTCAGCTGTGATATTGCTTTAGCATGTTGACATGACACAGCCTTTTCTTGTTTGCCTGACCTGAGGTCTCGATTATGTAGTTCACCTCCCGAGCTACCTTGCTACATTGTATGGGCCACAGTACTGGACTTGCGAGAGCTCATCTGGTATTGGTAGAAGCACTAACATGTAGTTTCCTGACTGGAAATTATGGCATGTTTGTCTGGTTATTTTTTTCAGAGCTGTCTGGTGTTATGTTCTGTGTTGTGGCCATTATACAAATGCACACAGAACACTTAGTTCTCCTTGACCTCAATGGACTTTTCTGAGACCACTAGAGATGTTATTACCCTTGATCCCATCACATTGTTGCCAATGCGCAGGTTTATCCCATCCATAAGCAAACTGCGGACAACTCCAACAGTTACTAGCCCTGATATGAAGTTGCACTCCAGGTGCATCCAGTATAGGCGAATGGGCATGTACCCTCCTTCAATCCCCTTAATTAACACTGTCATAGGAATGTCACTTTAAAAAATGTTTGTCTTCTCAAGTGGCTGCAGTGATATCATTGTGTGGGTGGAACTGGGCTCTGGCTCCGCTTCTTACTTTCATATTGAGCTGAAAGTTTTGTGGCTCTGAGTTTTACTTTCGGTTTTCAGTTGGGGAGCTGCATTCAAACCAAGAAGGTGTATTTTGATCTCTCTGCATGCTAAAGAAGGTTTCCAGATCACTTGGTAATTTCAAAGTAATATCTGTTTCTGTAAGTAATGCAAACCTACTGTTTTTGTAGGAAAAAGGGGTGTTTGGCTTATGGATGTTTGGAAAGTTACTAAGGGTTACCTATAGATTACTGTATCTTGGGAGGGTGGTATTTGTGTTGGTAGTTGATAAGATGTTTACTGTGTGTTTATAAAACGTAAACTGGATTCATAGAATAAACATTGTTTTGTTTAAAAATACTTAAGGTCTCTGTTGCATAACATCTGGAAAGTGGGCCCTTGTGCTCCTCATAACCAAAATCTATTAAAAGTTGTAGGTCAGGTGAACTCCATGATATACTTAGGTGTTCTCAAAACCCTGGCCCATAACAGCACCTTACCACTTTCTGTACTCTCTGGTGGGAAGATCATGCCTTATCCCTGCTGTAGAATCTGGCTGGCCCCTATTGTTTCTTGTCTGAATTTCTTTATTTTAGCTTCCTATCTTCAGACAATCATCCTCTGTTACCATGGTCTATTCTGAAAAGTTAGTTGGTGAAGGATGTAACTGGTGCCAATGTTTACATTATTTTATATTTGTTTACAGAGATATATATTACATGCATACACCTCCTAACCAAACAAGCACATTTTTAGACTGTCTATTTATAGACAGTTGTTCTATAGTGCACTGTTTCAATAGTGTTTAAAAAAAAGTCCAAAGATGTGCGGGTTAGGTGGATTGGCCATGCTAAATTGCCCGTAGTGTCCTAATAAAAGTAAGGTTAAGGGGGGGTTGTTGGGTTACGGGTATAGGGTGGATACGTGGGTTTGAGTAGGGTGATCATGGCTCGGCACAACATTGAGGGCCGAAGGGCCTGTTCTGTGCTGTACTGTTCTATGTTCTATGTTCTATGTATAGGGGCTCAAGGAAATCCCCAGTTAATGCCCACTATGGGCATACAATTAAACACAATTAATAAAAAACTAAAAGGCATGAGAATCAATCCTTTTCTCTTCCTCAATCAGTGGTACAATGGTTGACGGTCACAAACCCTCTGCACATTGAAGGGTTGTTTCACTTATGCTTCAGATAAGGGACATTTCTATCTGGAGAGCTAACAGAGCCACATGGATGCCATCAATTGCACCCTGCACTTTTGGAAGCCCAGCTACCAAGTTTTTAAAAAAAGCAAGTGCATTTGTTTATTACACCTTGGAATTTGTTGAAAATATAGTAATTTGTCCTGTTAAATATTACATCAATAATTTAGTTGACGTACATATACACTGTGAACTGTTTGATGTAGACAATGTGACCTGTGATATCATAAATATGATAAAAACTCTGATTTGCATTGCTATGCTTCAATGAGGTGCTACACTATGTGGGTCCTCGGTATTACTGGCAGGAGGGTCACACTTCGACACAGGATTGAAGGTCTCTGTATGTATTTCCACTTGACTGCACCACTTCTGTTTGTGCCAAGGGGAATATGCAATGCTGGGAATGCTTGCGCTGGCATTTGGGCTGTTAGCATTATCTGAACGACAGCAGAAGCATATCTCGATATTTAGGACCAAATTCCAGTGAACAGCAAAGGTTGAGTGAGTCTCCTGGGACAAGTCAGAAAAACAAAATGTATGATATTACCATGGCTCTTGATGAAGTGATGATCGGCATGCATGAAGGAATATCTAATGATTTCATTTACAAAGCAGCCATTGCTTATCACTATTATAATTCAAGTATTTCCTGTCCAAATATCATCAAATTAGTTTAATAAATTACATTAGAGCACAAGTGGAATACTCTCATTCTGTAAGCCCAACTTTCAAATCCAGTTTTCTATGTGAACAACACTTGTGTCTGATAGGTGCTCATGACCCTTTGCATGCAACCCTGTGACTGCTTCAGGAAAGTTCAGTTTGATTTGGCAGTGTGTTCTCCTGTGTAATTTTCACAATATTATACAAACCCTGTGGCTTGTTAGAAATAGACTAGCAGCCATGTTCCTCATCCTACTCTGGTCAGTTACATCATTGCAACTTTATTTAGGATTGGATTTTGGATTTTGTTTATTTGTCACCTGTACCGAGGTACAGTGAAAAGTATTTTTCTGCGAGCAACTCAATAGATCATTAAGTACATGAAAATAAAAGAAAATAAATACATAATAGGGCAACACAAGGTACACGATGTAACTACATGAACACCGGCATTGGGTGAAGCATACAGGGGTGTAGTTAATCAGGTCAGTCCATAAGAGGGTTGTTTAGGAGTCTGGTTGTTACCTTTTTGTTATCTTTTTTACCGATTTACCTATCTTTAATCCATATCCATTGACATACTTAACTAACAAAAATTAGTCTTAATAATTACAATTACCCCAGCATCTCCAGTCTCTTTGGAAACTGAGTTCCAGATTTTTACTACTTTTTGGTGAAAATGTGCTTCCTGGTTTCATTCTTGATTTAATGATTATGCTTCCACGTCTTGTATTACCCACCGGAGGAGGTGCTTTCTCTGTATCTACCCTGTTGATTCTCTTTTCATTTTAAAGACCTAGGAATGGATTCTCCGTTCCTGAGGCTAAGTGCTGACGCCGAAGGAATCTGTGGTATTTCACAACGGGAAAATCAGCCCGAATCCCTCACTGGTTCCGGTACCGGTGAGGGGGTTACGTGTGAAGCACCCGTGGATCACGTGGAAAACGGCCGGAGAATTGCCGGGTCCCGGGTAGCCCATGCGCAGGGCTGACAAGCTGCAGCCGTGCATACCTACTACCCCACCAGTGACGCTGGAAAACATGATGCTGGCTGTGCTGAATTGCGTACCCACCCACCCCGACTCCACAGCCCACCTCATGACCACCCCCCACAACTGCTCCCAGCCCTAGCAGAAGGCCCCGGCCAGTGGCACAGATCGCAACCAAGTGTGGCGGCGCTGGACACTGTCCGCAGCATGCACGCCAGGCTCATGCCCACTGGGACCACACATGGCCCATGTTGTGGGGAACTCGGCCCAACAGAGACAGAGCATCGCGGGTGGGCCAGCTGATGACACACCAACGAGGTTGCGACTGCACGCAGCACACGTTTTGATGACACCAATTTGGAGGGGGCGGAGCATCGCAAATCGGCATTAGACAGGCGCCTGCCCCGATTCCGGTGCCCGGAGCCATTCTCCGCCCGATTGCCATTCATGATTTCAGCGATGAGCTTCAGAGAATTCCGCTCTTAAACTTTATCACTCCGCAACCTTTTAATTTGTGGTGCAGGACTCCAGATGATACATCCTGTAAACTAAAGCATCACTTCCTCTCTTATGTATTCCAACTGTGTATACTTGTGCGAAAGCTTTTATTGACTTGTGTACAAAAATCGCCATATAATTTTCCTTTTCCACAACTCCTCGCCTCTCAACATTAAGAAAATATTTATCTTTACCTTTCCTCGATCATAAGTAGATGGCCTTACAATCTCTTTGAACACCAGTTCCCAACATTTGTCCACTCATTCAGTTTATGTCCTTTTGTAACATCCTGCTCCCAACTACACAATATGCTGTGCTTCCTAACTTTGTGCCATCTGCAAACTTAGATATGTAACTATTCCTTTGCCCAAGTCATTGATGTATTGTGAAAAATTGAAGCCCCCGTGCAGATCTCGGGAGAATATCGTTTGTCATATCTGCAAATTAGAGTTCATTCCTTTTATCTCTACTCCCTGCCTCCTATCTTCTAACAGATTTTGTGTTTAATTTTAAAGTATCCAATTCATTTTTTTCCAATTAAGGAGCAATTTAGCATGTCCAATCCACTTGCCCTGCACATCTTTGGGTTGTGAGCGTGAGACCCATGCAAACATAGGTAGAATGTGCAAACTCCACACGGACAGTGACCCGAGGCCGCGATCAAACCTGGGTCCTCGGCACCGTGATGCAGCAATGCTAACCACTGGGCCATTGTGCCACCCTAACTTCTATCGGATTACCAACTCCTATCACAAGGATACCTCCAAATACCTTCTGTGAATCTATATTGGAGAACATCCACAGATATCCCCTTTCTACCATGAGAGACTTCCTCAGACATTAAACTAGATATATAGCATAGAAAGCAATCTTTAAAATCATTATATGCAGGGAAACATAGAGTTAATTACTCTTCTTCATTGTCAGACACTACATGATAAATATTGAATTTAATTGCAAGAAATGTCTGCTCCTGGCATCAAATTGAACACTATTATTTGATCTACAAAATTATTTACAAATTGTTGCCTGTCACCATTTAATTGGATCCAGCTATCACCTCCACTTCACCAATAATTGCCATCCTTTGCAGTAATCCATTGGTATTGACAATCCGCTCCCATCTCACTCTTCATCAATGCTAAATGTATATAGGATATGTGAACTACTCTTGTAGCACCAAATTGAATTTTGATATCTAAACTGACTTAATCTGCATGGTGTTAGGTGAGCATTAAATTAAGCCGGGAGGATTATCAACCTCACCATGCCACACCGGATTTTAACCAGATTAGAACTTGGTTTCAGTGAACATCAGAAATAACAAATGTGTGCCCAGAACTCAGAATTGCCAATAGAATTAATCTACTCTTTCAACCATGTTGTTAATCATTTCTTTTCCGCACAAGATGGCTCCTTTAACACAATGTTTTCCAACGCATTTTAAGGTTTCTCTAGGGTTTTTGAAGGTGTGAATTTTCCCTTCCGCTCTGATCCTCTATTTAGCCAGGTACACGATAGCATATTCTGCACTCAATGATTGGAGAAGTGTCTGAGCTTCATTATATTTACCACTATGGCTCTGCATTTCTAAAGAAAACCTAAGACAATCTATTTTGTTTGTTACACATTAGTGAATGTTTATTTCATTACAGTGAAAGTTGGATATACATTTGAGTGTAAAAGGTTAGTTAGTGAAGAATAAGTCTTCTAGTATTTAAGTGTTTTCGGCCTAGGCATCGTTTCTTGCAAAATCAATAGCTTCTGCAGGCAACCATTGTACAAATCAAATTGTGTATTTCTTCTGATTGGAAAGACCACTGATGCATACAATATAGCAGCAGTTATGTCTCACCATATCAATTATTTTGTTCCAGTTGCTAGATTTTCTTTTTTTCTTGACGATGCCTCCTGTGTCACATCTTCCAACAGCAGTTTTCATTCTATTTTCTGAACCCATAATAATGGGGACCGTAGCATAATGATGATGCTAGACTGGTAATCCAGAGTGCTGGTCTAATGATCCAGAGACATGAGATCAAATCTTGCCACGGGGGTAGCTGATGTATTTAAATTCAGTTTTTTTAAAAACTAAACAAGAATAAAAAGCCAGCAATTGTGTCCCTGAAACTATGAATTTCTTGTTAAAATGGCCTTTTAGTAATGCCCTTCAAGGGAGAAAATGTGACATTCCTGTCCGCCCTGACCCATATGTGATTGCAGATCCACAGTGCTGTGGTTGACTTTTAACTGCCCTCTGAAATGGAAGCTGCTTAGTTGTATCAGAGCCTCTATGTAAACTATAATAAGAATTAAACTGGATGGAACAGCAGGCATCGACCCAGATTCAGACACGAATAAGACACAACCAGCACAACCCTGCAGAGATTTCCTCATTGATATCTGGGGTCTTGTGCCAAATTGAGAGGGCTGTTCCATAGACTGGTCAAACAACATCCTGACATAGTCATACTCAGCAGCTCATATCTGCATCACATCTAAATAGGTCTTTTCCCACAAGAAGAGATACACAACAGAGGTGGCAGCAATGTGATATACATTCAAGAGGGAGTGGCCCTGGGAGCCTTCAACATTGATTGCGGACCCTAGGAAGTCTCATCGCACCAGGTGAAACACGGACAAGGAAACCAGCTGATTAACATTTACCACCTTCCCTCAGCTGATGAATCAGTGCCCCTTCATATTGAACAACACTTGAAAGAGTAACTGAGGGTAGCATGGGTGCCAATGTACTCTGAGTAGGGAGCTTCAATGTCCATCATCCAGAATATGTCACCAGCACCACTAATAACTCAGTAGAGAGTTCCAAAGGGCATAGTTGCCATTCCAGGTCTGTGAGGGAGTCAATAGAAGAGGTGAAGACTACCTAATCTCATCTTCATCAGTCTACCTGTTGAAGATGTATCTGCCAATTATTGTATTGATAGAAGTGATCTCGACACAGTTTTTTTGGAGATAAATTTCCATGATCACATTGTGGATATACTCTGTTGTGTTGTGTGGCACTACCACCATGCCAAATGGGAACTGTTCAGATCAGATAGCTCAAAACTGGGCATCCAAGAGGTGTAATGGGTCACCAACAGCTACAGAATTGAATTCCACCACAATCTGTAACCTCATAGCACAGCGTCTCACTCACTCTCCCATTCCCATCTGCTGCATCCAGTCATGGTGGACAAACAGTAGAAGCAAAATGCTTTTGACAGGCTGTGATCCCATAGTCAATGACTCAGCTCGAAACTCTGCTGCATCCAGTCATGGTGGACATTAAATGACTAACTGGAAGAGGTGATTCCATGCATATTTCCATTCTCAATGATGGTGGAACACAACACATGAGTGTATGCAAGCATGTTCAATCAGAATTGACAATCAGTTGATCCATCAGGGCCTCCTCTTAATATCCCCCATCATCACAGATTCCAGTCTTTAGACAACACAATTCACTCCATGATATTAAGAAACAACTGAACACATTAGTTACAGCAAAGACTAGTGCCCCATCAGCATCCTGACTGTCATGTTTAAGACTTGAGCCTTAGAAACTGCTGTGCCCTCAGACATTCTGTTCCAATACTGTTATAATGCTGGCACCTCCCCAACAGAGTGGAAAAGTGGAAAATTGGCTGGATACGTCATGTCTACAAAAAGCAGGAAAGATCCAATCCGACCAATTACTGCACCATCAGTCTACTCTCGATCACCAACAAGCTAGAGAAAGATGCCATTGACAGTGCTATCAAGTGACACTTACGCGGCAATATGGGGAGATGGCTGGTGAGGTGGTGATGCCACTGGACTAGTAACCCAGAGGTCCAGTTGATGTTCTGGGGACACAGGTTCAAATCCCACCTTGGCAGCTGATGGAATTTAAAGTAAATTAATAAAGTCTGAAGTTTTAGTAATGGCAATTCATTGTCATAAAACACACATGGTCCACATTGCTCAGCAAAGGTTTATAACAACAAAAAGGAAGGACGGTAGAAAGAGGGAAAATCAACCGTGGATATCTAAGGAAATAAGCGAGAGTATCAAATTGAAGGAAAAAGCATACAAAGTGGCAAAGATTAGTGGGATATTAGAGGACTGGGAAATATTTAGGGGGCAACAGAAAGCTACTAAAAAAGTTATAAAGAAGAGTATATAGATTATGAGAGTAAACTTGCTCAGAATATAAAAACAGATAGTAAAAATTTATAAAACAAAAAAAAGTGGCTAAGGTAAATATTGGTCCTTTAAAGGATGAGAAGGGAGATTTAATAATGGGAGATGAGGAAATGGCTGAGGAACTGAACAGGATTTTTGGATAGGTCTTCACAGTAGAAGACACAAATAACATGCCAGTGACTGATAGAAATGAGACAATGACAGGTGAGGATCTTGAGATGATTGTTATCACTAAGGAGGTAGTTATGGGCAAGCTAATGGGGCTAAAGGTAGACAAGTCTCCTGGCCCTGATGGAATGCATCCCAGAGTGCTAAAAGAGATGGCTAGGGAAATTACAAATGCACTAGTAATAATTTACCAAAATTCACTAGACTCTGCGGTGGTCCCGGCGGATTGGAAATTAGCAAACGTGACACTGCTGTTTAAAAAAGGAGGTAGGCAGAAAGCGGGTAATTATAGGCCAGTGAGCTTAACTTCGGTAGTAGGGAAGATGCTGGAATCTATCATCAAGGAAGAAATAGCGAGGCATCTGGATCAAAATTGTCCCATTGGGCAGACGCAGCATGGGTTCATAAAGGGCAGGTCGTGCCTGACTAATTTAATGGAATTTTTTTGAGGACATCACCAGAGCAGTAGATAATGGGGAGCCAATGGATGTGGTATATCTGGATTTCCGGAAAGCCTTTGACAAAGTGCCACACAAAAGGTTGCTGCATAAGATAAAGATGCATGGCAAAGGGTAAAGTAGTAGCATGGAGAGAGGATTGGTTAATTAATAGAAAGCAAAGAGTGGGGATTAATGGGTGTTTCTCTGGTTGGCAATCAGTAGCCAGTGGTGTCCCTCAGGGATCAGTGTTGGGCCCACAATTGTTCACAATTTACATAGATGATTTGGAGTTGGGGACCAAGGGCAATGTGTCCAAGTTTGCAGACGACACTGAGATGAGTGGTAAAGCAGAAAGTGCAGACGATATCGGAAGTCTGCAGAGGGATTTGGGTAGGTTAAGTGAATGGGCTAGGGTCTGGCAGATGGAATACAATGTTGACAAATGTGAGGTTATCCATTTTGGTAGGAATAACAGCAAATGGGATTATTATTTAAATGATAAAATATTAAAACATGCTGCTGTGCAGAGAGACCTGGGTGTGCTAGTGCATGAGTCGCAAAAAGTTTGTTTACAGGTGTAACAGGTGATTAAGAAGGCGAATGCAATTTTGTCCTTCATTGCTAGAGGGATGAAGTTTAAGACTAGGGAGGCTATGCTGCAATTGTATAAGGTGTTAGTGAGGCCACACCTGGAGTATTGTGTTCAGTTTTGGTCTCCTTATCTGAGAAAGGACGTACTGGCGCTGGAGGGTGTGCAGAGGAGATTCACTAGGTTAACCCCAGAGCTGAAGGGGTTGGATTACGAGGAGAGGTTGAGTAGACTGGGACTGTACTCTTTGGAATTTAGAAGGATGAGGGGGGATCTTATAGAAACCTATAAAATTATGATGGGATTAGATAGGATAGATGTGGGAAGGTTATTTCCACTGGCGGGTGAAAGCAGAACTAGGGGGCATAGCCTCAAAATAAGGGGAAGTAGATTTAGGACTGAGGAGGAACTTCTTCACCGAAAGGGTTGTGAATCTATGAAATTCCTTGCCCAGTGAAGCAGTTGAGGCTCCTTCATTAAATGTTTTTAAGATAGAGATAGATAGTTTTTTGAAGAATAAAGGGATTAAGGGTATGTTGTTCAGGCCGGAAAGTGGAGCTGAGTCCACAAAAGATCAGCCAAGATCTCATTGAATGGCGGAGCAGGCTCGAGGGGCCAGATGGCCTACTCCTGCTCCTAGTTCTTATGTTCTTATGTTCTAATGGCCTTTGGGGAAGGAAATCTGAGGGTGGCACGGTGATGCAGTGGTTAGCACTGCTGCCTCGTGGCGCCAAGGACCCAGGTTCGATCCCGGCCCCGTGTGGTGTTTGTACATTCTCCCCCTGTCTGCATGGGTCTCAACCCCACAACCCAACGATGTGCAGGGTAGGTGGACTGGACGTGCTAAATTGCCCCTTAATTGGAAAAAATAATTGGGGATTCTAAATTTATTTTAAAAAAGGGAAGGAAATCTGCCTCCTTACCTGGTCTGGTCTACGTGTGACTCCAGATCCACAGCAATGTGGTTTGCTTAACTGCCCACTGAAATGGCTTCTCAAGCTTCACATTTCAAGGGCAATTAGGGATGGGCAAGAAATGCTAGCCTTAACAGTGATGCCCACATCACATGAAAGAATAAAGAAAAAACTAACTTGTTCACTGATATTCAGTTTGTGTTCTGCCAGGATCACTCAGCTCTATATCAGATTATAGCCTTGGTCTAAACAGGGATAAAAGAGTTAAATTCTAGGAGTGAGAATGTCTGCACTTGAAATGAAATGAAACTAAAAATCGCTTATTGTCACGAGTAGGCTTCAATGAAGTTACTGTGAAAAGCCCCTAGTCGCCACATTCCGGCGCCTGTCCGGGGAGGCTGGCACTTGACATCAATATAGAGTTTGACCAAGTATAGCATCAAGGAGCTTGAGTAAAATTGAAGTTATTGGAAATCAGGGGGAATATGATCCACTGGTTGGAGCCCTTCCTATCACAAAGAAAGATATTTGCGGTTGTTGAAAACCATTCATCCCATCCCAAGCATTCACTGCAGTGGTTCCTCAGGGTAGTGCCCAGGCCCAACCATCTTCAGCTGCTTCATCAATGACCTTGCTTCTATCATAGTCAGACATAGTAATGTTCATAGATGATTGCACAGTATTCGGTTCCATTTACAACTCCTCAGTTGCTGAAGCAGTTTGTGCCCGTATACAGCACGGACTTTAAGTAACAAGGAACAATTATGCCACATAAATTCCAAGTAATGAGCTCACCAACAAGATATAATCTAACCATCACCCCCTGACATTGAACAGCATCACTGATCTTTCACCATCAAAATCCTGTGGTCACCATTGAGCAGACGTTAACTGGACCAGCTATATAAATACTGAATACAAGAGCAGGTCAGAGGATGACTCATCTCTTGGCTAAATTTTCTGGCCGTTCACGCCAGTGAGATCTTCTGGTCCTGATTGTGATGGATTACTCTGTACTTGACTGGAAGAGTGCAGCTCCAATAACACTCAAGTAGTTCACCATCCAAGAGAAAGCAGCCTGCTTGATCAGCACCCCATCATTAAACATTCACTCACTCCCTCCCTCTCTAGCGGGTGGTGACTGTGGCATGTACCATCAACAAGGTGCACTATAATAATTCACCAAGGCTTCTTCAGCAGCACCACCCAAATCTGCAACCTCTATCACCTAGAAGAGCAAGACAGCCCAGGTGCATTGGGCCACCTCCAAGCTCCCTGCCAAGACATCCATCATTCTGATTTACCAACATGCCATTCCTTCATCTTCACTCAATCAAAAACGTCTCCCCTAACAGCACTCCAGGAGTACATTTACCACATGGTTCGGGAAGCCAGTTTACCATCACTTTCTGAAGGGCAATTAAGAATGGGAATTAAGGATTGGCAATAAATGCTGACCTTGCTTCAATGCTCACATCCCATGAATGAATTAAAAATATACATGCTTTCTGTAGCTACCTATTACTGATTGAGCGATCTCATCCAGCTCATTACTCAATATTTAATGTATACATTTATCATCGGCTTTTTTTCAGCGAATAGTTCAATCATTCTACTGGATAAAATTTTGTTGCTCAATCCCAGTGTCATGGCAATTCTTCAGAATTGTTTTAGATATTTTTCATTCCAACATAATTTTGTAAAATTCCACATGATGCGGTATAAATTTAGTTTGTCCTGCACAATCGCATAACTCAGAAAGGAAATTATTTATGGGGTTGCAAAGAAGTGCTCCAATTTCATGGGAATCCCAAGTTTGCCTGCATTAAAACCGTGGAAATCAGTGTGCATTCAAAATGTGAAAAATGATATATATTTGTAACTTAATATTGAAGTATTATAATTGGCACCAAGTTACTAGGTAAAGGAAAGGGTAATCAATCAGAATTCACCCTCCAAATACTGTCTGCAACTATCCTCTCCCTTAGTAAATTTGCATAAACATTAGGATCAGGCTCAGCTGTGCTGTCATACAGAGGAGTATTTTGTCAACAACTAAATGTTAGGCCACCGTGAATAACTACCATTTTGGTGAGTTATTGGAAGTTGCTCAGCAAGGATTCAATGGGGACAGAATTCAATAGCCTCGGAAAATGCGTGCAGGGACCATGTTAACTTCATGCTGCCTGCTAGTTTACCTATGTGCTGCATGCAGCCAGTGCGAAATGCACTGTTGCATGGTTGCATGTCTGAGCAGAGGACTGAAGTTCTTGCAACGCCAGCACAACTTAAAGCTCGTCTGCATGACTTAATGCCAGTCACAAGCCAGGAGTGTGATGGAATATTCTCCACTTGTTTGGATGAGTGCAGCTCCCGCAACACTCAAGTTTGACACCATCCAGAACAAAGCAGCCCACTTGATTGGCACCCCATCCACAGACATTCACCACCAACAAAGTGTAGAACAGTGTGTACCATCTACAAGGTGCACTGCAGGAACTCATCGAGGCTCCTTGCACAGCACCTTCCAAACTAATAACCATTGCATCTAGAAGGAACTTCCACCTGGAGGTTTCCCTCCAAGCCACGCACTACCCCGACTAGGAAATATATTGTTGTTCCCTCACTGTCCCTGGGTGAAAATCCTGGAAAATAAATGCTGGCCTAACCAGCAACACACACGTCCCAAGAATGATTTTTTAAAATCAAACTAAGGTGACAAATATGCACCCATATCTGAGCATGGCGGTTGTGATTCCTGACTGAGCAGCGTGTGATGATAGAGGAGTTTTTGTTTGTAAAATTAGATGTGTTTTAAAGTTACCAAGGCAAGTTTTTTAATGGTGGCTTTTATTGCAAGATTCTAGCAATGCAGATTCTGTATTAGAATGTCACAAATGACTAGGAAGGTGGAATGTAATGGAGAAGAGAATTGGAATCTGAGAAAGTTACTGGTCAACCCATCAAAAGCAAATGCATCCCATAGGCCTCCTCCCTGCCTCTCCACGTCATCCTCCTCCTCCTCCTCCTCCCTTCCTGCAGAGCTTTCCCTCTCCTCTGCCTTGGCACTGGAGTGACAGAAGGGGAGCCACTGCAATTAAAGCCCCCATACTTGCTGTTGTCTTTGTGTGGACAGCTCACCAAATCCATCATGCCCCCCGTGAGGATGCAATAATAGTCCCACAACACCTCTGTTACAATCAGGTGAGGAGGGAGTCGAATGGATGCCCTCATTTTTCTCTCTCCTTGTTTGACCACAGCAGGTTTTGTTTAAAAAGCATATACTTGCCAATCCAGTCAGTTAATGTGCTGTGACCATAAAAGATACAGTTGGACAAGTTTCCTTGAGTTTTTAAAAAGAAAAGAGGATAGTTTGTATTGTACTTTACCCAGGTGGGAATTTTCCGGTTCTGCCTGCAGCCAGGATTTTCCAGAGCCACCGAAAGTCAATGGACTTTCCGCCGGGTCTCCAAATTTTCGACAGGACCTGAAAATCCCAGCGGTTGAAGTAAAATTATAAAAATAACTCCAACTTTGTCTCTCACACAAACGCACTCAAATTTCACGAACATGCAAATAGGTTACAGAGTTGGGAGGGTAGATACAGTAATTTAGAGGCCAACTTCCGGTGGCAACGTGGAGCTCACAAGGTAGCTCCCGTTAGAGTCCCTGTTTTTGGTCCTTTTCACCTGTTTCCCAGGGGTAATTTGCGGACAGATGCTTCCAATTGAAAGCCTTTTGATGGGTGACATCTTGCAGGTAGATGGAAGGTACTCGAATGACCCCTACTCCAGAGCTCCTGGCCAGTGGAAAAAAGTTGCAGATGCATTGATCTATTATCTACAGATAAGTTGATGTGTCAGTTGCAGCACTCGAGGGGATAATGTATGAATATGGGGAGAAGGCCAGTCATCTCTTGGCCGGTCAGGTCAGGCAGAAGGCAGCATCGCAAGGGATTGTTCAGATTCGGGATTCGGGTGGCAGACTTATGTCGGCATCGGAAAAGGTTAACAGGGCTTTTGAGGCTTTTTAAAGGAATCTCCATAGATCAGAGCTGCCTGGAGAGGAGTTGGCTATGCAGGAGTTTCTGGAGGGGCTTGAGTGTCCTATGGTGGAAGGGAGGAGGAAAATCAGGAAAGGTTAGAGGAGCCATTGGGGGTGGAGGAGGTCGATGTAGTGATATCATGGTTGTATTGTAATTCACCAACTGACCACAAGGAGTCTCATTAGTATATAAGTGAATGTTAGAGTCGGGTGACCTCAGACTGACAAGGAAGCTGGGAGAAAGTTTGCTTGTGCATGTTAATACTGTTATTCATCTGTTGTTTTTTTTATAGCTGAACCACAGTTAATGTTAATAAATCTTTTATACAGCAGCACCACCCACAGCTGCAGACTGGCGAGATGACCTTTCGGAATTTCTCCACTTGGAGAAGATAAAATACGCCGTCCGAGGGTCAAAGGAAGGCTCCCTTACTGCATGTGGGCAATTTTTCAGTCTGTTCCAAAACCTGTTTGAGGCCAACAACAGACAGTTGTGGGAAAACTGGAAGGAGTAGAGAGGGGGGGGAAAAAACCAAAAGACCAGGAGCAACACCAAGGACGCACAACCCAGGAGGGAGGGGGGGAAGGGGGCAGAGAGTTGACCAGGGAGGATAGCAAGGGGGGTGGGCAGGGGGACACGGGGAGGGGTTAGGGAAAGGAGGGCTGGGGGGGTGCAGGGGGAAGGGGGAGGACACGCCAAACTTGACGGCAACAATCTGTAAATAAAGTAAAGTAAGATAAATGCCTTTTTGCGTTGCACTGTACAATAAATAAACACTTACGTCAATGTACATAATGTTGAAAATGCCAATAAAAAGATTCTTTAGAAAATAAATAAATTGTTTATAGCTTTAGCTACAAGTGTTCTTGTAATATAAATCAGGCCATCCAACAAGTACAATATATGGTACTGGGGCTGGATGGTATTAAACACTGAGGAAAAACTATCAGCCTGCCACGAGGTGCGCAGATATTTGAAGATTTTGCAGACTGCTAGAATGAAACACGTGGATTCCTTGAAGCCACCGATGAGTCTCAGCTTTCATGGTAATGTAGACAGCAACTGCCGGGTGTTTAAACAACAATTTAATCTGTTTCTTACTGCAGCAAATTCAGGAAATTAATCAGATGTGTGTAGCGATGCTCCTAACAGCAGCAAGCAGGGCCTGAAGCAATTGTTGTGTTTAATACGTTTAAATTTGCAAATGATGAAGACAGTAAAGATTTCAACGAAGTAATTTGAAAATTACCCCCAGAAAGAATGACATTTATGAACGCTATGTGTTTAGATCACGTTTACAGAAGACAGAAGAGTCTTTAGATCATTTCATCACTGATTTAAAGTTAAAAGCTAAAACCTGTAATTTTCCTGCGTTGGAATCTTCCATGATCCAGAACCAAATAGTGTTTGGTGTGAATGAAAATAAGCTGAGGGAATGGTTACTGAGGGTATCGGAGCTGTCATTGGAACAAACAGTTAAGATTAGTCAGGCTCACGAGCTGGCAGCACAGCATTCTAAAATGTTTCTCAGTAATGGTGCAGTCTTCTTGGAGGAAAGCATCCCGGTTCCCTCCCTTTTTCCAAAAAGGCGGGAAACTTGCAAAAAAAGGTGGGAAAGTTCTTGCAGCTCCTTGCACACCAACAAACAGGTTAAAGATCAGGAGGAAGTAGTTCTGAGTAAAAGATGTGATAAAAGGCACAAATTAAGGCAGTGTCCAGGGTGGGTATACAGGGATAAAGCACAAGAATGTGCTGAGGGTTTTGGCCAAGGTTATCACGACCAGTACAGGCCTGGAGGGCCGAATGGCCGGTTCCTGTGCTATATTGTTCTTTGTTCTTCTTTTTCTGGCAAGTTTTGTCCCAGATGCAAAGGAAAAAAATCACTTTGCTCAGAATTGTCACTCTGAGCTCAACCCCAGATCAGTCAGCACACTGGAGGACATCTCAAGTGGTGAAACATAATTGTTTGTTGGAGTAGTAGCAGAGAAGAATAATTTTTGGAGACATCAAAAAATTCTCCAGCACTTAAGAGAATGCAAACTGATTATCCATTTAAAATAAATGCGGTTGATGAGGACTGATGGCTGCTACCACTTGAAGTGAATGGTACAGTGGTCCACTTGAAGTTAGATACTGGTGCCAAAGCCAATTTAAACAGTATGACTGATTTTAAAAATCTAAAAATTCAGCTGATTAGAAGAAATTACAAAATATCTCTGAGAGATTATAATGGTTCAAGCAATAAATGTTATGGTGCTTGTGACAGGAGTGTGGTGGTGAAGAGCACAGTTTTTTCCGTACCATTCTGTATGGTATCCAAGGGCATGGATTCATTATTAGGTGACCAGTCCTGTGAAGAATTAGGTCTAGTGCAGTTGGTATATAGTATCCACAATGGATTGGATCAACACTCCAACTATTCTGGGAACATTATCAGCAATTCAGCGATGTGCTCACAGGTTTTGGTACACTACCATTCACCTACAAGGCACAACTCAAAGAGGGTTCAAAACCTGTGATCCAGGCACCAAGAAGACCACCTGCTCCTCTTCGGGATTGCCTCAAAAAGGAGCTGGACAGAATGACAAAATTAAAAGTAATCAGAATGATAGAAGAACCTACCGATTGGGTAAATTCCATGGTATGTGAAAAGAAAAGGACTTGCGACATTTGCATCTGTATGGATCTCAAAGATCTTAACGAGAATATCAAAAGAAATCACTACCAAACACTAAAGTGTGAGGAAATCACATCTGAGATGGCTGACACACAATTCTTTACAAAACTTGACACATCTCAAGCGAAAGCTAGAGGAATAAAGTTCAAAATACTGCATTTTTAATAAGTCATTTGGATGCTACTGTTTTATGAGAATGCCGTTTAGCAAAATTACGGCATCAGAAATTTTTCACCATGCCTTGGATTACATAATCAAAGGCATCGAAGGTGAACATGTGTACGTTTATGATATCATCGTTTGGGGCTCAACCATAGAAGAGCACAATCCGTGCTTAAAGTTCTACTGAGCGTCAGGAGAAGTGGGCTGAAGCTCAACAAGCAAAAGTGCCAATTTAAAGTAACTGAGGGGTTGGATTCTCCGCAGCCCTGTGCCGAAATAGCAGCCGGCGCTGGGGCGGAGAATCCAGTTTCATGCCGTAATCGGGCCCAGCGCCAGTTCGGGGATTCTCCGGGACCAGAAAATCGGCGTGACCGCGGAGTATGCCATGCAACAGGAGGCCCATTGACAGAGGCCCGCCCAGCAATCCGCAGCTAAAGCTGTGAGATTTAGTCCGGGTCCCTGCTAGCCCCCTGCAGGACACTGAATTAGCTCAACATGTTTCTTGGAATTTCTGGAGTAAAACTCCACTGCTTTTACGCCGGCGTGGGGGACATAGTCCCATTTTGGGAGAATCCAGCCCGACGTCACATTCCGAGGTGACAAGCTCTAATCACATGGCATTGAACCTGACAAGGATGAAATCCAAGCAATTCTCAACATGCTAAAACCACATGAGAAAAAAACCATCTTAAGAGTGATGGGTATGATCAATTTTATAGGGAAATTCATTCCAAATCTGTCAGCAACAGCAACACAGGTACGTGACCTCCTGCACAAGGATTTCACTTGGACTGAGCAACATGAGCAAGAGTGGAATAAGCTCAAGACTTCACTAACCACCATCCAAGTTTTCACTTTTTTTGACCCATCTAAGTAGATTAAAGTGTCAGCAGTGTGTCAAAGGATGGTCCAGGAGCAGTTTGTCTGCAACTCGAGCATGACGATTAAAAACCAGTCGCATATGCGTCACGATCGATGTTGACAACAAAGCAGAGGTACGCTCAAATGAAAAAAGAATGCCTGGGTTTAGTTGTAGGCTTGGTGAAATACCACACCTACATCTATGGGCTTCCAACTTTCACAACATCATCCCTTGGTTAACATCATCAACAAGAATCTCAACCAAATGTCTCGGCACATTCAGAGGTTGATGGTGAAGTTACAACACTATGACTTCAATCTCATCTCCATGCCAGGCAAATATTTGTTCTTAGCAGATGCATTATCGAGAGTGCCGATACAAAATATTAGCAGTGAATTTGCTGAAGATGTAGATCCAAATGTCAATCTTATTTCCACACTACTACCAGTATCAGATACAAAACTACATGATGTCCAAGAAGAGACCAGGAAGGATCAAACTCTTTAAGAGATGATGGGGAACATCAACTCACACTGGCCCAGAGGTCAATGTGTGGAATTCTACAATATAAGATCTGAACTCAGTATCATTAATGGAGTGGTGCTTCGCTTGAACACTATAGTTATAACTAAATCTCTTTGCAAGGAATAACTTAAGAGGATACACGAAGGACATCTCGGGATTGGGAAGGGTAAACGGAGATCTTGTGACTCTGTTTACTGGCCAGGTATAAACCAGGATATTGACAGGATGGTCAGTTGCTGTGACACATGCCAGACGCGTCACTGAAAGCAAACAAGAGAAACTAAAAGATTATTTAATGATCATAGACTATTTTTCAAACTACCCCGAGATGGCTCAACTGTCAAGCATAAAGGCCAGCAGTGTAATACTGCAATACCAAGTCACTTTTTGCTAGACACAGAATTCCGCAAGTCATCGTGAGTGACAATGGCCCTTGTTATAGCTGTAAAGAGTGGCAACACTTCACAGTCATGTATGATTTCAATCCCGTCGCGTCGAGTCCGTTGTACCCACAAGCCAATGGAAAACATATTGTTAAGCGATTGTTGAAGAAAGCAATGGACAGCCAATCTGATTCATATCTCGTAAAATCACGTTACAAATGATTACTGTTGTCACAGGGTAGATCGGCAGCAGAGTTACTCACGAATAGAAGGTTGAGTCCCACACTTTCATACTTGACAAAGAAGGATGAGAATGCAGTGGAACTGCATGAAATGCAAAACATTAAAGCAAAACAAAAGCAGTTATATGATAGAATGTCTAGAAGTTTACCACCTCTGAGTAGTGATGACATTGTGAGAGTAGACGATTCAGGCAATTGGTCGAGAAAAGCCATTGTACTTGAAGAAGTAGCACTTAGTTCCTGCACTCTACAGACAGAGGATGGGTTGGTTTTAAGAAGAAATCGTCGCGCACTCTTGAAAACAAGAGAATTCTTTCACAACAACGTGATGGATGACGAATCTACGTCAGACTCAACGCAAGCTGCAGTGTCAGATACTTCAGCAGTTCCTGAGCATGAGAATGTCATTGAGAACATTGAAACTAGAAGTACTGAGCAGCAAGGTCAACTTTGAGAACCGGAGTCAGAAGAAAACCTGATCAACTCAATTTTGTAGATTTAGGCTATTTGTACATTCTTTGCTTGCTGTTCTTGTGTGTGTATATATATATTTGTTAAACCAGTTTTAAAAATTTTAAAGAAAAAAATTAATACTGTTAGATTAGGGCTTAAGTGGAGCTTAAGTTGGGTGTTCTTTCTAAGGGCCGTGGCAGACTCGATGGGCCAAATAGCCTCCTTCTGCACTGTAAATTCTATGATTCACAGGCTAATGATATCACATGTAAATACACTGATGATAATGTATTAATTTATTCCTTCAAAGCAAAGGGGATGTAGTGATGTCATGGTTGTGTTGTAATTCACTAACTGACCACTAGGAGTCTTATTAGTATATATGTGAATGTTAGAGTCAGATGGCCTCAGACTGCCTAGGAAGCTGGGAGAGAGGTTGCTTGTTCATGACCTTACTGTTATCCATCTGTTGTTTTGTATATAGTTCACCAGCAGTTAATGTTAATAAGTTGTTTGTAGCTTTAGCTACAAGTGTTCTTGTAATATAAATCAGGCCATCCGGCAAGAACATTACAGTTTGGACAACTATTGGGTGAATGCAGATGGGGAAGGAACTGGGTCCGAATGGGTTCTGGTGGAATTTTTTTTCCTTTATAAATTTAGGGTACCCAATTATTTTTTTCCAATTAAGGGGCAATTTAGCGTGGCCAATTCACCTACCCTGCACATTGTTTTGATTGTGGGGGTGTGACCTACACAGACATGGGGAGAATGTGCAAACTCCACATGGACAAAGACCCGGGGCCGGGATAGAACCCGGGTTCACGACGCCGTGAGGAAGCAGTGCTAACCACTGCGCCACCGTGCCGCCAAATGTGACATTTTTAAAAGATTTTGCTGATTGACTGGTAACGTTATTGGTGGAGATGTTTGAGGATTCAGTAGCGTGGGGATCTGTTCCAGAGACAATGATGCAAGCATCCATCTCGCTTCTGCTAACGAAGGATAAGAACCCGGTGGAGTGAGGGTCGTACCTTTCGATTTCTTTATTAAATGTGGATGCCAAGAGTTTGGCCAAGGTTTTAGCACTGAGGTTGGAGGAGTGGCTCCCTCAGGTTATTGGTCAGGATCAGGCGAGGTTTGTGAAGGGCCGACTGTTGCCATCTAATGTGAAGCAGCTTTTAAACACGGTATTGTCCACTGCAGAAGGGACAGAGCAGAAGGTTATTGTAGCGTTGGATGCCGAGAAAGCTTTTGATTGGGTAGAATGGAGATATTTGTTTGCAGTGTTAGAGCGGATTAGGATAGGCCTAAATTTGTGTCATGTTATGACAAGGCACCTAAGGCCAGTGTCCGTATAAATAACAGAAGTTTGGGATACTTTCATCAAGGGAACGAGACAGAGGTGCCTGATATCCCGCCTCTTGTTTGCATTGGCATTTGAGTCTTTGGCCATTGCCCTTCGGGCCTTGGATAAGCGGAAAAGGATAATGAGGGTGGGGGAGGGATGGCATCGTGCACAGAGTGTCCTTGTACGCTGATGATCTTCTTTTGTACGTGTCGGATCCAATCCCCACAATGGGTGATATCATGGTGCTGCTGAAGTGTTTTGGGGCTTTTACAGGGTGCAAACTGAATTGGGAGAAAAGTGAGCATTTTCCGGTCACTCCGCCGGGGAGCGGAGCTAATCTGTGGGTGTTGCCATTCTGTTTAATAGATTCTCATTTTAGCTATCTGAGGGTACAGGTAGCTCGGAATTGGGCCAAACTTCAGAAATTGAATTTTACAAGTTTGGTGAGCAGGATTAAGGCTGACTTACAGAGGTGGAATAGTCTTCCTCTGTCCTCTGGCAGAATTCAGTCAGTGAAGATAAATATTTTGCCACAGTTTCTCTTTCTGTTCCAGCGTTTGTCGGTTTTTCTGCCAAAATTATTTTTTGGGGAGTGGAGAAATTAATTTTGTCATTTATTTTGGTGAATAAAGTAGCTGGGATTTGGAAAACGGTCCTTCAGAGGGACTGGCTGTCAGGGGACTTGGTGTTGCCGAGCTTGATATATTATTACTTTGGAAATGCTGACAAGGTGTTGGAGCCGTGTGGAGATTCTGAGCTGTATGGGCGTGGATGGAGTCGGGGTCATGTAGGGGTCGAGGTTAAGGGCATTAATAACAGCCTCATTGCCGTTTTCTCCGCGGAAGTATTCAACGAGCCCAGTAGTCTCAACATTGAAGATATAGATACAGTTTTGGCAGCACTTTGAAGTGAAGGCAGTATTGAAGTTGGTGCCGATCTGTGCGAACCACAGGTTTGAGCCGATGAGGCTGGTTGCTAGCCTTAGGGGATTGGATGAGAAGTGGGTGAAGGAGATGAGGCACTTGTTTTTGAAGGGGCAATTTGCGAGTTTTGAGTTGTTGGAGAAATTGGGCTTTCACAGGTGAATACGTTTAGGTACCTACTGGTTCGTAATTTCGCCAAGGTGTTTCCGATATTCCCGGTGGTGCCGTCGTCCTTGTTGCTGGAGAGGGTATCGTCGCTGGCAGAGTTGAAGGAGGGGAGTACATCAGGATTATGGCAGAAGCTGCGGTGGGGGTGAAGGCTAACTGGGAGGAGGAATTGGGGTTGGAGCTGGAGGAGAGGGTGTGGTGAATGCAACATCATCATGTGCAAAGTCAGGGTTGATACAGTTGAAGGTAGAGCATAGGGCACATTTGACCAAATCCAGGATGAACAGCTTGTTTGGGAGTGGAGGATGAGTGTGAGCATTGTGGGAGGTGCCCGATTAATCATGTGCACCTGTTCTAGTCCTGTCCTAAGCTCACGAGGTCCTGGGTCTCCTTCTTTGGCACCATGTCAGTGATTCTACAAATTGAACTGAAGCTCTGTCCCTAGGGAGCCAAATTTTGGGAATCGGACCTGCCGGAGCTGCAGACGGGGGAGGGGGCTTATATCCTGGCCTTCACCTTGCTGATTGCTCGAAGGTGGGTGCTACCGGGATGGAGGCCAGCTTCTCTGCCCAGTGCCTCAGTGTGGCTGGGGGATTTCATGTAATTTTTATATCTCAAAAAAAATATTTATATCTCACTAAGTGCCATGGCAGGGATGGGGATGCAGAGTGTTTCCCGCTGTAGAGACTACCAGGAACTTGTGCCCTATCATATGGCCACGGCTACATCAATTATGCAGTCGGGGGTTTCCCGATGTTTATCAAGGCGGGGTGGGCCAGATGGCACATTCTGATGGTAACTGCAGGAGGAGACAGGGTCAGTCAAGCTTCCCACCACTTGGACGAATGCCAGGAAGAGGTGCCTACGAGGTTCAAGTCTAAAGATGAGCCTCTGAAATTGGCCTTCCAAGTGATGCTGGAGAGACAGCAAGAGATGGAGGAAGGTCAGGCAGAGATATCAGAGGCTCTCAACAGAGTAACACACGAGGCACACAAACTGGGATTGTTTTCCCTGAAAGACGGAGGCTGAGGAGCGACCTGATAGAAATTTATGAAATTATGAAAGGTATGGATAGGGTGAACAGTTGGAGGCTTTTTCCCAGGGCGGAGATGGCAATTACAAGGGGGCACAAGTCCAAAGTGAAGGGGGAAAGGTTCAGTGCAGATGTACGGGGGAGGTTTTTTACACAGAGGGTGGTGGTGGCCTGGAATGCACTGCCAAGTGAGGTGGTTGAGGCAGATACGTCAGCAACCTTTAAGACTTTTCTGGATAGGCACATGAATAGACGGGGTATAGAAGGATACAGGCAGTTGGTCTAGATTGGGACATGTGATTGGTGAAGGCTTGGAGGGCTGAAGACTCTGCTCCTGTGCTGTACTGTTCTTTGATCATTGAGGCAAAGGAGCCCGTCAGCCTGCCAGCTGATGAAGTTGTGCCCACCTGTGGATGCATGAAGGTCTCCATGGGGAAGGTGGCAAACTCCATGGAGAACCTAGTCCAGCAGATTTTGCCGGAGATGAACATATAGCTGCACTCCATCGTTGCAGCCATATATAAGCTTCTGCGGTGCTACACGGGAGGGTAAGGGACGCCTTGACCTCCCTCCAGGTGCTCCTTTCCCTCTAGGCACCGAAAGGAAGGAGGAGCAGCAGTTGGATGCCCCTTCTACTCTGGACTCTGTGGTGGCCTAAGGTCCTTCTGAATCCGCCTTGCCTGTGACCCTGTCAACCTTGTTCCCTGTGACCACAGTGGGAGCAGCTGGCCCACAGCCTGGCCTCCCTCAGCTTCCCTGTCAGAGCTAGTGTCTAAGAATTATGACAAGGTCAAAAAAGTCTATATGAATTGGTTCCCGAAACATTTAGGCAATGTTCTTTGGAGAAAACTAAGCTGTCAGCAGATGTGATAAGGGGGGGGGGGGGGGGGGGGGGGGGGTTAGGATGGAAGAGGGGGGTTCGAGCAAGATAGTTGAGGCGTGCCTTAATTAAGTGTTTTTTTTTAAAGGATAATGTGATTGTGGATGCTTTGCCATGCATTTAAGTGTTGACTAGTTACCAATGTAGAGACTGGAAGGAAACCTGTTTATTTGGGATGGATAGGTGTTTGTGACATATGACGTGCATCGCTCATAATGAAACGTCCATGCCCTGAAGTTTTATTCTTTTATGGAGGGGAAGGTATAAGGGTCCTTCCAGTTTATTTAGTCTATTTCCTAATTTCCCATTTTATTTATTTTTCCCGTTACATTTTTGATCCATGGATGATATATGAACATGTGTCTTTAAGGCAGTCTGTATCTTTAATTCAAACAGAAGGATTAAGAAGACTGCTGTTTTCGAATGGCTCTCATCAGTGATTACTCAGTTTGATTGATTTGGTTGATGGGCAATACATTGGTCACAAAAGGCTGTGCTCTGCCTGGTAATGGATGGTGATGGATTGGATCTTATCCCACTGAAATAGTTCAGAGGCCTAAGGAGCTTTCAGTTTCATTTTGGCAGCAGGTAGGTAAGCATTCCAGCCGAATCCTCTCCAGATAGGTGTTGCAAACTCTCTCCTAAATGATCCAGCTAAACTCTCTCCATCAGTCCACTGTGAGGGCTGAATCTCTCTCTGCAAGATTGGGTGTTATTCTCTGAAGACTGCAAAGGCTGAAAGTCAAACTGTGAGCTGAAAGCAAGGTTTGATGTGAAATAAAGTGTCTTTACAGAAAGATATAGGCCTGGTTGTGAACCTTGAGCTGAAGGCCCAGCTTGGTAAGAAATAAAGTATCTCTCCAGAAAGCCTGCTGCCAAGCATACTAAATGTTCTAACCTACTGGGACCTTGAATGAATGGCTCTGCAAAGAAGTCCATTACCAGCTATAAACCAGAGGCCTTGGTCAACCAGCGTGCTGTGAGGAAAGCATGTTAAAGAACCACCATTTGAAGCAAGACTCTTATCTTTATTATTTTTACCTCTTCCCCCCCTTTGTATTTGTCTATTTTCTGTGTGGGGGTCGAGGATGACAGGGGCTGGTTTAGCTCACCAGGCTAAATTGCTGGCTTTTAAAGCAGACCATGCAGGCCAGCAGCACGGTTCGATTCCCGTACCAGCCCCCCCGGACAGGCGCCGGAATGTGGCGACTAGGGGCTTTTCACAGTAACTTCATTGAAGCCTACTCGTGACAATAAGCGATTTTCATTTTCATTTCATTTTCATGAGACAGTTAAACGGAGACAGTACGTTGGCTTGTTGTTATCCAGTTGTGATTACTGCATATTCATCATCATTCTTGTTATAAATAAACGGTAATTGTGTTTCTACTTACAAACCTGGTGACTGTAATTATTGGGCAGACAAGGGCCAAAGTTTTCAGGATTTTTTTATAAGAAATATTGGTTAATTCACTGGCGTTACGACTCTGGGTCACATGGGGCTGGAATTGATCATACAAACTTGCCCAGGGTGGTGTAACACTGTCACTTGTGTTGCGTGAATATTACTTGCAACCTGTCAGCCCAAGCCTGGATATTGTCCAGAACCTTCTGCATTCCCACTTGGACTGCTGCAGTGTCTGAGGAGTCGCAAATGGTGCTGAACATTGTGCAATCAGGAGCGAACAGCCCCATTTCTGACCTTATGATGGAAGGTCTTTAATGAAGCAGCTGTAGATGGTTGGGCCGAGGACGTTGCCCTGAGGAACTCCTGAAGTGATGACCTGGAACTGAGATGATTGACCTCCAACAACCACAACCATCTTCCGTTGTGCTTGGTATGACACGAATCAGCGGAGTTTTTCCCCCTGGTTCCCGCTGACTTCAGTTTTGCTAGAACTCCTTGCGTTCACTCTCAGTCAAACACTCTAACCTCAAATCTGGAGTTCAGCTCTTTTGTCCATGTTTGCACCAAAGCTGTAATGCAGTCACTCATGAGATGAGTAAGCTTGTGGGAACCGAAAATGAGCATAAGTGAGCAGGTTATTACTAAGCAATTTCCACTTCATAAATGATCCCTTCTGACACTTTGCTGATGATTGAGTGTAGACTGAGGATTTGGATTGGATTGGATTTGGATTTTGTTCATTGTTACAGTGAAAAGTATTTTTCTGCGAGCAGCACAACAGATCATTAAGTACATGAAAAGAAAAGGTAATAAAAGAAAATACACAGGGGCTGGTTTAGCACAGGGCTAAATAGCTGGCTTTTAAAGCAGACCAAGGCAGGCCAGCAGCACGGTTCAATTCCAGTATCAGCCTTCCCGAACAGATGCCGGAATGTGACATTAACTTCATTTGAAGCCTACTTGTGACAATAAGCGATTTTCATTTCATAATAGGGCAACACAAGGTACACAATGTTACTACATAACACCGGCATCGGGTGAAGCATACAGGGGTGTAGTGTTAATGAGGTCAGTCCATAAGAGGGTCGTTTAGGAGTCTGGTGACAGTGGGGAAGAAGCTGTTTTTGAGTCTGTGCTAATTCTCAGACTTTTGTATCTCCTGCCCGATGGAAGAAGTTGGAAGAGTGAGTAAACCAGGTGGGAGGGGTCTTTGATTATGCTGCCCGCTTTCCCCAGGCAGTGGGAGGTGTAGGTGGAGTCAATGGATGGGAGGCAGGTTCGTGTGATGGACTGGGCTGTGTTCGCAACTCTCTGAAGTTTGTTGCGGTCTTGGGCCGAGCAGTTGCCATACCAGGCTGTGATACAGCCAGATAGGATGCTTTCTATAGTGCATCTGTAAAAGTTGGTAAGAGTTAATGTGGACATGCCGAATTTCCTTAGTTTCCTGAGGAAGTATAGGCACTGTTGTGCTTTCTCGGTGGTAGCATCGACGTGGATGGACCAGGACAGATTTTTGGAGATGTGTACCCCTAGGAATTTGAAACTGCTAACCATCTCCACCTTAGCCCTGTTGATGCTGACAGGGGTGTGCACAGTACTTTGCTTCCTGAAGCCAATGACCAGCTCTTTAGTTTTGCTGGCATTGAGGGGGAGATTGTTGTCGCTACACCACTCCACTAGGTTCACTATCTCCCTCCTGTATTCTGACTCGTCGTTATTCGAGATCCGGCCCACTATGGTCATATCGTCAGCAAACTTGTAGATGGAGTTGGAACCAAATTTTGCCACGCAGTCGCGTGTGTACAGAGAGTATAGTAGGGAGCTAAGTATGAAGCTTTACGGGGCCCTGGTATTGAGGACTGGTCTGTGGGTTAGAAAGTCAAGGATCCAGTTGCAGATTGAGGAGCCAAGTCCTAGGTTTTGGAGCTTTGATGAGCTTGGCTGGGATTATGGTGTTGAAGGCAGAGCTGTAGTCAATAAATAGCAGTCTGATGTAGGAGTCCTTGTTGTCAAGGTGCTCTAGGGATGAATGAAGGGTCAGGGAGATGGCGTCTGCTGTGGACCGGTTGCGGTGGTATGCGAATTGCAGTGGATCAAAGCATTCTGGGAGTGTGGAGTTTTTTTACACAGAGGGCAGTGTGTGCCTGGAACTTGCTGTCAGAGGAGGTGGTGGAAACAGGGATGATAGTGACATTTAAGGGGCATCTTGACAAATACATGAATAGAATGGGAATAGAGGGATACGGACCCAGAAGTGTAGAAGATTTTAGTTTAGGCGGGCAGCATGGTCGGCACAGGCTTGGAGGGCCGAAGGGCCTGTTCCTGTGCTGTACTTTTCTTTGTTCTTTGTTCTTTGTGATGCGCTTCATGGTCAACCTCAGTAATTGGCAGAAATTGGCCGGGTTGGATTTGTCCTGCTTTTTACATACAAGTTATACCTGGGTATATTTTTTAAATAATAATCTTTATTGCCACAAGTAGGCTTACATTAACACTGCAATGACGTTACTGTGAAAAGCCCCTAGTCGCCTTCCCGGGTACACTGAGGGAGAATTCTGAATGTCCAATTCACCTAAGAAGCATGTCTTTCGGGTCTTGTGGGAGCAAAATCGGAGCACCCGAAAAAAACCCACTCAGGCACAGGGAGAGCGTGCAGACTCCACACAGTTACCCAAGCCGGGAATCGAACCTGGGACCCGGCAGCTGTGAAGCAAGTGATAACAACTGTGCTACTGTGCTGCCACATTGCCGCGTAGTGTCAGTATTATAGCTGTACTAGAACAATTTGGCTAAGGGTACAGCAAGTCCTGAAACACAAGCCTTCAGTACTATTACTGGGATAGTGTCAGGGCCCATAACCTTTGCAGCATCCTGTGCCTTCAACCATTTCTTGATATCACATAGAGTGAATTGAATTGACTGAAGACTGGCATCTGTGATGCTGGGGACCTCCGAAGGAGGCCAAGATGGATCACCATTCAACACTTCTGGCTGAAGATTGTTGCAAGTGCTCTACCTTTATCATGGCTAGATTATTCCAGTGCAAATTGGTTCAATCATGTGTTATGGGCCAGGGATTAGAGAACCCCAAAGTGTATCATGGAGTTCACCTGACCCACAACTTTTAATAGATTGTGGTATGGGGAGCACACGGCCCACTCTACAGGTGTGCTACAGCAGAAATGGAAAAGTATTTTTTAAAGAAAAACAATGTTTATTCTATGAAGTCAAGTTAATGTTTTTAAAACATAGTGAACATCATAGCAACCATCAATTCAAATACAACCCCCAAAGAATACAACACTAAGTAATCCTTAATCAATTCCCAAACAACATTCAGAAGACAAAAGACCCTTTTAACACAATCAGGTTTAAATTCATTATTGAGAGCAGCTACCAGTTTGAAAATCCCAAATGAACATTCATAAACTTCCAGAGATTCATACACATCCTGCTGTGATTTCAGCTTCTCCAAAACTAAAATGAAACCAAACCCACCCTGCAACAAAAAGCCTAAAGCGAAAGTAAAAAGCTGACAGACAGCCCAGCTCCACCCACTCTCTGGCATCACTGCAGTAATAAACACCCATTTCTTAAAGGTACTCTCACTACAGATACTTATATACACACCCGTTTATAAACACCCATTTCTTAAAGGTACTCTCACATGACACATGCCGAGCAATTCTTCTGTCAGCCAGGTTCCCATTTTCCAATGATTTGACTTCACCCAGTTGAGTATCCAGGTAATTGGCTGGATATTTTTCTACTGGAATGGGTAATGCACCTCATTCATACTCCTCCAGGTTAATGTTCCTGGTGCAGTTTTGCAGAAAGTTTGGGCTGGATACTCCGGTCGCCGATGCCAAAATCGCTTGCGGCAAACGGGAACAGCCGGAGAATCCGAGTTCCCGACCCAATCGGGGGCAGCGCCGCTTTCGCGATGCTCTGCCCCCTCCAAAACGTTGTATTCAGAGAGTATGCCGCGCCATGTATCGACGGCCTCAAAGGCCCGACCCCGATGCTCTGCCCCCGACCGGCTGAGTTCCCGACAGCGTGAGACACGTGTGGTCTCACTCATCGGGAACTCGGTGTGGCGGCTGCGGACTCAGTCCAGCGCTGTCACAGTCAGGCGAGGGCCGATCCACGAGCAGGGGGGTACATTATCCGGGGCTGGGGCACTGTGGGGGCCCACGAGCAAGCCAAAGGGGGTGCACTATTTCGTGGGCCTGGTCCGCGTGCGGTGGCCGCCTTGTAGCACATTGAGGCCGCTGCACGCTGCCGCCATGCGCTTGCGGGCCACGGACCCAGCATTTCTCCGGGGCGTATCAGCAGCTGGAGCCGGGTACTCTTTGCTGCCGTCCTGCTAGCCCCCAGCAAAACAGAGAATTGGTGGCCGTTGTGCGCCCGTTTTTCTGGTGCCGTTCCCACGCCGGCGTGGGGACAAAGCCGCAGTATCGGAAAATCCAGCCCGTTGTCTCCATTTCAATGGTTTTGGAATGTAGTAGGTAAGTAACGTAAATGTGGAGCCACCTTTGATTGAATACAAGAACCAGGAGCAGGAGAAGATCATATGGCTCATCATGCCTGCTCTGCCATTCAATACAATCATGGCTGCCTGCGATACTAAGACACTGTCATGCAGTTTTAGTCTTTACAAAACCATCAATTAGGGCTTCCCAACCAGTAAATTCAAAAATCATTTTTTGATATGAAGCATGTTTCACACTTCCACACCATGCAGAATGAAACACAACAATATTAGCATTCCATTACTATGTAGTTCAAAAAATGCATAAAGACACATTCATCCTGAACCACTCACTCATCAATCTTTCACTGCTATAGCTCTGCTCTGTTTAAGCTCAAGTATCTTATCACCCTCTTTGGATGATGCACAACTATAATTGTTGGTGTTGGGGTCCAGCTTAAGGAAGGTGCTCATTTCAGAAATCCATTGTCTTCTGGCTTTTTTCTTTCTAAATCAGTATTGGGTGTTGTGTGGGGGTACAGGCCTTCACAAACATCTGATGGTAGTGCACCATAGATAATCAGTTTTTTGTGAGTTTTGGGTTTATTGGAAAAAAGTTCAATGTTGGGAGTTTTCTATAGGCCCCCCAATAGCAGCAAAGATGTGGAAGAACAGATTGGGAAATAGATTTTGGAAAGGTGCAGAAGTCACAGGGTAGTAGTCATGGGTGACTTCAACTTCCCAAATATTGAGTAGAAACTCTCTCGATCAAATAGTTTGGGTGGGGTGGTGTTTGTGCAGTGTGTCCAGGAAGCTTATCTAACACAGTATGTAGATTGTCCGACCAGAGGGGAGGCCATATTGGATTTGGTATTTGGTAATGAACCAGGTCAAGTGATAGATTTGTTAGTGGGGGAGCATTTTGGAGATAGTGACCACAATTCTGTGACTTTCACTTTAGTAATGGAGAGGGATAGGTGCGTGCAACAGGGCAAGGTTTACAATTGGGGGAAGGTAAATACGATGCTGTCAGTCAAGAACTGAAGTGCATAAATTGGGAACATAGGCTGTCAGGGAAGGACACAATTGAAATGTGGAACTTATTCAAGGAACAGATTTTATGTGTCCTTGATATGTATGTCCCTGTCAGGCAGGGAAGAGATGGTCGAGTGAGGGAACCATGGTTGACAAGAGAGGCTGAATGGCTTGTTAAGAGGAAGAAGGATACTTATGTAAGGCTGAGGAAACAAGGTTCAGACAGGGCGCTGGAGGGATACAAGATAGCTAGGAGGGAACTGAAGAAAGGGATTAGGAGAGCTAAGAGAGGGCATGAAAAATCTTTGGCGGGTAGGATCAAGGAAAACCCCCAAGGCCTTTTACACATATGTCAGAAATATGAGAATGACTAGAGCGAGGGTAGGTCCGATCAAGGACAGTAGCGGGAGATTGTGCATTGAGTCTGAAGAGATAGGAGAGGTCTTGAACGAGTACTTTTCTTCAGTATTTACTAATGAGAGGGGCCATATTGTTGGAGAGGACAGTGTGAAACAGACTGGTAAGCTCGAGGAGATACTTGTTAGGAAGGAAGATGTGTTGGGCATTTTGAAAAACTTGAAAGACCCCCGGGACTGACAGGATATATCCAAGAATTCTTTGGGAAGCAAGGGATGAAATTGCAGAGCCGTTGGCAATGATCTTTTCGTCCTCACTGTCAACAGGGGTAGTACCAGGGGATTGGAGAGTGGCAAATATCGTGCCCCTGTTCAAAAAAGGGAATCGGGATAACCCTGGGAATTACAGGCCAGTTAGTCTTACTTCGGTGGTAGGCAAAGTAATGGAAAGGGTACTGAGGGATAGGATTTCTGAGCATCTGGAAAGACACTGCTTGATTAAGGATAGTCAGCACGGATTTGTGAGGGGTAGGTCTTGCCTCACAAGTCTTATTGAATTTTTTGAGGAGGTGACCAAGCACGTGGATGAAGGTAAAGCAGTGGATGTAGTGTACGTGGATTTTAGTAAGGCATTTGATAAGGTTCCCCATGGTAGGCTTATGCAGAAAGTAAGGATGCATGGGATAATGGGAAATTTGGCCAGTTGGATAACAAACTGGCTAACCGATAGAAATCAGAGAGTGGTGGTGGATGGCAAATATTCAGCCTGGAGCCCAGTTACCTGTGGCGTACCACAGGGATCAGTTCTGGGTCCTCTGCTGTTTGTGATTTTCATTAATGACTTGGATGAGGGAGTTGAAGGGTGGGTCAGTAAATTTGCAGACAATACGAAGATTGGTGGTGTTGTGGATAGTGAGGAGGGCTGTTGTCGGCTGCAAAGAGACATAGATAAGATGCAGAGCTAGGCTGAGAAGTGGCAAATGGAGTTTAACCCTGAAAAGTGTGAGGTTGTCCATTTTGGAAGGACAAATATGAATGCGGAATACAGGGTTAACGGTAGGATTCTTGGCAATGTGGCGGAGCAGAGAGATCTTGGGGTCTGTGTTCATAGATCTTTGAAAGTTGCCACTCAAGTGGATAGAGCTATGGAAGAAGGCCTATGGGGTGCTAGCGTTCATTAGTAGAGGGATTGAATTTAAGAGCTGTGAGGTCATGATGCAGCTGTACAAAACCTTGGTAAGGCCACACTTGGAGTACTGCATGCAGTTCTGGTCGCCTCACTTTAGGAAGAATGTGGAAGCTTTAGAAAAGGTGCAAAGGAGATTTACCAGAATGTTGTCTGGAATGGAGAGTAGGTCTTATGAGGAAAGGTTGAGGGTGCTAGGCCTTTTCTCATTAGAACGGAGAAGGATGAGGGGCGACTTGATAGAGGTTTATAAGATGATCAGGTAAATGGATAGAGTAGACAGTCAGAGACTTTTTCCCCGGGTGGAACAAACCATTACAAGGGGACATAGATTCAAGGTGAATGGTGGAAGATATAGGGGGGATGTCAGAGGTAGGTTCTTTACCCAGAGAGTAGTGGGGGCATGGACTGCACTGCCTGTGAAAGTAGTTGAGTTGGAAACATTAGTGACCTTCAAGCGGTTATTGGATAGGTACATGGATTACGGTAGAATGATGGGGTGTAGATTAATTTGTTCTTAATCTAGGACAAACGTTCGGCACAACATCGTGGGCCGAAGGGCCTGTTCTGTGCTGTATTTTTCTATGTTCTATATCAAATTTCACTAGGTTGTTGTGGAGGTCAAATTTCACCAGTTTGTTGTGGAGAGAGCCTTTTGGCTTGCAGGCTAGAAGTATGTATTTTTTTATTACATGTTGTCATGGTTACCCTACCAGTAAAGTTCTCAACCCTTTAGTGGCTGTGTCCACTACCCATGGGTTTAATAGTTCCCTGTCTGGTCCTTTGATCATTATTATTTGTAGGATGACAGTGGCTAGTGAAATGTTTTTAAAACTACTGTCATATGTCTGAAGTCTCCTCCTGCACCTTCCTTCAGTGGTTCTGCAGTTCAATTGCTAGGTTTAGTTAGGTTTGAATCTTAGATCGGAATATTTGATCCTTCATCAGCAATTTCACACTGACTGCATTCGTATTTCCCTTGTCGTCTTCATAAGTGAAGTTCATATTCAGTCATATCATATTCTCCTTCCTTTAATTCAGGGATGCGTTTTTTCCCCAAAACTGTCCCATTTAACCAGAAGCTTGGAGAGCCTATAATTCCCTGTTGCTTTCTCTGTGGCAATGCCTTAGCCCATCAGAGTTGACCTGCTGACCAATCAACACCCCTTTCTCCAGTAATATAGATTGTTGTAATTGTTTTGAAAATGTCCTTTCCTTACATTTGCCCTGATGAGTGCAAGATAAAAGACTTTGGCAACATGTTTCTCTTTTCAGGGGCAGCACGGTGGCACAGTGCCGAGGTCCCAGGTTCGATCCCGACTCTGGGTCACTGTCCGTGTGGAGTTTGCACATTCTCCCCGTGTTTGCGTGGGTTTCACCCCCACAATCCAAAAATATGCAGAATTGCCCCTTAATTGGAAAAAAAAATGAATTGGGTACTCTAAATTTATTTTTTAAAATGTTTCTCTTTTCAGCAATATTCAATATATATTTATTATATTTTCTTAAAACAATAGTATCAGAGCATTGCCATCATCCTGAATATACATAGTTAAAAACAATTTGTCAACAACAGTCATTCATTATAAAAACTGGACTTAAAAGTTTCAAACATTTTCAATTCATTTTCCTTTTATTAAAATGTATGATGGTTATCAGTGTAAATGCTCTCTGTTTCATCACCAGCGATAAACCTGCTTTCATGAGAGAAGTCAATCTGTGATCACATCTAGGTTTACATACTCATTATTTTAGGCAGCATGAACAAGTCAGAATAAACAGAAAGCAACCAATGACAAAATGGTTAATGAGTATTATTAGATGGAAGTAACAAAATGTTTATTTTACTGGGAAGATAAGATAAATAATGAATCAATGCTAGGATGTATATATTGGAGGAAAGTTTGCTGTAAAATTAACATTATTTCAAGCTTGGAGTTTTCCTTGTGATTGCCTATTAGTATGAATTAAACCTGGAAAAACATAACTTAAATTTTTATGTTTTCCTTGCTTTGCATCAGTTAGAATGAAATAACCATTTGGACTATAAACTTCTCTGTGGTCAATGTCCTTGCCAGTCGATTACTGGTCACCAGACGGTTTGATTGAATGATGGAGAGTCAGTTGAATGTTTTATTTCATTCCTCGGAGGGTAATCCATAAAAGTTAATTGAGTAGTGTAGTGAAAGACTGAGGGTACCAAGC
This sequence comes from Scyliorhinus canicula, assembly GCF_902713615.1. Classification (NCBI taxonomy): domain Eukaryota; kingdom Metazoa; phylum Chordata; class Chondrichthyes; order Carcharhiniformes; family Scyliorhinidae; genus Scyliorhinus; species Scyliorhinus canicula. The sequence goes on along the minus strand of NC_052147.1, from coordinate 199,944,869 downwards.
TGGGTGACACGGTACCCAGTTGGCTTAGGGAATGAGGCGCAACCTAATGAAGCTGTGAGTATACAAGGCAATGGCATGTGTTTGCTGATCTCAGTTGCATACAACACATGGCTTCCATGTCCTTAAGTTTGGAAAGAGAAAACAAATCAGCCAACATGCCCACTGTAATATCTCGCACGGGACCTATGAGATGGGAATGCTTGCCTACCTCATGATCCTTGCAGAGTACCTGCTAGGGGCAGGGTATCTCAATCAACAAATGTATGTAAGGTCGGCCAGTAAGGCACTGACAAGAGAGGAATCCAGTAGGCATCTACCAGGTAGGGTATATATTGTTTGTGTAAATAACACTTCTCATTTCACTCGATGTGGATTCCCCGTGACCATAATAAACCCACATACCATTGCGGCAAGGGGAAAAAAAACACATAGGTACATATTCAATGAGAACAGGATTAGGTTCAACTGTGTTGAGCCCATGGTAGAACAGTCTTCTGACACCCCTTAACCAATGAAGAATGGTCAGGAGTGCTGAACAACTACAGGAGCCTGTTGAACCACATATCAAAAATCATCACTTTGACAAGAAGAGAAAATTAAGAAAGAAAACTAACATCTTCAACTAAAAATGAAGTTTATTTTCAGTTTATATTGTGCATTAACAAAGTGCATTTCTTTGTTTTCATTAATTGCATGATTAGGAACACCAAAGTACATATGCAAGCACAGACTTAATTAGAAAGCATGATTCAAACACACAATTTGTTATGGAAATATTTAAAGAAATGTAAGCAAACTTAACTGCATAATGCAATGTCTGCAAAGGAGTTTATTTTACATTATAAAATTCTGTTCCCTGAGCTGCAGAGCTGATGCAAGAATTCAAGGGAATGACTGCCAAGATCAACAAAAGCATCAATCTGACAGGAAGCATTGGCACAGGGTCAGTGGATTTCTTACATTGTAAATTATGTGTGGATAAGTATTACTTTTAAAATCTTATTCCATGACATAGCTGCAACAGAGAAGCTTACGGATGAGAAAACAAGAAAAACAAAACTAAAATCTATGCAACAGACTCAAAATATGGATAAAACAGAGCGTCTGCTGACATTCACTGATGTCATCATTAACAACAGGGGGTTCACATTACAAATTACAAGTAAGTAATTGAGGACAAGAGGAGGCTTGCATATATAAACATAGTATAAATAGTGCCCCAATGTTTTGGTCACTATAGCCCATTTTTGAGTACCATAACCACACGTTGGCTAGATGTCAATGCAGAAAAAGTTAAACAGATCAACAGGAAGTGTTGACACTCTGATGTTCTGGCTGGGAAACAAGAGCTGTTTTAAAAAATCGTAACTTAATTTTTTAACTCATCATTATTGTATGTAAGAAGGAGAATGTGCTAGCGGAGGCTTGTTTAAATGAGTCTAATGGTTTTCAGAAACACAACACAAAACATAAAGCTGTCAGTTTCCTCAAGCACAGAATTCACATGTAAATGTGACATTTAATGGCAAGTCGAACTAATTTTTCTTCAGTCCAGCTGGTTACGTGAGTAGAATTAAAACAAAAACCTGTTCAAATCTGCAGAAAACTGCAGCAAGAGGAAAGATTTCATCTTGATTCGATCCAGCATAATTTATGTTCCTTTATTTACGTTGAAAAATGATGCTAAATAAAAGGCTGATCAGAACGAATCACAATCAAAAAAGTGCAAAAATGGTATGATGTTTGAATTTTAATATTAAAACTTATTTCTATGTTTTATGCAATGATACTTAAAAAAAAATATGCAGCAGTTCTTAATAGAGCGAGAAAGCCAAATAGCATTTGACATTGTTTTTTTAGATTTGTGGAGGCATTGCCTGGAACTTGTGCCTTGTTCAGCTGGTTCTTCCTCATGCTTTGGATTGAATAGATAGATACTGGCACATAAAATCACTGGAAGTTCATTCAAATCGGCACTGTATTTACATGTGGAAATATCAACAATTCTGAAATTAAAATACAGTTTTGGAAGCTTGCACAGAGAATGTCATTGCAACAAGACTAATAACTGTACTCACAGGAATGATAGAATTTTGCATTAAGCCAGAAGGAGGTTCATGAAGGGTGTACATGTCAGCCAACAGAAGGAAAAGGGAAAATGGTTCTCTTTGGTGAAATCTCATTGTTCCTCGCTTTTCAACACTAGTCTACACAAAATTATCCGCCTTGATTTTAAACAAAAACAGAATAAGGTGCTATCAATAAGAAATCAAAGAACACGTTACCCACAAGGTCAGGCAATACTCTTGTAAATGTCTCAAATACCATTAGGTATACTTGAGAATGAATTTTACTGACAGTAATATATGTTGGTGCATACCCTAGGGTCATTCCCCAGTATATGATACAAAATTCCTTTTGCAAACCCAACTTAAGTCTAATTTAGCTGCAAAATGATTATCAAGTTGCAGTTAAACCCCTTTAAGGCTCAACCCACATTTATTATGGAGCTATATTGTTCATCTCTGGAGATTAAAGATCATAAAGGAACCTAATTTAAGGAATCTAATTTGTGAAGCTAAATCGACTTTTAAATTGTTAGCGACAAAAGTAATAATTCTAGTGTTTGCAAAGTTACGAAGGCACTAAGGTTCAGCAGATGGTACATACACAGAATCTGACTGTACCTTTTGCTGTTAGGTTGATACTTGGTTTGGGATTCTTGAAATTATGCTGTCAATGTAACAATGAATACAAATGTGCTTAATTCATAATAATCCTATTTGGTGTTACGATAATTTATTTATCATGTAAAACAATCACTATTTGCTTAGGGTGCGATTCTCCGCTCCCCACGCCGGGTGGGAGAATCGCGCGAGGGCCGGGCGAATCACGCCACGCCGTTTTGCGACACGCCGCTCGGAGAATCGGCGCTCGCCGTTTTTCCCGGCGACCGCCAATTCTCTGGCCCGGATGGGCCGAGCGGCCTGACGACCCCGACCGGTTCACGCCGGCGGCAACCACACCTGGTCGCTGCCGGCGTGAAAATCGTGCGACAGGTAAGCGTGGGGACTGTGGGGGGCGGAGAGAGGATCAAGCTCCACGGGCGTGCTCGTGAGGTGACTGGCCCACGATGGGTGCCCACCGATCGTCGGGCCGGCATCTCTAAGAGACGCACTCTTTCCCTCCGCCGCCCCGCAAGATCGCCGCCACGTCTTGCGGGGCAGCGGAGGGGAAGACGGCAATCGCGCATACGCGGGTTGGAGCCAGCCAACCTGCGCATGCGTGGATGACGTCACTTAGGCGCCGCCGGCCGCGTCATTCTCGGCGCGCCGCTTTGACGCAAGCGTCAAGGCCCAGCGCGCGAAGATTCGCGCAACGCCCCCCGAGGGGAGGAGAATAGGGGGTGAGGAGCGGCCTCCGACGCCGGAGTGAAACACTCCGGGTTTCACTCCGGCGTCAGCCGTTGCGGAGAATCGCGCCCTTAGTCTCCTAAAAGTGTTTTTTTTTATTTGAACGTCTGGGCGGTACGTTGGTGCAGTGGTTAGCACTACTGCCTCATGACGCCGAGGACCCTGGTTCAATCCCGGCCCCGGGTGACTGCAGTGTGGCGTTTGCACATTCTCCCCTTTCGGGCAGGTTAGATGGATTGGCCATGCTAAATTACCTGTAAATTTTAAAAATATATATTTATAAAAGTTGAACCTTTTAAGCTGAAGACTTTGAGCGTGATTTAGCGGGAAAAAAAGAGTCCTGTTGTGGATGGGTTTAGTTGGGTGTGACCCTCCTATCAAACGGGGCTCTGTTATTTTTTTTCGGGCCTGGGTGGGGAAGACCTCACTGAGGCCGTACTTACCTTCACTTCCTGCATTGAGGAGCTCCGCCTGTCAGTGCAGGAAGATCAGGACGCCATTTTGAAATGGTGCCCTGATCTCTTGATCCCCCAATGTGACCGTCGGACCTCCGCAACATCCTTAGATCTTGCCCTTTGATTCTCCATTCCTTTACACCGGTGGAATATTCCGTTCCCACTGCACTGAATGGAGATTTGGCTGAGCACCAAATTCTCTGTGTTCGCTGGCAGCGGTAGCAAGGTGGACTCGTAATGGAGAATCCTGGCCAGAAGCCAACCGTTAATCAATTATTGGGGGCAAAATTCATATCTGCTTTATCTCCCTTTTCAGGAAAGTAGTAGCTGTGCAAATACTTTGAGCACTACCACAGCAAAATGTTGTTGTGATGTGTATATTTTTAAAAAAAATTTAGAGTTCCCAATTGTTTTTTTCCCAATTAAGGGGCAATTTAGTGTGGCCAATCCACCTAACCTGCACATCTTTGGGTTGCAGGGGTGAGACACGGGGAGAATGTGCAAACTCCACACTGATAGCGACCCAGAGCCGGGATCAAACCCGGATCCTCGGCGCCGTGAGGCTAACCACTGCGCCACCACACCACCCCATTGATGTGTATATTTAACGGGAGTCGACACAAAGTACTCTGTAAAACTGTGCCAAAATTCCTAATGATGTGGCCACACCATGGAGGATCCCACCCCTTTTTTTGGGTGCTGGTGGAAGGGTTAAAACCTAAATACAGCTCCCAGACACACTGCTGCAATCCTAGGGATGACCTGAGAAACAAATGACCTTCCAGTGCATGGTGGTGAAAAGGCAATTTAAATAGCAAAGCCAATTTCACTCTGCCAATCTCTGCATTTATCTGAAATGCATTAGACTGCTTGATGGAAGCCTTCCGGTTCAGGTGGGTTTGCTGTTAATATTAGCTAACCACTCAATTGGAACAATATTCCTATACATGTTTGAACTCACAAAGTTATTTTTGTTTTATAAATTTAGCGTACCCAATTATTTTTTCCAATTAAGGGGCAATTTAGCATGGCCAATCCACCTATCCTGCACATCTTTTGGGTTGTGGGGATGAAACCCACGCAGACACGGGGAGAATGTGCAAACTCCACACGGACAGTGACCCAGGGCCAGGATTCGAACCCGGGTCCTCAGCGCTGTAGGCAGCAATGCTAACCACTGTGCCACTGTGCTGCCACGCTGATGAAAGGTTATTGACTTGAAACATTAAATTGGTTTCTCTCTTCCAATATGCTATCAGACCTGCTGAACATAATTGAAAAGCATTTTCTGTTTTTATTACATACGTCCAACATTTGCAGTGTTAAGAATTTTAGTTTGTTGTGTCAGGTAGTAGCAGATACCTCAGCCACCTAAAAGACTTGCTCTGTGCTGCAAATGGTAATCATACAGTATCACCATCCACATCTTTTATACCTTTGGATTCTTCCAGGAATCTGTGAGGAGACCTACCCAGGATCTCCCAATTGGCAAACATCAAATAAGTAAGAAAGATAAATGATAAGTTGTTTGCCAAGGCCAATAATTATGTGAACTTTGCATGCGATGATGCTGTTAGAATGAGCAGGCGCTCAGGTTAGTGTCACTAGCTAAGTTCCCACTATCCCATGGTATCATTGGCTGCATACATGTGACAATCTACACATCCCCAGTTCAATCAGGAGTACTTGAGAACCATGAGGGTTTCAACTTCATCAATCTTAGCTGGTTGCAAACACAAAAAGATTACTCAGCAGGTGGTGTTACGATGTTGGACCGAGCCCCAATTTACATTAGAAAACCGGATGAGACCCCAACAATTTTTCAATTTGCAAAACTAAGGTAAGGATACTTCACCCCAGGAATGATTCCACTGACAAATAGGAATCTTTTATATTAAAATAAATTTTATGATTAAGACAAGAGTAATCACATTAACATATCAGAAGATGCTTTTCAATTAACAGTTAAACAATTCTTAAAATAGAAGAAACACTTTAACTACTAACTTATACCTCCTCTATCTCCAATTAAGCAAAGCCCATTACAGGTCAAAAGGCACCAATAAATAAATTTAGCAAACAGAGGGATACTTGCTGTGCACTTGTGTAGACCTTTCTTGGAAATACTGCCTGGAAAGAGACACTTTCAGAAACAGCCTGCAGGTCCTTCTGTCTTTGTCAGGCTAAAAGATCCTGCAGCCAAAACTGCTTGCTACAGACCTGGCTCCTCCCATTAATTACATCATCTGTATTCCACTCAGGTTCCATGTCCGGCTCATCTAAGTCTAAACACAATGTCACAAATGGATTATTCGCCAGGGATCTCCAGCAATCATAACAAAGTTCTATTAGGCATCGCTTTGTAAACAAGTAAATGGTTATAATGAATCATGAGTAATAATTAATATTACAATCTCTTAATTGCTGCTTTAGCAGACACAGGGTCTGTATATCTTAACTAGGTTCTTTAATAATATTACCACAACAGATACCTTAACCCAAGCTTTTAATAACATTACTGCAACAGATATATATATATATATAATACAATCGATATAAACATTTTCTACATTCATCACAGTGGGCACAAGATTCCCTGGGAGCAGTCATATGTTTCCATCCTATGGCAATCAAAACTCTCCACTGTCTTTGGATCTGCAGGCAAACTTCAGACTGGCAAGAAAGCCTTTGGCTTTGATTTTTAGGTCATCATTGGCTACAGGAATAGTGCCAGAGGACTGGAGGATAGCAAATGTGGTCCCTTTGTTCAAGAAGGGGAGTAGAGATAACCCCGGTAACTATAGGCCGGTGAGCCTAACGTCTGTGGTGGGTAAAGTCTTGGAGAGGATTATAAAAGATACGATTTATAATCATCTAGATAGGAATAATATGATTAGGGACAGTCAGCATGGTTTTGTGAAGGGTAGGTCATGCCTCACAAACCTTATCGAGTTCTTTGAGAAGGTGACTGAACAGGTAGACGAGGGTAGAGCAGTTGATGTGGTGTATATGGATTTCAGTAAAGCGTTTGATAAGGTTCCCCACGGTCGTCTATTGCAGAAAATACGGAGGCTGGGGATTGAGGGTGATTTAGAGATGTGGATCAGAAATTGGCTAGTTGAAAGAAGACAGAGACTGGTAGTTGATGGGAAATGTTCAGAATGGAGTTCAGTTACGAGTGGCGTACCACAAGGATCTGTTCTGGGGCCGTTGCTGTTTGTCATTTTTATAAATGACCTAGAGGAGGGCGCAGAAGGATGGGTGAGTAAATTTGCAGACGACACTAAAGTCGGTGGAGTTGTAGACAGTGCGGAAGGATGTTGCAGGTTACAGAGGGACATAGATAGGCTGCAGAGCTGGGCTGAGAGGTGGCAAATGGAGTTTAATGTGGAGAAGTGTGAGGTGATTCACTTTGGAAAGAATAACAGAAATGCGGAATATTTGGCTAATGGTAAAATTCTTGGTAGTGTGGATGAGCAGAGGGATCTCGGTGTCCATATACATAGATCCCTGAAAGTTGCCACCCAGGTTGATAGGGTTGTGAAGAAGGCCTATGGTGTGTTGGCCTTTATTGGTAGAGGGATTGAGTTCCGGAGCCATGAGGTCATGTTGCAGTTGTACAAAACTCTAGTACGGCCGCATTTGGAGTATTGCGTACAGTTCTGGTCGCCTCATTATAGGAAGGACGTGGAAGCTTTGGAACGGGTGCAGAGGAGATTTACCAGGATGTTGCCTGGTATGGAGGGAAAATCTTATGAGGAAAGGCTGATGGACTTGAGGTTGTTTTCGTTAGAGAGAAGAAGGTTAAGAGGTGACTTAATAGAGGCATACAAAATGATCAGAGGGTTAGATAGGGTGGACAGCGAGAGCCTTCTCCCGCGGATGGAGGTGGCTAGCACGAGGGGACATAGCCTTAAATTGAGGGGTAATAGATATAGGACAGAGGTCAGAGGTGGGTTTTTTACGCAAAGAGTGGTGAGGCCGTGGAATGCCCTACCTGCAACAGTAGTGAACATGCCAACATTGAGGGCATTTAAAAATTTATTGGATAAGCATATGGATGATAAGGGCATAGTGTAGGTTAGATGGCCTTTAGATTTTTTCCATGTCGGTGCAACATCGAGGGCCGAAGGGCCTGTACTGCGCTGTATCGTTCTATGTTCTATGTTCTATGTAAACCAAGAGATACCCATTTCAAACTTGGCTGATGATGCCTACCAGAAAGCTGACCAATAAAGATCAATAGCACTACAATAAATGCCATATGACCATTAGATGTGTAATCAAACAAGGCATCAGCATGTTATGAAATGTACTTCAGGTGCCTGGACAGATATGAGACCTCCTTCAGTGTGAGTCAGCCAGCGTCTCCAGATGGCATGCCAACATTGGCCGGCATTGAGGTTTGGATCTGCAGGAGAGGAGGAGGAAAGTGATGAGGGTAAAGTATAACACCAGCTGCTTATATTGCTGCCTGGTATGTCCATACTAATTGTCTCAGGCACCATAGGCACCAGTTAACCAGTGTCAGAACTACATACAATGGTCACTTTTTCTAAATTGTATTTTATTGAGATTTTACATTTTATAAAATAATGCAGTCATGTTATAAAATAATACACCACCATAAACAAGGAAGGAATAAAAAAACAGAAATGGCATAACCCACATGAGCAGAGCATGGAACAGGATAATGGCATCACAACTGGTTTAAAACAATCATTAAGCAGGACTAAATACTCATATCGCCCCACCAGAGACCAAGGAAGAAACAGGACTTGATCATGAAAACATGACAAAATGGCACACACCTTCCCACTCCGCACAATCCCACATTTACCATGGAAATCAGGATACATTTCCTGTGCCAAGATCGGATGTGCATTACTGTGTATCCCCCTGAACTCCAGCAGTGCCAATGGCATCAGTGACCCAATACAGCCATCCCTTTCCAGATTCCAGACCATCTGCACCAATGTTGGAGCCAGGAGTGGATTCATCATACCAATCCTTTTAAAAACAAAAGAAAATACACAAAAAACCCAGATCTACAGGGAATTACATATATGCCACATAAAGCAATAAAACCCCCAAAACAGGCCCAGTGCCGAACCACAATTATGAAAAGAGGAGAAAAACAAAGGACCAGCAACAATAACAACATGGTGAGACTATGGTCAAGTCCTCAGGGCCTCCCAAGGTAGAAAAGAAGGAAAGGAAGAGTGAAAAAGACCTACTAGAGCTATCCCAAGACATGACAACACCAACCAGCATAAACAAAAACAGGCCACTCAATCAACTAGAGTGCGACCCCCCCCCCCCCCCCCAATTTAATTAGCTCCAACTGGGGGGTGCTATCCTCAATCTCAGTGAGGGCTGAACTAACCCTCCCAACCGTCTCCACCCACCCTTCACCCCGCCCCAGATCCACTCATCCTCTCCATAACCAAAAGGAGTAAAACTGCAAAAATCACACTTTCCAGAACTGAGACTCAAAATGATCTAACACAGGGTAACAGGATAATCAATGGCACAGACCAATACACTCTCATTTCTCACTCCCCTACAGGAAAAAAGACAGCCATAAAAAAAGTTAACAACATGATCAATAGGGAGTAACAATCAGGATTCTCAAGGAACTGCAGGTTAGATTCCAGAATAAAGACATTTTCCATGTCACATGAGAAAGTAAAGAATGAGGCAGGATCAACAAGCACACTCCAGGACCTCTCCAGGATTCTGTCGATCAAAGCACGAAACACTATTCCTCCTACCATGCTGTCACAGTGACGCCCAGAGTCCACAGCCTAGGCCCTGGCGGGGGGGATGACCCGACCCACTCGGCTAACTCCAACCCCCCCTTGACGAGCATAGAGAACAGGACAATATTGGACCGGTGATTGGTGAACCGCGCCGACCCCTGGCCTCACAGACACGGTACATTGTGCTCCATTTAATCTGATGCACAGCCTCCAAATCAAAATTACAAAAGCATAGGAGCTAATTCTCAAATTCAATCGGGAATTCATCTCCCATCTCTCGCCAGGGACCAGGCTCAAGGGGACACCCCGTCTGGCCCCCATCTCCTGAACCGGTCAGATTGCATTTCAAATCACAACTGACATACTGCGCAGCAAGAGTTCATTCCTAACCAGGGACAGTGCTCTTTCGAGTGCACAAACTCTCTCCTGCACCTTTAATGCTCTTCCCTGCAGTCCCGCGAAGTGAGCTCGAACGACTTGCTCATTGAGCTGCAGCAACATCTTTGATAACAGCCATCACCTGATGCACAAAGCACTGCCAAGGTGAGAAACCTCTGAGCAGCAACTGCGCCACCACGAGCTGGGTCCCACCCCAGCCCACTCCAACTGTCACAAACAAACAAGCATTTTCGCATTCTATCTTTGCTCTTTCCTGCAAAAAGGAATTGCCATGGACATAGCACAAGCCATGTAGCCCAAGGACAAGGAAGTTTGAAATGTGCACCAGGATGAAAGGATGGATTAAAAGACTAGCAGAGCGAGAGCTCACAAAACACAAACACTCCTGCACTCACCTCCACCGCCACGCTGTCTGTTCTCACGTCAATGCCATGGTTGCAGAGCAGTCCTCCAAACAATCAACTAATAAGTAGAGTAGAAATGAATGAGGCATTTTCAAGTAGGCTGTAACTAGTGGAGTACCACAAGGATCAGTACTGGGGCCTCAGCTATCTGCAGTCTATATTAATGACTTAGAAGAAGAGATATACCTACGTTTGCTGATGATATGGGATTGCAAGCTGTGAGGAGGGTGCAGAGCCTGAAAAGCGATCAAAATAGATTAAGTGAATGGTCAATGCGATGGCAGATAGAGCAATTCGTTTGGAAGTATGTGGTGATTCACTTTGGTCAGAAGAGTAGATATGAAGAGTATCTTTTAAAAGGCATCAAACTTGTAAATGTTAATGTTCAGGGAGACTTGGGTTTACTCAATCAAGAAACCCAAAAGGTTAGCATGCAGGTGCAGCAAGCAATTCAGAAAATAAATTGCACATTGGCCTTTATTGCAAGGGGATTGGAGAACAAGAATAAAGAAATCATGCCACAATTTACAGGGCTTTTGTTGAGACCACACTTGGAATACAATCTGAAATTTTGGCCTCCATATTTAAGGAAGGATATTATTGCATTGAGGGTAGCAGAGTGAAAATTCACCAGATTGGTCCCTGGGATGAGAGGCTGAGTAAATTGGGTTTCCTCCGGGTTCTCCGGTTTCCTCCCACAGTCCAAGGATGTGCAGGTTAGGTGGCTTGATCATGCTATTGTCAGCTGCAGACCGCCATGAGCCACTCTACTAAGTATTGCAGGCCATGACTGTTGCTAAGATACCAGACAGCTTCTCTCAAACAGAAGAGAATGAAATGTAGTCAGCTCTCAAAGAATATAGAGCTTCAGTGACCTCCCTTAATGCACTGGGCAGTAAATTGCAAGGAATTGAAAATATCTCCAGCTCCATCCTGGGAAGAACCCAATGCATGTGAATCAATAAGCACAGCCACCTTCACAGCCACTGGCAGTGCAGTCCTTGCCCTGTTCTGGCTGATTTCAGTGGGAACATCCTTACTGAGGCACAGACATCTGACACATTTTTCTTTGCAGACATTCAAGAAGGAAAATTGCTCTCTGAGCATGATGGGTGCATATGGCCTGCAGCTGTGAGCCCTTCTCCCCCCCCCCCCCCCCCCCCCCCCTACCCTCCTCCTTCCTTATCGAGCAGTTTTTCTGGCTCTAGGTAACTTCCATTCATTCTCCAAGTTATGTTGTCTTCCATTTAAGGGGAATGCCTAAAGGTACACCATGTTGGGAACAACTGGCTTGTGTAGAAACCTTGAAGTCTGCAAAATATTCTTCAGCACCTGACACTCCATTCCTTGCAGACTTTTGCAACTTGAAGAATTTTTTAAAATACCAAATATAAAATGGTAGCAGCAGCCAAAAGAAATCAATCTTCTTTGTGGCAGCAGCAGTCTTCTTCCTGCCATTGCTGAGGAAGACCATCTCTCTCTGGTACATTGCTGCCACCAACAATACATCAAACAAGACATCATTAAAGCAGGGCGCAACCTTTGAGTGTCCCGAGTGCATTGTGAAATTACTGTCTTGATGCCAAACCTCCCAACTCCTCCAAATTGAATCTTTGGATTACCCCTTTAAACACTCGAGATCAGGTCATATCATGCAAGTTCTCATCACACTCACTGTCATGCGATTGACACCAAACCCAGAAGCAAACGAATAATGTGAAAGCTGTTTTAAAATGTCACAGACAGACACGCTGAACTGACTTCTGGATCTTCCACCCAATATTGCACTCCTGTTCCCAAGGTGTCTCTGAGTGAATATTGTGGCCCGTAATACCCAGTGTGTCTGTTTCTTACTTTATTTGTTTCTCTCAATTGATTTTGTGAGCACAGTAGTTTGGAAAAGTTGATCTCAACCGGTTTCTTCATTCGTGGATTTCAGGCTCATAAAAGTCAAACAGAAGGAATTTTACAGATTTAAAACTAAGCACAAACAGAAGTTAAGTTGCTGAGGCCTTTAGAGGGTCAATAGCTTGGACTCATTGCAGCATTTGGCTGGTGGATGCTGTTTGTGTGCCCAATTTACAGGGTTTCCAATGAAAATACAGAAATAGCCAAGCAGTCACTGAAATGGGATGATCTGTGAGTTTCCAGTGCTGAGGCTTTTTTTTTTTACAAGCCTTGAAATCACATGTTGTAACCAAGTTATTTCCCATTAAACTCACATTTATTTTTACAATTTAGTTAAAGTATAAATTTAGTCTGTGAGTGAAGGTGTTTTAAATCAAAATTCATTTGTAAACATGTCAATTAATTGACTCAAATGTCAGCTCAAGCTGCCACCAATTGATAAAGTCTTGAAAGTTACTTTCTGGCAAATAGCTTCCAGAAAAGAACTGGTATAAATCAATTGACTGGAATACTTAAGCATTACTCTGCTAAGCCTCTTAATGCATATATCTTATTGCTAGCCTAACCGGCTATAGATCTATTTATATTGATTTTTTTTTATTACGTGGATGGTTGAGTTTTCATTAGGTGATATCACAATAGAGCACAAGCAGAGACAATAATGATATCTCACCCTAATGGCAGCTGTGGGCATAAATAAATTTGGGGGAAGTGTAATACCATCCCAATGAGCAACTCAAAGAGTTTCCCAACTACTGTATACTTCAGAAACACCTAAAGAAGGGGCGGAGTGGGGGGGGGGGGGGGGGGGGGGGAAAGAGGGGTGGGGAGGAGGAGTTCAGCGAGTGCTCTGGTTCTCCATTTACATTTCTATCTATGAGGTGCTTCAACACAATCTGAAGACAGTTCCATGGGTGGAAGAAGTACCGTCATATTTATTTTTACTTCTGTCCATTGCAAACTTTGAGCGTCGCATGGAATGTTTAGGTATGCGATAGAAACTTTGTATTCAGGAGATTCAGACATAATCTGTGTGACGTGGGAAGTTAGGATCACTTCCAGTGTCCAGGGTGACCACGTGTACAGGAAGTATCTCCAGCTGCAGCAACTCAAAATCTGCAATTTTGATTTGGAGTGACGGCTGGATTCACTATGGAGAATCCCCAAGGATGAGATTTTCCTGGTTAACGTGTACAGTCCTGGCTAATATATGCAAATGCAAAGTGCACAGGTAGACAAATGAACAGCGCAAATAGATGTAAACAGGTATGATATGATTGTGATTATGTAGACATAGCTGCAGATAGGGGCTGGTTTAGCTCACTCGGCTAAATCGCTGGCTTTTAAAGCAGACCAAGCAGGCCAGCAGCACGGTTCGATTCCCGTACCAGCCTCCCCGGACAGGCGCCGGAATGTGGCGACTAGGGGCTTTTCACAGTAACTTCATTGAAGCCTACTCGTGACAATAAGCGATTTTCATTTTCATTTTTCATTTTCAGAGTGACCAAGGCTGGGAACTGAATATCCACGGGTATTTGATATTTAGAAAGGACACGTATAAAGGAAAAGGAGGTGGGATGGTGTTGTTAGGAAAATATAAAATTAGAGCAATAATGAGAAAGAATATTGACTCAGAAAATCAAAATGCAGAAACAGTCTGGTTGAAGAGAAGAAGCAACAAGGGGTGGAAAACATCAGTAGGAGTTCTCTATAGACCTCCAAACAATAGTGGTACAGGAGGGGGAAACAGTAAACAGGAAATCAGAGATGCATGTGACAAAGGTGCGACAATAATCATGGGTGTCTTTAATCTCTATCTCGACTGAGAAGCCAAATTACCAATAATACTGTGGCAGATGAATTCTTGGAGTGTTTATCAGATTTCTTTTAGACCAGTACATCGAGGAACCAACTAGGTTATCCTAAACTTGGTATTGTGTAATGAGGAGGGCTTAATTAATAGTCTTTTTGTCCTTTAGCGAAGAATGATCATAACATGATAAAATTCTTCATTAGGAATAAAAGTGAAGTAGTCCAGTCTGAAACTAGAGTCCTAAATCGAAACAAAAGGAACGCCAGAGGTATGGATGGTGAGTTGGCTATGATAGCTCGATGAACTCTATTAAAAGGCATGACGATGGATAGGCAATAGATAATATTTAAGGAACAAATGCATTAATTGCAACAGTTATACATTCCTTTCTGGCACAAAACACGATAGGAAAAATGGCTCAAACATGGCTATCAAAAGAAATTAAGGATAGTATTAGATCCAATGAGGAGTCATATGAAGTTGCTAGAAAAAGTCGCAAGCCGGAGGATGGGGAGCAGTTTAGAATTCAACAAAGGAGCACCAAGAGATTACACCAAGAGTGTAAACTTGCGAGGAATATAAAAGCCTACTGTAAAAACCGCTCTAAGTATGTTAAAAGAAAAAGATTAGTGAAGACAAATGTAGGTCCCTTACATTCCGAAGTGGGAGAATTGATAATAAGGAACAAGGAAATGGCAGAGCAATTAAACAAGTACTTTAGTTCTACCTTCACAGAATAAGACACAAATAATTATCCAGAAATGCTGGGGAACCAACAGGATGTCTCACTGCAACTGGACAGGGCCTTAGTGAGAACACCTGGAGTATTGTGTGCAGTTTTGGTCTCCTTATCTAAGAAAGGATATGCTTTCCTTGAAGAGAGTGCAGCGAAAGTTTACCAGACTGATTCCTGGGATGCCATGATTGTGGTATGAGGACAGATTGGGTCGGCTAGGCCTGTGTTCACTGGAGTTCAGAAGAATAAGAGGGATCTCATTGAGATGTATAAAATTCTGACAGGGCTGAACAGACTCGAAGTGGGGATGATGTTTCCTCTGGTTGGAGAGTCTAGAACAAAGGGCCACAGTCTCAGGATGCGGGGTAGGACATTTACAACTGGAGAGGAGGAGAAAGAATGCTGTGTAGGCCAAATCACTGAATATATTTAAGAAGGAAATTGATAGATTTTTAGATACTTAATGTGCCAAAGGATATGAGGAGAGAGTGCGTGTATTGTGTTGAGATAGAGGATCAACCATGATCATATTGAATGGTGTAGCAGGTTCAAGGAGCCAAATGGCTGACTCCTGATCCTATTTTCTACTGACAACTACTGTGAACCTGCTTTGATCAATTTTATAGACAGTCAACTGCTCAGTCACATGCCTTTGATTTGTACATGGCCGACTTTGATAGAACCAGCAATGTCAGCCCTCCAGAGACTGGGATGCCATGATCTTAAAAAATCAAAAAATATTCCACCCCATTGAGACAGAGTATGCCAACCCCCCTTTCCCCACCCCCTTGGAACCAACCCCTCGCCCCCCCACAGGGAAGCCACCACAATGTTTAAGGGAATATAAGGGGGCATTGTTCTAGCTCAGGATAGACGGCCCGTGGCTTTCTGCCGCTAGTTGAAATTTACAGGCCATTCTGACTTATTTAAAAGAGGTTCCTGACCTTTCTGGGCTCGAACCTCGTTACATTGCTGTGGGAGAAATCTGAAAATGAAATATTGCCGGTGAGATTCTCTTTTTCTGACTCATAGTCATAGAGACATAGGGCAGGATTCTCCGGTTGGGAGATTCTGGGATGCGTGGAGGAGAGGAGGATGACCCTGTAGCCCGGCCTGGGAAAGAGGCTGCCAGCTGCGGCCATTCACTGTGCCTGGGCACAGGTGGCAGAGGTGGTCAGCACCGTGGGCAACATCGTCTGGACCAGCCAGCAGAGCCGCAAAACATTGCACAGCTTCCTCAGGGCAGCTAGGGTGAGGGGGCATCAATGTGCCCCTGGCACTAACTTGCGTCCCACACACCCATAATCCTACCCCTCAACCCGAAGGGTGGCCAAACCCTCTCCCTGCACCACATGCCGGCTCCCATGCCAGGCCACCATGGCCGAGTGCCCTGGCCACTGAGGCCATCAGCTACCCACCCCCTGGGCTGCATGTGTCGGACTAACACTGTCATTTTCTGTTTGCCGTCCCCTCCCAAGGAGAAGTCCGCGCACAACTGCCGGGAGCAGGGAAAAAGACCCCGACTGGCAGAGCAGAGGCCCCTGGACGTGGTCGGCGGCCCAGAGGAAAGGAAAGTCGCTGAGGTGGAGTTCTCTACCCCACACCATCCTCACCCTCACCCTCAACCCCACACCATCCTCAACCCCAGCTTCATCCCCCCACCCCCCCACCCACACACATCACCACCTCCCCCACCCGTGGTCTAATCATGTGTCTTGTCTTGTGTCTTACAGGACCTGCTGGTGATGGGACAGATCCATCTGGCATCCCCAGACCCCAGCCAGTGCCACAGCCGGAGCCTCGCTGCCCATGAGCCAAGAAGCGATGGGAGCGGTTCGGACACCAGCCCTCTACCCGAGACTCATGAGACCCTGGAGCTCGGTTCGAAGGATGACACTGACTTTCCATCACAGCTGTCGCAAACACACCATCCCAGAGACCCTCACCTCGGTTGGGCACTTCAGTGAAGAGGCTCCTGGGACACTCTCTGGTGCCGACTATACAGCTGATCTAGTACAGCAGGTGGAGGTCGGAACACCCGAGGGGGTGGACGGTCAGAGGGCAGGCTGCCTTGGGAACTAGCTGCCGTCCAGATGGTTTTAAGGCTTCTGGAACAGACAGTCCCATCGATTGTGGCAATGCCATCGCAGAGCCAGGCATTATATGACGGCGAGTATCCAGCACCTGAAGGTGCAGTTGTAGGAGTCCAACTACTTGCAGCAGCAGGAGGCAGTGCCGACAATGCGTGCCAGCCAGACCAACACCACATGGGTGGCATCCGCAGTGGAGGCATTGGGGCCGATGGTTTCGGCTATGGATCAGCATGTCCAAGGTCTGGGCATTCTGTATGGGCACTGGCCGAGGCCCAGGACAGGGTTGCCGTCTCACAGGCAATCATGTACCAAAGCTACCTGGACATTGCAGCAGCGCTCCTGAGCATGGCCCAGTTACTGCAGGCCATGGTAGATGGGTTACCGTCAGGGGAACGAGAGGGAACCGGCAGGCAGTGCAAGGATCCCCTGTGGTCGGTCCCCTCAATAACAAGTATACCCGGCGCGATTCTCCGCACTCACGACGGGGCGGAGAATAGCGGGCGGCGCAAATTTTTACGACGACGCTGGTCCGACGCCCTCCCGCTATTCTCCCCCCCCATGCCCGCCCCCCGACACGAATCGCTGCTCGCCGTTTTTTTACGGCGAGCAGCGATTCTCCCCTGGCCGATGGGCCGATTTCCAAGGCCTTTACGGCCGTTTTCACGATTTTTAGTACACCTGCTCTACCAGTTCGTGAAAACGGCCGCAAAGTGCCGTTCTGCACAACCATGCCACCGATTGGCACGGCCGCACCACGGTCAGCGGGTCCGATTCCCGCGCACGCTTTCTCCCTCCGCCGCCCCGCAGGATAAGTCCGCGGGTCGGCTGAGGGGCATTACGGACTGCGCATGCGCGGGTCTGACGCATATGCGCGGATGACGTCATCCGCCCATGCGCGGGTTGGAGTCGTCCAATCCGCGCATGCGTGGCTGACGTCATCATATGGGCCAGCCGTCGCAAACTTTGGCGCGCGGGCTTAGCAAAATTCGTTAAGCCCGCGATGCCGGAGTTCATGGGGCCACGATGCTAGCCCCGACCGGGGAGCAGAATCGGGTCCCGGGAGGGGGCGCGGAGGCTGCCGTGAAACACGGCCGGTTTCGTGGCAGCCTTCACAACTCTCCGCCTTTGCGGAGAATCGCGCCCACCATTTTGGATACTGTTGGGGGGGGGGGGGGGACTTACCAGGGGCAAGCAATGGGGCACAGGTCTCTGGCACAGAGTCTGTCCCTGTTGCTCACTAGGGAAGGGAGAAGAGGAACAGAGCACTTGTCATTGGGGACTCCATAGTTAGAGGAACAGACAGGAGGTTCTGTGGGAACGAAAGAGACTCACGGTTGGTGTGTTGCCTCCCAGGTGCCAGGGTTCGTGATGTCTCTGATCGTGTTTTTGGGATCCTTAACGGGGAGGGGGAGCAGCCCCAAGTCGTGGTCCACATAGGTACCAATGACATAGGTAGGAAGAGAGATGGGGATTTGAGACAGAAATTCAGGGAGCTAGGGTGGAAGCTGAGAGCTAGAACAAACAGAGTTGTTATCTCTGGGTTGTTACCCATGCCACGTGCTAGCGAAGTGAGAAATAAGGAGAGAGCGGAGTTGAACACGTGGCTACATGGATGGTGCAGGAGGGAGGGTTTTGGTTTCCTGGATAATTGGGGCTCATTCTGGGGTAGGTGGGACCTC
This sequence comes from Scyliorhinus canicula, assembly GCF_902713615.1. NCBI lineage: Eukaryota > Metazoa > Chordata > Chondrichthyes > Carcharhiniformes > Scyliorhinidae > Scyliorhinus > Scyliorhinus canicula. The sequence goes on along the minus strand of NC_052147.1, from coordinate 199,926,207 downwards.
TACAAACAGGATGGTCTTCACCTGAACCAGAGGGGTACCAATATCCTGGGGGGGGGAGATTTGCTATTGCTCTTCGGGGGGGTTTAAACTAATTCAGCAGGGGGATGGGAACCTAAATTGTAGTCCCAGTGTACAGGATGTTGAGAATAGTGAGGTCAGGGATAGGGTTAAAAGTTCGAAAGAGGGCACCGGCAAGCAAGATGCTGGTTTGAAGTGTGTCTACTTCAACGCCAGGAGCATCCGGAATAAGGTGGGTGAGCTTGCAGCATGGGTTGGTACCTGGGATCTCGATGTTGTGGCGATTTCGGAGACATGGGTAGAGCAGGGATAGGAATGGTTGTTGCAGGTTCCAGGATTTAGATGTTTCTGTAAGAACAGAGAAGATGGTAAAAGGGGGGGGGGGTGGCATTGTTAATCAAGGAAAGTATTACGGCGGCAGAAAGGACGTTTGAGGACTCGTCTACTGAGGTAGTATGGGCCGAGGTTAGGAACAGGAGAGGAGAGGTCACCCTGTTGGGAGTTGTCTATAGACCTCTGAATAGTTCCAGAGATGTAAAGGAAAGGATTGCAAAGACGATTCTCGACAGGAGCGAGAGTAACAGGGTAGTTGTTATGGGGGACTTTAACTTTCCAAATATTGACGGGAAATACTATAGTTCGAGTACTATAGATGGGTCAGTTTTTGTGCAGTGTGTGCAGGAGGGTTTTCTGACACAGTATGTAGACAGGCCAACAAGGGGCGATGCCACATTGGATTTGGTACTGGGTAATGAACCCGACCAGGTGTTAGATTTAGATGTAGGTGAGCACGTTGGTGACAGTGATCACAATTCGGTTATGTTTACTTTAGCGATGGGCAGGGATAGGTATATACCGCAAGGCAAGAATTATAGCTGGGGGAAAGGCAATTATGATGCTATTCGGCAAGATTTAGGATGTATGGGATGGGGAAGGAAACTGCAGGGGACGGGTACAATCAAAATGTGGAGCTTTTTCAAGGAACAGCTACTGCGTGTCCTTGATAAGTATGTACCTGTCAGGCAGGGAGGAAGTTGTCGAGCAAGGGAACCGTGGTTTACTAAGGAAGTTGAAGCGCTTGTCAAGAGGAAGAAGAAGGCTTATGTTAGGATGAGACATGAAGGCTCAGTTAGGGCACTTGAGAGTTAGAAGTTAGCCAGGAACGACCTAAAGGGAGAGTTAAGAAGAGCGAGGAGAGGACAAGAAAAGTCGTTGCCGGATAGGATCAAGGAAAATCCTAAGGCTTTCTATAGGTATATCAGGAACAAAAGAATGACTAGAGTAACATTAGGGCCAATCAAGGATAGTAGTGGAAAGTTGTGTGTGGAATCAGAGGAGATAGGGGAAGCGTTAAATGGATATTTTTCGTCAGTGATAACACTGGAGAAAGACAATGTTGTCGAGGAGAATACTCAGGTACAGTCGACCAGGCTACATGGGATTGAGGTTCACAAGGAGGAGGTGTTAGCAATTTTGGAAAGTGTAAAAATAGATACGTCCCCTGGGCAAGATGGGATTTATCCTAGGATTCTCTGGGAAGCCAGGGAGGAGATTGCAGAGCCTTTGTCCTTGATCTTTATGTCGTCTTTGTCGACAGGAATAGTGCCGGAAGACTGGAGGATAGCAAATGTTGTCCCCTTGTTCAAGAAGGGGAGTAGAGACAACCCTGGTAATTATAGACCTGTGAGCCTTACTTTGGTTGTGGGTAAAATGTTGGAAAAGGTTATAAGAGATAGGGTTTATAATCATCTTGAAAAGAACAAGTTGATTAGCGATACTCAACACGGTTTTGTGAAGGGTAGGTCATGCCTCACAAACCTTATTGAGTTTTTTGAGAAGGTGACCAAACAGGTGGATGAGGGTAAAGCGGTTGATGTGGTGTATATGGATTTCAGTAAGGCGTTTGATAAGGTTCCCCACGGTAGGCTATTGCAGAAAATAAGGAAGTATGGAATTGAAGGTGATTTAGTGGTTTGGATCAGTAATTGGCTAGCTGAAAGAAGACAGAGGGTGGTTGTTGATGGCAAATGTTCATCCTGGAGTTCAGTTACTAGTGGTGTACCGCAAGGATCTGTTTTGGGGCCACTGCTGTTTGTCATTTTTATAAGTGACCTGGAAGAGGGTGTAGAAGGATGGGTTAGTAAATTTGCAGACGACACGAAGGTCGGTGGAGTTGTGGATCGTGCTGAAGGATGTTATAGGTTACAGAGGGACATAGATAAGCTGCAGAGCTGGGCTGAGAGGTGGCAGATGGAGTTTAATGCGGAAAAGTGTGAGGTGGTTCACTTTGGAAGGAGTAACAGGAATGCAGAGTACTGGGCTAATGACAAGATTCTTGGTAGTGTAGATGAACAGAGAGATCTCGGCATCCATGTACATAAATCCCTGAAAGTTGCCACCCAGGTTAATAGGGCAGTTAAGAAGGCATATGGTGTGCTAGCCTTTATCAGTAGGGGGATTGAATTTCGGAGCCACAAGGTCATGCTGCAGCTGTACATAACTCTGGTGCGGCCGCTCCTGGAGTACTGTGTGCAGTTCTGGTCACCACATTATAGGAAGGATGTGGAAGTTTTGGAAAGGGTTCAGAGGAGATTTACTAGGATGTTGTCTGGTATGGAGGGAAGGTCTTACGAAAAAAGGCTCAGGGACTTGAGGTTGTTTTCGTTAGAGAGGAGAAGGCTGAGAGGTGACTTAATAGAGACATATAAGATAGTCAGAGGGTTAGATAGGGTGGACAGTGAGAGTCTCTTTCCTCGGATGGTGATGACCAACACGAGGGGACATAGCTTTAAATTGAGGGGTGGTAGATATAGGACAGGTGTCAGAGGCAGTTTCTTTACTCAGAGAGTAGTAGGGGTGTGGAACGCCCTGCCTGCAACAGTAGTAGACTCACCAAATTTAAGGGCATTTAAGTGGTCACTGGATAGACACATGGATGAAAATGGAATAGTGTAGGTCAGATAGGCTTCAGATGGTTTCACAGGTCGGCGCAACATCGAGGGCCGAAGGGCCCGTACTGCGCTGTAATGTTCTATGGCTGTGAATGTCGGCAGCCAGGGAAAGGATTGGACCACTGAAGGACAGTGGGGGGAATCTATGTGTTGAGCCAGAGGAAGTGGGCAACATACTAAATAAGTACTTTGTATCAGTGTACACCAAAGAAAAGGACTTTATGAGGATGATTCTTGGGTAGGATGTGTGGACAGTCTGGGTCATATTGACATCGAAAAGGAGGAGGTATTGGGTGTTTTAAAAGATATTAAGGTAAATAAGTCTCCTGGGCCGGATGGGATTTACCCCAGTATACTGAGGGAAGCATGGAGGAAATTGCTGGGGCCTTGACTGACATCTTTGATGGATGGTGTGGGGTTGAGGGTGAGGGTGAGGATGGTGTGAGGGTGAGGGTGGGGCTTTGTATCCTCATTGGCTACAGGTGGGATCCCAGAGTACTGGAGAATAGCTAATGTGGTACCGCTGTTTATGAAAAGTAGCAGGGATAATCCAGGAAACTATAGGCCTCACGTCGGTAGTAGGTGAATTATTGGAGGGAATTCTCAGGGGCAGGATTTATACCCATTTGGAAACAAATGGACTCATTAGCGATAGACAGCATGGTTTTGTGAAGAGGAGGTCGTACCTCACTAACTTGATCGAGTTTCTTTAGGAGGTGACAAAGATGATTGATGAGGGGAGGGTGGTGGATGTTGTTTACATGGACTTCAGGCCTTTGAAAAGGTGCCTCATGGCAGACTGGTACAAAAGGTGAAGTCACACAGGATCAGAGGTGAGGTGGTAAGATGGATACAGAATTGGCTCGGTCACTGAAGAATGGCAGTAGAAGGGTATTTTTCTGAATGGAAGGTTGTGATGAGTGGTGTTCCACAGGGATCTGTGCTGGGGCCTCTGTTGTTTGTAGTATACATAAGTGATTTGGAGGAAAATGTAGCTGGTCTGATTAGTATGTTTGCTGATGACACCAAGATTGGTGGAGTAGCGGATAGTGTTGAGGATTATCAGAGGATATAGCAGGACATAGATAGAACAAAGAACAAAGAAAGGTACAGCACAGGAACAGGCCCCCTCCAAGCCTGTGCTGACCATGCTGCCCGTCTAAACTAAAATCTTCTTCACTTCCGGGGTCTATATCCCTCAATTCCCATCTTATTCATGTATTTGTCAAGATGCCCCTTAAACGTCACTATCGACCCTCAAGAGTATTGACAGTCAGAGAGATCTAGGTGTACAGGTCCACAGGTCACTGAAAGGGGCAACGCAGGTGGAGAAGGTAGTCAAGAAGGCATACGGCATGCTTGCCTTCATTGGCCGGGGCATTGAGTATAAAAATTGGCAAGTCATGCCAAGCACTGATCCCTGCGGAATACCACTAGTCACAGCCCTCCAATCAGAAAATCACCCTTCCATTGCTACTCTCTACCTTCTGTGACCTGGGTTAGAGAATTGAGCAGAGAAATGGCAAATGGAGTTTAATCTGGACAAAAGTGAGGTAATACATTTTGGTAGGTCTAACATAGAGGGGAAATATACAGTAAATGGCAAAACTCTTAGGAATGTAGAAAGTCAGAGAGATCTGGGCGTGCAGGTCCGCAGATCTTTGAAGGTGGCAACACAAGTGGACAAGGTAGTCAAGAAAGCATATGGAATGCTTGCCTTCATTGGACAGGGCATCGAGTATTAAAATTATACTCTACATAACTACAGTTATATAGAACCTTGGCAAGGCCGCACTTGGAATATTGCATACAATTCTGTTCGCCACACTACCGGAAGGATGTGGAGCCTTTGGAGACGGTGCAGAGCTGGTTTGCCAGAATGTTGCCTGGTCTGGAGGATGTTGGCTATGCAGAGAGGCTGAATAGACTCAGACGGTTTTCATTAGAACGGTACACGCTTCGAGGGTCAATGGGCCTATTCCTGTGCTGTATTGTTCTTTGTTCTAACTAGTACCCCCAATAAGAACAGGAACACCACGCAATTCAGTCCCGGCATCAACACTTTGGGGCGGGGTTCTCCATTTGAGAGACGAGGGGCTGACACCGGTACCGAATGGGGGTGTTCCACAGTCCCGATGGAGGTGCGACTGCAGGAGCTGTTCAGGATGTCCGACTGCAGGAGCTGTTCAGGATGTCCGACTGCAGGAGCTGTTCAGGATGTCCAACTGCAGGAGCTGTTCAGGATGTGGGACTGCAGGAGCCGTTCAGGATGTGCTAATGGGCCAGCATTCGCACCAGGTAGAACTGGTGCAATTCCAACACATGTCATTCACTGGGGTTGGGGATGGCACTCGAGAGCCTGACAAGCTGCAGCTGCATATAAGCACTCCACTCCCCACACACTCTCATTCCAGCCAAGAAGATGGTACCCTGGAGAGCAGCCTCGAGTTTAACGGACGCAGAACTCAAGATATTACTGGATGCCAGGGAGGAGAGACAGAACACCCTGTTCCCTGCTGATGTCAACCGGGTCTGGGCGGAGGTGGCAGAGGCCATGCACTCCATGGGCCCCACCACAAGGACCAGACAGCAGTGCCAGAAGATGATGCACAATCTCCTCAGGGCGGCCCAGGTGAGTCACCGCTCCATGCCCCTGGCATCAACCTCATCCCACAATCCCGTAACCCCGGCTGCCAGCAGCCCCATCGCACCCCACCCTGCAACACATGCCAACATCCATACCTCCTGCCATGAACAGACACCCTGCACACACACACATACCATTACACCAAGTCTCACACCATGCATTATCTGTTCCGCCTCCCAGGAGAAGGTGGCCGACAATCGCCGAGAGCAGTGACTTGATGACCGTGACTTGATGACCGTGCCAGGTCATCGTGCGATTGGCTCAGGTCAGCCACTCTCGCCACCCTCAGCCATGACCCGTTGTGATTGGGCTATGCTCTGGTGCGCTGCAGCAAGTTCATGTGGCCCTGGTACATGGCTGCCTGTGACATGGCCACACTGTCCTGTGCCTCAGCCATCGCCCGCACAGAGTGCCCCAGCCCCTGGACACTGACCCATCGTTGTGATCCTTGCACCCAAGGCTTCCACCACAGATCCCACCCGCGCGATCTTGGCCTGGGTAGCACGCATTGTCGGTACCGCCTCCTGCTCTTGCATATGGATGGACACCTCCAAATGCACCTGCAGGCACTGGATGGTTGCTGACAACCGTTCCTGTAGTCCCCTGCTCTACGCCTGCATCCTCAGCACTGATGGGACCGCCCTTTCCAGAAGCCCAAGGCCTATCTGGATGGCAGCTAGTCCCTGGGGTCAGGCCGCCTTCTGACTGCCTGCCCCTTTGGGAGTTTCTGCCTCCACCAGATGTACCGCAGCATGTGTGTCGTGCGCACCACATAGTGCCCCAGGAGTCTCTTCACTAAAGTGCCCAACCGAGGTGAGTGTCTCTAGGATGGTGGAGGGTGTTGGAAACAGCTGTGATGAAAAGCCAGTGTCGTCCCCATACTGGTGCTCCAGGGTGTTGTGGGTCTGAGCCTGGGGGTGAGGGACCCCGGACAGTCCCACCTCGTCACAAGGTGAGTTGCGGTGTTGCGGCTGGGGCGAGGGAACCAGCCAGCCTGGCCTCATTGGGTGGGGATACTGCAATACACAAGTCAAGACGCATGGTGAGATTGCGGGTAGGCGTGGTGTGAGGTGGGGGGGGGGGGGGGGGGGGGGGGGGTAAAGGTTGCCTCACGTGCCATAGGGATATTGGAATGCTTTGAGGGTTTACTTGGCAACCCCATGCCGACTCCCTCCTCTACGACTGACCACTCTCCCATCCCACCGACCAGATCCATCACCCTCTGCTTTACAACAGTGAGGGGCCACAGATCTGGTGGGCCACTGTGTGCCAAGGACCAGCGCCATGCTTGGTGGCATGCACGCGGACAGGTCCCGCTGATGGGACTGGGTGAGGGGGTGAGCACCCGTTGGGACCAGAGCTGTAGTCTGCTGTTGGAGAATCGCCGGAGGGGCGGCATGGAACCCGCCCCGCCGTCCCGAAGCCGGCTGCCGAATTCTCCAGCACCGGAGTTTTGGCGGGGGCGGGAATCGCGCCGCGCCAGTCGGGGGCCGTTCGCAGCGGCCCCCCCAGCGATTCTCCGGCCCGCGATGGGCCGAATGGCCACCCGTTTTTGGCCGGTCCCGCCGGCGTAAATCAAACCTCCGCTATGGCCGGCGCGGAGAAGAGCCCCCCTGCGCATGCGCTGGGATGACACCAGAACACACTGGCGCTCCCATGCATGCGCCAACTCGCGCCGGCCAGTGGAGGCGACAGGCCCTTCCACGCCAGCTGGCACGGCGCCAACCCCGCCGACGCCGGCCTAGCTCCTGAAGGTGTAGAGGATTCCACATCTTCTGGGTGGCCCGATGCCGGAGTGGTTCATGCCACTCCTCGGCGCTGGTACGGCCCACCGTGCCGGGTAGTGGAGAATCCCACCCCATACCTTTACTACAGTAAAATGTCACAAGTCACTTCACAGGAATGTTATCAAACATAACTTGACACCGATCCATGTGAGGATTATCAGGACAAATGACTAAAGCTTGGAGAGCTTGGTTTGAAGAACCATCTTAGGATGGGAGATACAGAGCTATTGAGAGGGAATTCCAGAGTTTAGGTTTTCGGCAGCTGAAGGTAAGGCGAGTAATGGTGGAATGATTAACATTGGGCTGCTTAAGAAGCCAGAGTTGGATCTCACGATTTCAGAGAATTGTACGGCTGGAGAAACAAAGGGAGGAGGGGAAACTATAGAGGGTTCTGAAAACATGAGTGAATATTTTAAATTGAGACTTTATTTGATTTTGATTTGATTTGATTTATTGTCACATGTACCGAAGTACAGTGAAAAGTATTTTTCTGCGGCCGAGGAACGTACACAGTACATACATAGAAGACAAAGAAAATAATCAATAGAGAACATTGACAAATGGTACATCGACAAACAGCGATTGGTTACAGTGCGGAACAAGCAGCCAAACAAAGCAAATACATGAGCAAGAGCAGCATAGGGTGTCGTGAATAGTGTTCTTACAGGGAACAGATCATCTGAGAGGGAGTCATTGAGGAGTCTTGTAGCTGTGGGGAAGAAGCTGTTCCTATGTCTGGATGTGGGGTCTTCAGACTTCTGTACCTTCTGCCTGATGGAAGGGTCTGGAAGAAGGCAATGCCTGGGTGGGAGGGGTCTCTGATAATGCTGTCTGCCTCCCTGAGGCAGCGGGAGGTGGATACAGAATTAATGTGAGGGTGGCAAGCTTGTGTGATGCATTGGGCTGAGTTCACCACACTCTGCAGTTTCTTGCGATCTTGGACCGAGCAGTTGCCGTATCAAGGTGTGATGCAGCCGGATAGGATGCTCTCTATCACACATCTGTAGAAGTTTGTGAGAGATGATGCAGACAGGGCACATTTCTTTAGCTTCCGTAGGAAGTAGAGATGTTGTTGGGCTTTCTGGACTGTTGCATCAATGTGCATGGACCAGGACAGACTGTTGGTGATGGTGACCCCCAGGAACTTAAAGCTATCAACCATCTCCACTTTGGAGCCATTGATGCAGACGTGCTGCGCTTCCTGAAGTCGATGACCAGATCCTTGGTCATTCCAACATTTAGTGAGAGGTTGTTTTTGGTGCACCATGCAACCAAGTAATTTATCTCTCTCTTGTAGTCTGATTCGTCGTTGTTTGAGATACGGCCCTCCACAGTTGTATCATCCACAAACTTATAGATTGAGTTGGAATTAAATGTCGCCACACAGTCATGCGTGTATAGGGAGTACAGTAGAGGACCGAGCACAAATCCCTGCGGGGCCCCGGTGTTGAGGACTATTGTGGGGGAGGTGCTGTTGCTGATCCTGACAGATTGCGGTCTGTTGGTGAGGAAGTCAAGGATCCAGTTGCACAGGGAGGGGTCAAGTCCAAGATTGCGGAGTTTGGTTATTAGTCTTGTCGGGATAATGGCGGAGCTGTAGTCGATGAACAGAGTCTGACATAGGTGTCCTTGTTGTCGAGGTGTTCGAGTGTTGATTGCAGAGCCAGTGAGATATCGTCTGCTGTGGACCTGTTGCGGTGATAGGCAAACTGCAGAGGATCGAGACTGTCTGGGAGGCTGGCAGTGATCCGTCTCATGACTAGCCGCTCAAATCATTTCATGATAACAGACGTCAGGGCCACCGTCGTTGAGACACGCTACCTTGTTCTTCTTTGGTACTGGTATTGTGGTAGTCTTCTTGAAGGAGGTGGGGACCTCAGAGCGGAGGAGTGAGGTGGTGAAGATAATCTGTGAATACACTCGCCAGCTGGTCAGCGCAGGCTCTGAGTGCTCGCCCCAGGGACTCTGTCTGGGCCCGTTGCTTTCCGCAGATTCACTTTCAAGAAGGCAGCTCTTACCTCTGAGGCTGTAATAGTGGGTATGGGTGTGCCAGGGCTGTTGGGGCGGGTGGCACTGATACATTGGCTGACTGCTCAAAGCGGGCATAGAACTTGTTCAGATCATTAGATAGGGATGCTCCAGTCCCAGAGATTCTGCCTGGACTTGCTTTATAGCCTGTGATCTTGTGTAGGCCCTGCCATAGTCGTCATGGGTTAGTGTCGTTGGCCTGGGACTCTAGTTTGATGCGGTATTGTCTTTTGACATCCCTGATGGCTTTCCGTACATCGTACCTGAATTTCTTATATAGGTCAGGGTCGTCAGACTTGAACGCCACCGCCCGGAACTTCAGCAGGAAGTGAACCCTTTGGTTGAGCCAGGGTTTCCGATTGGGGAATACCTGTATTTGACTGGGAAACAATGTAGATCAATACGTATGGGGTTTATAGGGTGAACAAGGCCAGATGGGAGTAAAGATAGAGGCACTGTTTTGGATGAACTCAATTTTATGGGGAAGGAGGATGGGAGGTCAGTCAGGAGAATATTGGAATCGTCAAATCTAGAGGTGACAGATAGGGGTTTCAACAGCAGACGAACTGAGACAGGGATGAAGTTGGATGTTTTTGCAGCAGTGGTTGCAGGTGGATTTCATGATAGAGCAGATATGTGGTTGAAATCGCACCTCAGCATCAAATACTACATCAACGTTGTGAACGGTCTGGTTGAATATCAGATAATTGTTAGGGAATGGAGTTTCTGATGGGCCCAAAGGCACTCACTGTGATGTAATGCTTAAACATAGAAACCCAGGGGCAGCACGGTGATGCAGTGGTTAGCACTGCTGCCTCACGACGCCGAGGTCCCAGGTTTGATCCCGGCCCCGGGTCACTGTCCGTGTGGCGTTTGCACATTTTCCCCATGTCTGCG